>NC_052052.2:140535664-140858997 GCF_903992535.2 Arvicola amphibius | reverse complement strand
GCAGGTTTCACCTTGCATCTGTAGTCCCAGCCCTAGGTAAGAGAGAGCATCCGGGGCCAAGCTCTTCACAGGTAGAGACAGCCCTGAATCTCTCGATGATTTTGGAGAGAAAGGTCTTGCTCCAGTTGCTGCTTGCCATCTAGCTGATCATAGACCATTTACAGCTGTTGCAAAACTGTTTTCCCATAGTTCAGTGGGTACAGGTGTACCCCCCCCCCCGAGCTTGATGACCCGAGTTTGAGCCCTAGGACCCACATGGGAGAGGGTTCCTGCAAGTCGTCCTTGACACCCAGCTTCATGCTGCACCCCATCCGTTCCCCCAATATATACACACGTACACTAAATGAATAACATGGTGTGTGTGTGTGTGTGTGTGTGTGTGTGTGTGTGTGTGTAAAGAGCCTTATATTCTCAGCAAAAGAAACACATAAAATCCATGCTATGCTGGCTTTTATGTCCTCGGTCACAGACTGGCCACATTGTTCTGCCATGGGTAACTGAGACACAGCAGATCCTCTACAATTTGAGCTCTCTGCTCTGTAATCATTTTGGCCAGACGCTTAACCAGAAATACCCACTTTTCTACCTCCACACCCCAAGTACACCTTATGGTACCAAACGTCTTCAGGGACCATTCAAGAGTAATTTGAGGTTACCTTTAGACTGGCAGTTGTCCATGAGAGTCCAGTGGCTGCAGAGCTGAACAGCAGAGGGAGTTTGAAGGTGGATGTACAAGTCCTTGCTTTCTAGCCCTGTTGGGGTGGGGGTGGAGCAAACAAACAGAGCTGAGACTTTGGGCAGGGCCTGAGAAAAGCCTCCAGGTGTGTCTAGGGCATGCTTGCTGCGGGCTCAGCTCCAGGTGGATTCTTACCCCATCTGTCCCTCATTAAGATTGCCTTCTAAACCGGGTGGGGTGGGACATGCCTTTAATCCCAGCACTTGGGAAGCAGAGGCAGGCAGATCTCTGTTCGAGGGCAGCCTGGTTTACAGAGTGAATGCCAGGACAGGCTCCAAAGCTACATACAGAAACCCTGTCTAGAAAAACCAGCAAATAAATAAATAAGTGGCTGCCTTCTATTTGATCCTAATTAAGAAACCCCTTTCTAGAGAAAGGAGCTCAGCCGGCTGCATGCCCTGTTCTCACCTGAAGAGGTTCTGATCTGACTCACTAGGCTCCAGCCACCTTCAGATGTATCAGATGCCCAGACAGGAGCTTAAGAACCATCCAGAAGGAACTCTTCACAGAGTTTAACAGCTTTGACTCCATCAAGTAATATTTGACCCCACTGATTACTCCTACCCTGTAAACTTATTAATCTTGATTTCCTGGAAAGCCTTTCTTTCCATTCCTCTGTGCTGCTGTTATTCCTTTCTTGACTTTTGTGGAAATGTTTCTGTTTCTCTTTGGCGTCTCTCCCATGGTGACCACGTGGTGCTAAGCTCTCAGTCGTCTCCAGCCTTCCTGAATCTCTCTGCTGAACCCGACATACCAGTCAAGACCTAATCAGGAGACAGAGTCCTTCAGTCATTTGGACAGGGACAGTTTAATGTAATTATTGTGGGAGACTGGAGTGGTAGAGAGCTGGATAGCAGTGGGTAAACACTAATTAAAAAATAAATAAATAAAAATTAAAAAATAAAAAAACACTAATTAAAAAAAAAGAATGGTGGATTGGGGAGCAGCCCCCACCCTGGGGCTGAGATGGAGCAGGAAAGGGAAGGTACATGTCTGGAAACAGGTGCCTCTAGTCACATCCCAGGGCTGAGTTCCAGGTTCAGTTGGGGGTGCAGCTGTAGTCCATAGGATGATTTGGTTTTTTGGGTTTTTTTTTTTTTTTTTTTAGACAGGGTTTCTCTGTAGTTTTGGAGCCTGTCCTGGAACTAGCTCTTGTAGACTCAGCTAGCCTTGAACTCACAGAGATCCACCTGTTTCTGCCCCCCAAGTGCTGGGATTAAAGGTGTGTGCTACAACTGCCCGGCTCTGTAGGATGATGTTTATGAGGCCGTTGCCTTAATTGGACTCAGGGAGAACAGTCCTTTTAGGCATTGGGGAAAACTATCCGTTGGTTGATGCTTCACTTAAGAACTTGTACAAAATAACACAAGATTTGAGAAGGCTACTCACAGGCAGGCCTTGTGCTGTGGGCTCTCATCCTCTGAAGGCACTGTGCCCTGTAGACGCTCTACTGCAGGGGTCTACCATGAAACATTTATGGGAATGCATTCCTGCTCGCTCTGTCTGCCCCTCTGACGCATTTTGCTAAGAAACTAGGATAGCACACTAGAAGACAAAGTGGAAAGCTTTACAGGAGCCAGCTCCATTACTGGAGACAGACAATGAAGGTGGGCTTGCAACTGGAAGTAACTAATAAGCTATCCTCTCCAGATGGATGGCCAGCTAACTCCATCTACATCCATTTGGAACTGGTATCCCAAAGCTCCTCTTCAACAGCCTTTCCCACTATTCTGGTTGCTCTGACCCAACACTAGACCTTGCTGACTCATATTTCGTTCACATTTCACATCAAAATCGAGAGGACATCCAGCTGACTTTGGCTTAAAAGTATATCTAGGGGCAGGGGACATAAGGGCCTATTTGGTCCCCAGCAAGGCAGAGGCACACAGACCTGTTATCCCAGCGTTGGGGAGGTGGCGACAGGAAGATCCCTGGTATCTGCCGGCCACACAGTCTAGCTAGATGGGTGAGCTCCGGGAGCAGTGAGAGAACCTGCCTCACAAACTAAGATGGAAAGGACACCAACCTCTGGCCTCTACATGCCCACACAAACACATAAACATGTGCACAGACATACATGTGTACCCGTATTTGCACACACACACGGTGACCTTGCTATCTCCTTGGTCCAAGTTATTGTCAACATCATCCTCTGTCCAGTTGTCTAGAGTAGCCCCGGGAGCTTGTATCCATGTGCCTTGAGTCTGTTCTCAGCGTAGCAACCAACTCAGGACCTTGAAAACAAGAGTCGGCACAGAACAATTCTCTGTTCAGAGTTTCTCATTTCAGCCGAGGAATGGCCGCGTTCTCATCTGAACTAAACTGACCTGCCCCTTCCCATGAACTTTCCTAATGACAACTGCAGTTCTGCTGTTTCTCTCTCTCCACCCAAAGCACGCTAGCCTCCTTTTTTTTTTTTTGGTTGGTTTTTTTTTTTTAAGATTTCCTTTATGTGTATGAGTGTTTTGCCTGTATATATGTAAGTGCATGCATGTCTGGTGCCATGTAGATCAGAAGAGGGTGTCTGATTACGCACAGCTGGAGTTATGGGTGTTTTAAAACCACCACATGTGTAATAGGAACCAAACCAGGTCCTCTGTGAGAGCAACAGGTGCTCCAAACTGACGTGTTATCCCTCCAGACCCCTTGCTGTCCTTCTTTAAGTAAACAGATATTCAATGCTCAATCAAAATTCTCCTTACCTCCCTATTCTTCTTTCTGGAAAACAAGTTTATTCATCTGTTGTGTGTCTTGTTTAGTGCCTGTTTGCTACAATGTATGTCTCACAAGTCACGGATTTTTTTTTATATAGTTACTTATTTGGGCCATCTGAGATGGTCAATCCCTTGAACATGGATGGCACCATTCCATGGGCCGGAAGCCCAGAATGAAAACAAAGTAAATGGAGGAAGGAAGAAGCCAGCTGAACACCAGTTTCCTGACTGGGAACACAATGTGACCAGCTACCTCAGACTCCCACTGCCACGACTTCACCCTGAGTCAAACCATGAGCCAAAAGAAACAGTCCCCTCCCCCCCAAGACGTTTGGTGTCAGATACTAGGTCATAGCAGTAAGAAAAAGTACCTAGAAGAGAGTGGGAACAAAACAAACATTTATTGACAAGGTGTACAGCCTCAATAGAAGGTGTCTTGTGGTTGTTTCCTGCCAAGTCCCAACAGGGCCATCTGAGAGTAACTCCTTCTTGTCAAAAACATGTGCTTGAAGATTGAGATGTAGCTCAACTACTAATTAGCAGAGCACTTGTTTCAAATGTGAGACAGCCTATGGTCAAATAGGCATATTTGACCCTATCACATGCAGCATGCCCCCCCTCTCTCCTTCTCTCTCTCCATAGGCTCATATATTTGCATGCTTAGCCCTAGTTGGTGAACCATTTAGGAAGGATTAAGAGGTGTGGCCTTGATGGAGGAGGTGTGCCACTGGGGACAGGCTTTGAGGTCAGGCTCGGTCTCCACTCCCTCTGCCTGCTGCCTGCAGATGTAACACTCTCAGCTGCTGCTCCTGCATCCTGCCTTATCTGCTCCCCTGCCCTGACGATAATGGACTAATCCCTTAAGACTGTAAGCAACCTCTCCATTAGATGCTTTCTTTCATAAGAGTGGCTTTGGCCATAGTGTCTCTTCACAGTATAGAACAGTAACTAAGAACAGTAACTGAGCCTACCGCCCCGCACCATGAAGAGCAACTCTGTGTCACATGGCTGCCATTTCTTTTTGAGCATCATGCATATACACACATGCTGATTCTGACTTCTAACCTCCCCCTGCTAAACCCTAAAGGTCTTATGCATCGATGCCAAAGAGGGCCCTTCCCATGTAGCCTTGCTCACGAAACTTCTGGTGTAGATACCATGCTTTAGCCATGGAAATAACCGTAAGAGTTCCATGCGTTTACTCTCTTCAGTCCCCATGATAAACCAATGTGGCATCCAGTTCCTCAGAACCTGTATCACCGAGGAGCCAAACGAGAAGTTCTTTGCCTGACTAGCGGCTTGAGAAGCCTCAATGTCTGTGCCTTGTTGCCAGAGACAGTTTTATATCAAGAAGATGACAATGAATGATTTGGAGACAGCTAAACCTGACTTGAACTTAAATTTAAAATTGAGTTTGAGCTAAATCACAGAGGGGTGGAAGTCAAAATGTAATCCTTCTAAAGGAAATTACCCTTAATTGAGCTTAATAGGCTCACAGGGGAACTAAATTGGAATGGCATGACATCATCCTGGGCTAAATAAATGTTCACCACCCTGAGACCCGTGTATAGACCCCCATGTTTATACCAGCATGCCAGCCACCTCATGGCAGCATCCTTCAGCGACTTCCCGTTGCTCTTAGAACAGAAGCCTCATGTACACAGCAGTAAATTAATGTCTTCATTCTCTGGGACCCCGTCAGGCAGTCTCCTCTGACTGGATACAACCACCTGCCGTTACACTTGGTCTCGGTCCATTTTCTGTGGGGCCT
This sequence comes from Arvicola amphibius, assembly GCF_903992535.2. NCBI lineage: Eukaryota > Metazoa > Chordata > Mammalia > Rodentia > Cricetidae > Arvicola > Arvicola amphibius. The sequence goes on along the minus strand of NC_052052.2, from coordinate 140,853,776 downwards.
CTGATGATCATGAGTGGAGAACTCCACAAGGGAAGGTCGATTTGGCTCGTGGTTTTGAAGCTCGGGAAGGGCACACCTGGATGGTGGCTTCTGAGGAGGTTCTTCCTTGTTGTTGGGGGCTGATAAACACCTACAGACGATCTGGCTGAATGCATGGACCTTCCCCTTGCTTTTTATTATTGGAGAGAATCTTGTGTTTTAAAAAAAAGGCATTGCCTACAGATGAGGTGCAGAGAAGAGGATAGTTGGAACTGGGAAACACGTCCAGGCAAATGGTGTTGTGTGACTGGGTGGTACTTACTCCTCCCTGGAGAACGGCAACTGTGCACTTCCCAGTGGACTCCCTGCCAGTAAATCGAGGACAGTGTGTCCTTCCTCCTGGATACCAACCATATCTCTCCTCCCCAAATTCTGCTAATGCCCTCTTTATAAAGACATTATTTCTAGACATCTGTCCCATATCCCTAAATAACAACTTCTTTATAAAAACCAAGTCTTACCTGGAACTCCCTCCCTATGTGGACGAGGCTACATTCTCTCTCTCTCTCTCTCTCTCTCTCTCTCTCTCTCTCTCTCTCTCTCTCTCTCTGTATCTCCTATGAATTTTTGCTTCTGTGCTATACACTCTCTACAGTAGGACTTTTTTACTGATCATGTGACCAATGATGAACCACCAATTACTAGAAAACCGAAATAATAAAGAGATATATAGAACATAAACTCCCAAGTTCGCTTACTAGATCCAATAGATAGAAAACAGCTATCAAATTGCTATAACAGTTCTGCATGCTTGCCCCAAAGACTGGTCAGTTAACAGTGCACAGACAAGCGCTAGTTCATGGATCACACTTTGAATACCGCTGAACTGGCCCACCAGCAGTTGGTCACATAATCTGGTTCTCTAAGAAAAATGAATATGCCCAGTGACACCTTCATTGTCTCGTTTTGTTTACTAAACTCTGTGATAGTTTCCTAATTTCAAAATGCCTACTAATGCATTCCTAAAAATGTTCTTCAATTAAACTACACAGGCGGTTTCGTATAGTTTAAAATATCTCATTTCATTTAAAAGAAAAGCTCTAACACCTATTTTCATCTATCCTACCTCGGATCTCAATAAATTAACACAAATCCACTCACACAAAAGGTTTGACAACCTCCCCTAACTCATACCACCATCTGGGGAGTAAACAATCACATGAGCCTCTGGGGGTCGTTTCGCCTCAAACTGTAACAATATGTGACCTTGCTGGATGGCAAATAGAGGTCCTTTTTGCCTTCTTCAGGAACCGCTACCTGCAAGGTGAGGATGGATCTTTGGCACACTGGACACAGAAGTCTCATCTTTTCCTCAGCATCCGGAACATCCACTGCTGGTTGGAGACAAAATGCCCAGCAACCTTAGAAATGAAGTTTTTCCCTTTAGGGAGCCATGTGAAGACTGTCGGAACTCAGTGCTGTTGCTGCCCTCTGCTGCTGTAATTGAGAATTACAGGGAGCTGGATTCCTGGGGCTGCCGGGAATGGTGGAGGCGATCCTTGATGGGCATGCGCTTTGCTCAGGATTGGCTTCAGCAGTTTAGCCTTCGCTTTTCACGGCATCTTCACGCCTGGGCTCTTCCCTTTGACAAGGCCATACAACTCGCAGCAGCTTCTGGGCACGGCTTGTAAATGCTACCACCTAAAGCTCAGCCTACCCACAACTGAGAACATGGTCAGGGCTCAAACTTGCTCTTGATTTTCTCCTTTTGTTTGTGCCCCATGACATGCCCAGACTGGAATGGCGTCTCAAATATGCTGTGACTTTACTTCATACACACATGTCCAGGTTGTCGTTTTCTGACTTTATGACTTAGTGAATACTTTAAAGGAGGCACCGGGGAGTGAATCCATGCCCTTTGGCATACTAAGCATGTATCTTAGTTAGGGTTTCTATTGCTGCGATGAAACACCACGACCATTTGGGGAGGAGAGGTTTTTGTTTTGTTTTGTTTTGTTTTTGGCTTACACTTCCATAGAACTATTCATCACTGATGGAAGTCAGAACAGGAATTCAAACAGGGCAAGATCCTGGAGGCAGGAGCTGATGCAGAGGCCATGGAAAGGTGCTGCTTACTGGCCTGCTTCCCTGCTTCCTTCCTTCATTTTTTGTTTTTTTTCTTTTAAAGGACACATTTAATTGTGATGGTTTGCTTACGAGCCTGCTTTCTTATAGAACCCAGGACCACCATCCCAGGGATAGCACCACCCAAAATGGGCTGGGCCCTCCCCCATCAATTACTAATTAAGAAAATACCCTACAGTGGGATCTGACAGGCATTTTCCCAGTTGAGGGTCTGTCCTTTCAGACAACTCTAGCTTGCGTCAAGTTGACACAAAGCTACCCAGTACTGCACGTGATTTCACCCCCGAGCTGCTGTCACTCACAATTTAACAATTCTTCACTACCTAGCTCAGTAACAGCTTTCTCTCCAGTACCTTCCCGATCGCACAAGGAGACAGCGTCTCATTACAGCTATGTTGGTTCCTTGTCTTGCTGCTGTGATAAAAAAAAAAATACCTGACAAGAACTCAAAGGAGGAAGAGCTTGTTGTGGCTTACAATTTGAGGGTAGATAAACCCCATCACGATAGGAGAAGCATGAGGGCAGGAGATGCTGGCCACACTGGATCCAGTCAGGAGTGGGGTGTAAACAGGAACTCAACGCCTGCCCCCAGTGATCCTCTTCCTCCAGCAACATTCCACCTTTTAAAGGTCTCACAACCTCCCCAAACAGCAGCCAGAGAACCAAGTATTTAAATACAAGAAGTGATGAGGGCCATTTCACATTTAAACCACAGCATCGACCTGGGATACAGGCCCATGGAATAGACCACCTACAGTTAGGAGAAGTCTTCCTGCCTCAACTTAATCTAGAAACTCCTACAGACAGGGCCAGGGGTTTGTCTCCTAGGTGATCTAGGTCCTGCCAAGTTGACAATATGAACCATCATAATGAATCATAATATTATTAACAAGTCTCTATGTCATTATTTGTGGGCTGGCAGTATCATTATTTGTGGGTTGGAGGTCCCGACCAGAAAGTGCTGCTATAGCTCCCGCCTATTGTAGTTAAAGCAGATCCACAGATCCAGTTTCCTGGCAGACCACAAAAGTGAAGGTGGAAAATGAGCTTTGTGATCATTCAGGATCGACCGTCTTTAGATTCACAAATTATCTGAATTTACATAGTCACCAAGTCTGAGTTAGTCGTCATCTTTGTTACTGTAACAAGGACATACGATAAATGAACTATTTGAAAAAAGGAAAGGCTTATTTTAGCTTACAGTTTGGTTCAGTTACTTTTGGGCCACCGTAGCCATGGAGGAGATACCCTGAGTAACCTAAAATCTCCTGCTAGGTTCAGCCTTTAAATGTTTCCAGCATTTTTCCAACAGCAACAAGCAGAGAACCAAGCCTTTACCATTGATCTCCAGAGGACAGCCTTAATTTAAACCATAATAGCAATCCTTACGGTTTGATAATGTTTTATTTATTAATTATTAGCTGCTACTCAAAAAAGGATTTTTTTATTCCAATTAAATTGCACAGACTATATGGCCTGTCTGCTTTATTTGTCATGACATTAAAGATTATGTGTTCCTTTCACATGTCATGGCATTCACCGTTCTAGTCCTGCAGCTTCTCTAATGACAGATAAACCCTAAACACAGACTTAGATGAGGCAGAGGGTCTCTGTGAGTTCAAGGCCAGCATGGCCTACAGAGCGCATTCCAGGACAGCCAGGGCTGTTTCACAGAAAAGCCCTGTCTTGGAAAACCAAAAAAGGCTGAGCTAGAAGAGTTAGATCAGGGTTTTCTGAATCTGTCTGGGACTGAGGAACTAACTTGAGAAGACGAGAAGGCCCGAAGGCCCGAAGGCAGGATGACTAGCAACGAAAGGGATAGAGCCCAGAAGACAGACCTGGAAAAGTTTCAGATGCCACTGTGAGGATTTGGAGGAAACACTGGAAGTGAAAGCGTTGATTAATTTTAATGTTTCAAGAGTATTTTATCTGTTAAATCTCATAATGAGTTCAAGTTTGTTTTCAAACATGTATTCAATATTTGTACTTCTAACTGAATTTATCTTCTTTTAAACATATTTACATCATTATTGTTATTTTTTTTAAAAATTATTTAATGGGTGTTTTGCCTAGTGTCCATGGAAGCTAAACAGGGCACTTCATCCTCTGGAACTAGAGTTACAGAAGGTTGCGAGCAAACATGAGGGTGTTAGGAATTGATCCAAAGACGCTGGAAGAGCAGCCAGTGCTCTTAAACAGTGAGCCATCTCTCCAATTCTCATTTTTATATTTTAACTGCAAAGCTGACTACACAAAGACAATGGCCTGATCATACCTAAAATAGAATGTGACCCACAACTTACACAGAAAAATAACTTCTTTTCTAAAACAGTCTAGGAAACCAGATGGTGAGTAACAATTCAAGAAGCTATTAGATCTTCGTATTTCCCTAATTTAGTCCATGCTACTCAGGGCTAACTGGGGAAGGCCAAAGACTATTCCTTCCAAGACAAATCATATAGGATACCCCAGCTCTGTCCAGCAGCTCCCAGCTTTCCTTGGCAAGCAGCCTCCACGGGCTGCACACCGGGCCTTCTACTAGGTCTGAGTGAGTGGTTGCCAAAAGGCGAGCGACAGCAATTCCTCGCCCCCCCCCATCCCCTAAATAAACAGTTTTGCTTATCCTCCCATGGTTATTGGGCAACTACTAAGTTTTGTTTTTTAAATATTTACGTGTCTGAATATTTTGTCTGGGTGCATGTGCACCACGTGCGTGCCTAGTACAGACAGAAGCAAGGGGACTTTGGATTTCTTGGAACTGGAGTTAAGGATGGTTGTGAGTCACCACGTGAGTGCTGGGACTTGAACCTGAGTCTCTGCAAGAGCAATAAGCGCTCTCAACTGCCGAGCCATCTCTCCCGCTCCATCACTGAGTTTTTAATAGCTGAGAACATACTTTTTTTTATGGACATTTTGAACGTTTGGTATGAAGGAGTGCAATGCTACCAATAAGCCAAGGCTTATTTATCTCCGATTCTCGACCCAGTCAAGGGGAAGAAACACTGCCTGAGGATCCCGGTCCCCACAGGGCAGGGCCACGGCGACAGGAGAAGGAAGAACACCCTAAGCACACATGGCCGGACCGAGGGAGAAACGATCGCTAAAGCCCTCGAAATCAAGAGTAGACGCCTAAGGATGCAAAAGGGAAGATATTAAAGAACAACTGCGCGGAGAACCTCAGACAACTACCGCCATTAAATGCTTCAGCGCCCGGGTGTGGGTGGGGCTTCCCGCAGATGCCCTCTGCGCCCGCGCACTCGCTGCGACGTCATGTCCGGTGGCGGGATTTAGCTGCGGACCGGAACACCGGAGCGGGCGTACGTGTGTGTCCCGCGACATTGCTCCCCTCGCTCGCTCCGCCCCGGCGCTTGTGGTTCCGCCTGCCCGCCTGTGGCTCAGCGCGCCCATCCTGCTTTCCGCTGCTTTCCCAGGTCTCTTAGTCTGAACCCGGGTGTGTTTGCTCTACTAGAGGTGAAGCGTTCATAGCCGGGAGAGCGGGGTCTGGGGCGTCACCGGGTACCGGCACCTTACCCTCAGGTGGAGGCACCTGGGCAGGAATTGGTAGCATGCCCTTCAGGGCGACGCCTTTGCCATCACAGTGCACGAATGCTTTAAAAAAAAAAAAAAGAAAAAGAAAAGAAAAGAAAAGAAAAGAATTCCAGAGTTTGCGTTTTAATGCTTTGGATTAAAAAAAAAAAAAAAAAAGCTGTCAGAAGAGCGTGGAACTCTTTCAAAGCAATTCTAAATCCCAAATTGCTTTTGCAAAAATGAATTATAATCTTTTCCGTGACGGATTATGTTCAGATAGCATCTTCTCGACCCAGGGAAGAAATCCATCCTTCCCTGCTCATTGGGGACTTCTTGGGGGCGTTTAGTAGCTGAGGACTTTATTCTTTGGAAGAATGTTTGTGTCTTTAGTGCCTGACTCACTAACCTAGTTCGATCTTTTCTTGGTTTACCACCAGCATCAGGAAGACTGTTCTGAAGGAATGGTGGGCCACTGAGATGATTTGAATGGTCACGCTGGGTTTTACCTCGGTTTTCTGCCTTCCATTGATTGTGCTGTCACTAGTTATCCGTCTACATTCCTAACCGTCTTCTGGTTATACTTTAATACTATTTATCTCTTGGAGGTTTCAAATTTTGGTAATTACATTGGCAGAATTGTGTTTACAGTAGAAGAAAAAGAAATAAGGACAAGGACAGGATTTTTTTCTTCTCATTTTCCCAAATGCCCATTTTAAAAAGCACAGCTAAGCAAAACAAAGGAAATGAAAGTACTAGACTCCTACCTGAAGATAACTGTTGCTAATATTTTGGATGTCCTCTTATTTTTTTTTTTTTAAATGGCTATCTTGGTCCAGGAGTGGTGGCCCAACACCTCTCATCTCAGAACTCAGGAGGCAGAGGCACAGATCTCTGAATTTGAGGCCATCATGGGCTACTTAGTGAGATCCTAGTTGTAAAACTGGATGCAGAATCAGGGTACATACCCTTGGCTAGCCCCTTTTACATAACAACATAAACTGCCTGTATCTTTTCTATTCACAAATTTATAATGGCTACAAGATATTTCATTGTACTAGGGGCTCTTATAAGTAAAGACTGAACCTTAGTCCCTACACTGTGTGTCATCTTGTGTGGCTTAGAGAACAGCTAACTCATATCTTGTTTTTGACCAAGATGCATAAGGAGGGTGGGATTCGAGTTGTGTGAATACAAAGATTTAATGCTCCTTGGTTAGGGGCAGGCACTTTTTTTTTCATATTTGACTTATTGAAAAGGCAGAGAAAATAATGTCTTCCTAATTCTTCTCTCTCTGTTTTTAGGCACACTTAAAAACCCCTCTAAGAATGAAATATGACTGATGACTCTCAGAGAAACTTTCGATCAGTCTACTATGAGAAAGTGGGATTTCGGGGAGTTGAAGAAAAGAAATCCCTGGAAATCCTCCTGAAAGATGACCCTTTGGGTGAGCCTTATCTGCACAAGCTTATTGGTTCTCAGTCCTAGTGGGTGTTACCAAGTAAATATTAACTTAATAGACTCGAAGCAGTATTGAATACTTGCTGTATTTTTTGGTGAAGGGACATGTCAGAGTGGTGTAATCTGAGAAAAGCTGAAGATTTTTCAAATTCATTGAGAGGCAAAAAGTTGTGCAAATCTTAAAAACTCAACTCTGCTGAGTGTGGTCATGCAGAACTTTGATTACAGTGCTCAAAAGACAGAGGCAGAGGGATCTATGAGTCCAAGGGCAGCCTGGTGTACATGGAAAGTTTCAGGACAGCCAGGAGATACATAGTAAGATACTCTACCTTTAAAAATAACTCAATACTATCTATTTTTAATTAAGCCTATATATTTCCTCTCAGTTTCTAGCTGTTTCACCATGGTTTCTATTTTTGCGGGTAAACTCTGCAAAATTATATTTGGAAGATAATCCTTCATTACGCATTGATACTTAGTTTATCTTAAGCTAACAACAGTAGTCTATTGTTACAGTAAAATAGAACCATAGTATAAAGACAAACATAAGTTGTGTAAAGGGCTTGTTGTTGGCAGAGCTGAGAATGGAACTCAGGGCTTGCACATACTAAGATGTGCTCTACCCTTGAGCAACACTGTATCCCTCCCCCACCCCAATTCTGTATTTTATAATTCCCGCTAATGTTAGAGGGAATGTAGCGATGTATGTAAAATACATTTCTGTGCTGCAAAAGCGCTGTTTTAGATAGCTTCGTTGATGGAAGGTGTGGGCTAGAAATGAGACCGCTATGGCCTAAGTTGCTGGTCCTGCGGTGGATGTCTTCTGAAGGCGCCTCTGAACCAGACTTTCAGTCTGAAGAAGTGAAGTTGCACTTTCAGGTGCTGCGACCCCATGTGGCATTTCTAATTGTTCTTTTTCTTCCGTCAGACATCGAGAAGCTTTGCACCTTCAGCCAGAGGTTCCCTCTCCCATCTATGTACCGTGCGTTGGTATGGAAGGTGCTTCTAGGTATGAGACTCAGGAGTTGGGAATTTAACTTCGAAAGTATTGAATGGGATCCCTTGTCATCTTGCAGGCAGAAGAGGAGGATTTGCTTAGATTCTCTGCTGACTTTTGGGTCTAATCCAGGAGGGCCAATTGCGGCTCACTGTAAAAGCCTTTAGGGTAGTGACTTCAGCAGAATTATACTAACAATTAGTCTTAGAGTTTCTGCTTATTAGTGGCCATAGAGAAGATAAGATTCGTTCCTGAAATAAGCCTTTTTTTTTTTTTGTACTCAGGTGTCTGGTGGGGATCTGTGGTCATCAGCTGCAAAAATTATGACATTGGGCTGGTAGAAAAGAGAACTGGCCATCTTTGCTGTCATCTAGGTAACCAGGAGGAAGACCTTGGTGGGCTCCAGTTTTGCATCCATCCAGATTTTAGGTTTTACAAAAGTGTTTATTGTACTCTGGACTCTCGGTGGTAGAGGTGTGAGGTCCTGATGCCAAGGAACTAGACAGGCTTAGTGGCAAGTGTCTGGATTTCTAACCCTTTGAGGGTCTTAGAGCTTGAGGCCTGGACTGAACTGTGAGTCTCAGGAAAGCCTCAGCCACAAAACAGAACACCCCTGTCCCCACAAGAGGAACCATATTGACAAAGAATTGAAGAATGTGGTTCATTAAGCGCATCAGAGCGTAGAGAGTAAAATGGTCCAATAGTATAGAACAGCTTCCTCAGTGGCGGTGTTCCCATAGAATCGGGTGCTGAGTCATTGATCTACACCGTAATTAGCTGAATCTGTCTCTAACTGAGGTACATAAATGTCCAGTTTCCCTTGAAATAAAAATGATATGACAGATTTTTTTTTCTGCTTAGAGAATTCCAGGGCTTAGTAGTGAAGTAAGAAGGAGAACTGGCTCAGTGTCTGCCATAAGCAGCTCGTAGCATCCCTTTGAGCCCAGGATTTCTCCATCATTGCTGAGCCTGCTGGAACATCTGATCCCCATTCATTATCACCCTCCATTTCTTCTGTGTGTGTGTGCACGTGCGTGTGTGTGTGCGCGCGTGTGTGTGTGTGTGTGTGTGTGTGTGTGTGTGTGGTTTTTCGAGATAGGGTTTCTCTATGTAACAGCCCTGGCTGTCCTAGAACTCGCTGTGTAGACCAGGCTGGCCTCAAAACTCACTGAGATCCGCATGCCTCCCAAGTGCTGGGATTAAAGGCGTGCACCGCCACTGCCAGCTCCATTTCTTTAAACAGCTGGTGTTTCCTAACTGTGGGGCGGGGGTAAGGATGGAGCTCTATGAGGAATATGAACTATTGCTCTTTATTGGGCATCGGTGGGTTCCATGACTTAAGTTAAATAGTTTACATAAATCATGTACAGTAATTCTAGACTTCTGAGGGAAGTCTTAACTATCCTAGATGGACACAGACTCTAGGAGCCTAAAAGTTCTTACCTAATTTCTGTGACAGACGAGGAATTAAAGCCTAGGTTCGCAGAGCTCATTCGAAGGGCAGGAGTAGGTGGGGTGATAACAGACCACACGCTGCTTTCCTAGTGTATTGTCACAGCCTGAGAACTCTGCAGCCCTCAGTCTGGCCATGCAATATGGAGGTCACAAGGGACTGCAAGCCACTCTAGAAAGCTCTCCAGATGGCTCTTTGTTGAACCTCTTGGCAGCTTTGGCGTGCTTATCTGTGTCTGGTTGGGTATGTGTGGTGACCATCTCAGAATTTATGATAGCTGTTTAGGTTTTCCTCGAAGCATTTTTCCCCTTGAATTTTACATAAAGACTCTGGAGTCAGCAATTGAATTCCTTCTAAGGGTCCATTTTAGGCAGTTCTCACAAGTGCCCATTTCTTCTGGGATACCCTGTGTATCTTATTAATGGGAAATGTTGTTGTGTCTGTGACATTTCCTGAGTGCCAAAGCCCGACTGGCTTTGTGCCTGGGTTTCTCTTACTGTCTTTATCATCTAAGCTACTGTTTTTTCTGCCGTTGTGAGAAGCACTGGGAACGCAGAGTTGCCACAGTGTAAAGGGCTCTTTGTAGCCCAAGCTTGCTTGCTTTGGACCATTTTAGGGAAATGTCAGAGAGAGCTTTGGGACGAACTCTAGACCCAGGATTGACACTTGACATTCTGCTGCCTATGGTAGGTTCCACTATAGCTCTTTAGTCTTTTTGAGCCAGATGTGGAGGATATTGAAGTATGTTCCTTGACTTCTCTGAGGACGTGGCACAGAGCCCCACAGACACTCTGAGTTTACATCAAGAAAGGACACTGAAGTATGTTTTTTGGCTGGGGATTGTTGAATTTGTCTAACTGCTATTTCCTGGAACATTCTTTAGAATAATTGGTCTGTGGGGTTTTGCATCAAAAGGGAGTCGGAGTCAAATGAGCTGCCTGACACGTGTGTGCCAGCTTCTGAGTACTTTATGAGTTTGTCCTTTCGTCGTAGCAGCTGGCAGATTTAGGTCATATCATCTCTAGTTTTCAGGTGGGGAGAAGATGAGGCCCAGGAGACAGAGGGCATTGCTGAAGATCTAGTCAGTGAATTGTAGCTAGACCTCAGACCCAAGAATCTGACCCCAGAGTCTCTGACTCTGTACAGCCTCATTACATTAATGGGACTGGAATAAATAAAGTGAAAACAGTTTCTCTCCAAATTGAGCCTTAACAACGCCTTGTTAATTCTGCAGTCCATTTTCTTGTGCCGGTGCTTGGGACTCTGATTCTTAAGGAAACATTCGGTGTCGGGGTTGTCTGTCCCACTTCCTGCCTGTGCTATAGGAGGACACAAAATGCCCACATATGTGATAGACTGCAGCACTGGTACGAGTCCTGGTGTTAGCCAGCCTGAGACTGGAGCCCAGCACCACCGAAGACCTGGCCAGTAATCTCCTATTGTTTCCACTATGCCATTTGCTTATTAAAAAAAAAATAAAGAGGGAGCTTGATGAGATGACAGTGAGCGAAAGTGGCAGCCTGAGTTCGTTCTCCAGAACCAGCCGTGTAGAGGTGAGGGGGACCTGACTCCTCAGAGTCGCCCTCTTCCCACACACACGCACACAGGGCACACGCACAAACACATACACACAGACACAGCTGCATGCACAAACACGCACACATGCACACACACAGGCACATGCACAAACACACAGGCACATGCACAAACACACAGGCACATACACACACACAAAAAGGCATATGCATGCACACACACATGCACACACACTTTCATTGTATAGCCTAATAAGCAGGCAGCATAGTTAAGTAATGATCATAAAGTGTCACAGAAATGTAAGATGATTTTATTGATGAAGACCTTGGACTTCTTTTGCCCCAGGAATAGGATATTCTGTGGATAAGTTTTAACTATTGAGGGAGAAAAGGATCCAACAAATTGTTCTGAGATATAGGAGGCCAAGTGCAGAAGTGGGGAGAGGCCCAGGAGCTAAAGGTACCCTCAGCTGCTCACCAGGAGCTGAGTTACACTATTATTACAATTGATGTCTTGCAATTAGGTCACGTATTTGTTCAAAGGCTTCTGTGGTGCCATCTGTTTCTCTCTAATATCAGTGATGCACCATCTCACAAAGTTCGCAAAGAGTCTTCGAGTAAGACTTTCTGAAAGAGAATCGTCTCAGCTGTGTGGGCTGCTTCTCACAGGATTCCACCCACTAGAGGAAGGATTTGTGTGGGGGTCTCAGCCTTTGCCCTTTTCCTGCCCCCTCTCTGTGTAGGGATCTTGCCTCCACACCATGACTCTCATGCCAAGGTGATGGCCTATCGCAAAGATCAGTACTCTGACGTCCTTCATGCGCTGACGGTAGTTCGCTTCGTCAATGATGCCACCCCTCAGGTTGAAGTGTATCTTCGCATGTACCAGCTTGAGTCTGGGAAGCTGCCTCGAAGTCCCTCTTTTCCACTGGTGAGTGGTCATTCTCACGTGACGTTTAACTCAACCCTTTTTCTAAGAATTACGTTTTTCTTTGTCTGCTAATGTGTTTGCAGAGCTGTGGATTCATTCATTCTTCATGAATCTTAGGCAACCACTCTACCACTGAGCCACACCGCTAAGCCTTGATTCTTGCTAGCTCCCATTGCACAATGTTTTGCCTTAGAAACTTCTATGGTTTCCTATTGTGGGTACAATGAAAAGTGAAAGCAACAGTTTTACCTGGGCTCTGTGGTCCTGAACGATCACTGTTAGTTATTTTAAACTGTCTTTTGTTTTAGGCACAGTCACACATTGCTTAGTGATGATACGTGTTCTGAGAAGTGTGTCACTGGGCATTTGCAAACATCATGTACTTATATTTGCTCAAACTCAATGACTGTGACCTTACTAGGCATTTTAATCATAGAGGATCACTATCCTAGATGGGTGGTCCATGGCTGACTAGAACATTATGGTATGCATGGCTATAATCTCAAACTTGAAGGAAGGGCACAAAAATACTACCAAGAATTTCTATAGCTTTTTACTGACATTTCCAGTTGTTAGCATTTAGTGACATCTGCTTTGCCACTCTCTCCTATGTCTGTACTTTCCTCCCTCCATCTCCCTTCTTCTCCCTCCCTCCTTTCTTCTATTCCTCCATCCCTCCCTTCCATCTTGAAAAAAGTATTTTATTTTAGGCATCTGGGTGTTTTGCCTACTGTATGTCTGTGCACCACTTGCCCACCATTGGATTTCCTGGAACTGGAGTTGCAAACGGTTGGAACTGCTGGGAACCAAACCATTGTCCCCTGGAAGAGCAGCCAGTGCCATCTATCCAACCTCACTTTTGTCTTCTTTTAAGACAAATTCTCCCCATGTATACAGCATAGGCCAGCTTCCAACTCAATATCCTCCTGCCTCTGTCGCATGAGTGCTGGGATTATTGGCGTGCACCACCATTTCTGGCTCTGCGCACACATTTCTTTGTATAAGGCACAAGAGAGCGAGCATCAGTTGTGACGTTCTGGTCCTTCAGCTCCGTTAGTATCTCTGTAGGTGAGCACTGCACAGCTTCGAGTCAGCGCTGTGACAGCACTCAGTCTGACCTACGAGCTCCATTCTTATTGGTTCAGTTGCTCTCGGGATGCCCCTCATCACAAATAAACAAAAGGTCTAGCTGAAGATTCAGTTTTGGACTGTGGGTTACACCAAGTTGCCACGTTGTGTGGACACCTTTGATTTTGGATGGATCTCTTGTCTTTCTCTTTCATGCCCTTGACACTTTTGACAGGTGTTGGTCAGTAATTTTACAGAAAGCCCCTCACTTCAGGTCCACCTGTGCTCCCTCCTTGTGATACAGGCAGGGACACCCATGGGTGATGTGTCCGCAGTGTACTGTGTCGGGAGGCTTTGCCTCATGGAACATCCATTAACGCTGATCTCTTGGTAAGGCAGTGCCTGCTGGGCTTCTACCAGGAAGTTATTCTTTCTCCCTTTGTAACCACTTCTTCCCGTTGTGGGGAAACATTTAAAACTGCTATGTAATTAGCTCTACCTTATTAAAGTCTGGCTCATACTTTTGGCCATTCATTGGTTTCAATTATATGTGTATATATCTTTCATCTTTAAGTAACTTTGGACATAGGAGAAAGTTATAAAATAGTACACCACCCGCATACACCTTCGCTTAGCATCCTCACACACTGGATCTTCCAACACTGCAGAGTGATGATGGGAACTTATGAGTTAGCTTTGACACCAGGCTAGGAGCTAAGTTGTACACCTTTTCGAGATCTTACAGGCATTACTGCCTGCACCCTGATGCCCCTCTGACCCAGGACACCATTCTGGATCAACATTACACTTAGTTGCCATTCTTGGTCCTAAATCCACTGGCCTTCAGACTTCTTTGGATTTCTGTGACCTTGACACTTTTGAAGAGCCTGAGTCTCTTAGGGATTTCTCTATTTGCCTGATATTTTCTGATAACTAGAACCTGGCTATGTTTTACTGGTAAGGATAGCAAGAGAAGTACTGGTAACTTTGATCACTTGGTGCAGTTGCTGCCTGCCTGGTGCCTCCCCTGTAAGCTTACTCTTTGTAATTAGAGAGTAACTATGGAAAGGAACTCTGAGACTTTACACACACACACACACACACACACACGTCTCATGTAACCCTGACTGGATGGAACTGGTCTGGTCTCAAACTCACAGAGCTCTTTCTGCCTCTGCCTCCTGAGTGCTGGGATTAGAGGTGTGTGCCACCTGCCTGGAATCTGGAGGCTTGTAAATACCCACCCAATTATTATTACTATTATTATTGCCTAAAATGTTTTTGCTGCTCAAATCGCCAAATGGTGATTCTCTAATTCCTGAATTTGTTCTGGGTCTGTTACCTGCATCTATCAAAGTTTCCCTTTGCATTTATTTATTGGTGTCATTGTGGATGTACGGAATCCTTTTAACAATGGCCAACACTATTTTATTGCCATTTTTTTCTTTTGTTGTTTCAAAATGCTCCAGCTTCGGCCAGCGGGAGCCCTTTCAAATGACACCTGTGTCTACTCCACTGGTTTGAATGTTCCCTGACATTTCGTCACAGAAAGATACTCCAGGATCACCTTCTACTTCCTGCACGGCAGCTCTGGCCTGAGCCCTTGTTTCTGGTTTCCTGGGCTGTTTTCTTTTAGTTCACTTAGTAGACAAGTGTAAAATAAATAAATAAATGAGTTTTTATATTCATCCTTGCACATTCATACATGCCAAGTTGTCTCTCATTCTCTCCATATAAATATATAGATATTGTGTGTGTGTGTGTGTGTGTGTATAAAAATACAGATGTTGTGCTGCTGAGCATGGAACCCAGAGCGTCCTGCATGCTAGACCAGCCCTCTGCTGCTGAATTACACCCCAGTCTTTATGTATTAGTGTGTGTCTTTCTAAATTATAATAAAAATCCTGAGTTCACAATGATAAGTCCAATTCCAACCCAATATCACAAGGTCATTTTTAGCCTTCCCTGTTGCAGATATTAAAAAGTTCCCGTTATCCTAAGTTGTTCGCTTCTGGCTCTTTTTCCAACCAATGTTGTCAGCCACTCCTGGCTACTTTATTGCAGTTGTCTAGGTATTTTAGTGAAGGTTTTATTTATTTGGCTAAAACAGAATGAATTTTTCAAGCAAGGTTTTGCATGCAAGCTTTGATTATCTACAAACTTTGTTTTTAATGAAGATTGGGCTGTGAACCAAGTATGCATCACCCACCTCTAATTCAGTACTCGGAGGCTGGGAGGGGAGGAACTTGAGTTTGAGTCCAGCTACACACTGAGAGCTTGCTCAAAAATAATTGACTTATTTTATATATGGCTTCATATATATATATATATATATATATATATATATATACACACACACACACAGTTAATAATAGAGTTCCTGTGTCAAATTAGCACTAATAAAGGCCACCCATTCACTCTGACCATTGCATTTATGAAGAGGCAGAAGAGCCCCTAAATATTAAGTGGCGGGTGTTCAGGACAGTCTCATTTTCCTATTACTCGGCGTCAGCACTGTGACATTGATAGTACCACATGAGCTGTGTGGTTCTGGGACTGAACCTGTGACCTCTTAGGTGCTAGGCAAGTGCTCTGCTGCTGGCTGCATCTCCAGCCCCCTTGCATCCTTTATTTTGCCTTTCACTAAGTTGCCCGGTTGCAGTCCTCCTGCCTTAGCTCCCTGAGTAGCTGAGACTACAGGCCCACACTACGAAAAGGGCTTTGAGTTCAATAAGGTTAGCTGTTGTGTTAGTTTAAGCAATCGAAATTATAGGCATGGTTCATACTCATCCCTCCTCATTGGTCCACGCTTTGGACCCGGCACCTCCCCTGCCATCTCAGGTGCACATGCTGTCTGAATGTAGGTGGGGGCCTCCGTCCCCCTGCCTCTCTGTACACAGCCCCCTTACACTGTGGTCTGAGGAGCATGTGAGCACTAGATCCCAGCTGGGGGAAGGACGTTAGTTTCCCCTTGACCTGTCAGAGTGATGGGGACCTTGCCATCTGCAGGGTGCCCAGGCCAGGCTTAGGGCAGTGGAATCCTGGAGATTTCCTTTCCTTCTTGCTCCTTTGTGTCCCCCAATACTCTAACACTGTTTAGAAAAATACACTTCTGTTAATCTTAACTCTGTGGCTCCTTGTGTTTTTTAAAACTTTTTTTAATGATTTATCTTTATTTTATGCACATTGGTGTTTTGGCAGCATATAGGTCTGGGTGAGGGTGTCTGATTCCCTGGAACTGAAGATACAGTTGTGAGCTGCCATGTGGGTGCTGGGAATTAAACCTGGGTCCTTTAGAAGAACAGCCAGTGCTCTTAGCCACTGAGCCATCTCTCCAGCCTGACTGCTTACATTTTGCAGATATTAACAAGCTGAAAGGACACCTAAGATTGAAGTGCTTTTTATTAAAACAGGAAATTTTTATTTAACTTGGGGCTTCTCAGGGAATAGAAAGGTATTTTTTAATTTCCTTTTAATCTTAAAAGTATCAAACTATGAAAGTCTAGATGGAAAATGTCAGGTTTTTGCTGTTTTGTTTTTGAGACAAGGTTGGCTGCCCTGAAACTGACTCTGTAGACCATACTGGCCTTGATCTTATAGGCTTGTACCTCCTGGCTGTTTTTTGTGTTTGGTTGGTTGGTTTTTGGTGTTGATGGTAATATTTGAAAATAAAATAACTTTACAAATAGGGTTTTAGTTTTATAAGAGTCCTCTGTTGAAAATTACTTGAGGGTTTATTTTTATATTAACAGATCTGAGTAGTGTCCTTCTGCTTCCTAAAATTCTGATTCTGGGTTGTTAAAAATTGGAGGTAGAACAGCGTTCTGAAGCCATGTGTGGAGCTTTGATATAATCAGTGTTTTGTGAGCCCATCTGGAGTCCCCCAGTATTCGTAAGCTATGTACTGAGACACATTCCAAAGTGGCTTGTGTCATCACAGAAGGATCCCTGATCTAGCATGGGGAGACTGTCTGTGTGGGAGAGACCCCGCCTTCTCTAACACTGATCTAACATGGAGACTGTCTGCGTGGGAGAGACCCTGCCTTGCCTGTGCAGACCCCACTCAAGAGCCAGCTGTTGTCCAGCCATGCTGACTCCCATGGTTCCCTGTGGCTGCCCTTCCTTCCCTCCCTTGCTTTTTTCTTTCTGACACACTCCACCTTCTCTGATTTATTAACGTGTCCTCTTCGGGGTACAGGGGTAGTGTTCCATTTTCAGTGAAGAAACATGTCTTCCCTTCTGCTGCCTCCCTCTTGAGATTCACTGTTAATCTTTCAGGAGCCGGAGGATGATGTCTTTCTCGCCATTGCCAAAGCCATGGAGGAGATGGTGGAGGATAGTGTTGACTGTTACTGGGTCGCCCGATGCTTTGTGAAGCAGTTAAACAGCAAGTTCCGGGATTCTTTACCTCAGCTGGTACGGGTTCTGCGTGTTTTGAATGGGAGTGTTGAGGAATAAGCAGTGCCAGGGACACTGTCACCCCAGTTGCTGCTGCTGTGACAGGTGGTGACAGGTGGGCCCTCTGTAGTGGCTTCTGGCAGATGTTTTCTGTAAAGGCCAGAAAGCGTTCCCCATGGAGTGGGCCCCGTGTCTCCTTACCTGCTGCTGGAGCACTGTCGGGTCTCCAGGGCTGGACTCGCTTGCAGCCCCAGCTGCTCTGGAGTAGTCCTGACCCGGTCCAGACCCAATGGCTTAGTTAGTGTGGTCACTCGGTTAGTTAGGGTTTCTGTCTGCCCATGTGTGCAGAAGGCCTAACTGACAGGAGCTCCTTCTCACATACCTTCAAGTGCAGAGCGAGGGCAGCCAGGGCTGGTGCATGGGACTCCAGGCTCCTGTCATTTTGTTCCAGCATGCACATATGTACACATGTATGCATATGAACACATGGAATGTATTACTCTACACACGGGCCTCACCATTTGTGTTTGTTTTGTTGTTGTTGTTTATTTCAGTATGTGGAGAATTTTTAGGCTCACTCAGATAAACTAGTGGCTTTCAGTTCTGACTTCCTGTTAGTACTCAAGAGATTTGGAGAATTTCTTATCACCCCTCCTCCTCCACCAGACCAATTAAATCAGAGTCTCTCGATGGGCCTGGAATTCTAATGTTTGAAGACTTAGGCAATTCTGCTTGTAGCTGGGATTGACAGCCTCTCGTTTAGAATCACTTTTCCTACTAATTTACTCAGTGTTTCCCCTCACGAATTTGCTGTAATTAAGTCTAATAGCCTCACACTAACAATAAACACGCCCTTGCTCGTGTGTACGTGTGTGCGTGTGTGCCGTAGTCTGGGCAAATTTACATCTTAACCTGGCAGGCAGGTCCTGAGCTGGCCTGCTCTCCACTCTGCTGCGCAGGTACAAGGCTTCAAGTCTTGTCCTTCAAGCAGTGGCCCTGCCCTCTCGCTCCACCTGACACAGCCATGAGGGCCAGCGAAGTCGGTCAGCTTTATATATTTTTATTGTTTTCTTGGCTTCAGAGTGTGTGCGTAGACACACACATACACACACACACATACGCACATATATATGATATATGTATATATCATTCTTATTATATATATTAGATGTTTACCACACCTCAGCCACTTTCCCCCCTTCAGGTCTTCACGTGATAGCTCCAGATCGCCCAGTATTGCCGTGGGCCTTTCGTAGCTTTCCATAATACCTGACTCTTGCTTTAGACTCTGCCTTACCCGTTGGATCTGATTAGTGCAGTTCTGGGTGGCAGCCATTCCGTTTGGCCTGGGTATTGTCCTGTGGGGTGAGCACTGGAGGAGCCCTGCGTCCTGAGAA
Organism: Arvicola amphibius; assembly: GCF_903992535.2. NCBI lineage: Eukaryota > Metazoa > Chordata > Mammalia > Rodentia > Cricetidae > Arvicola > Arvicola amphibius. Next base: position 140,834,887 of record NC_052052.2, on the reverse strand, counting down.
AGCCCGCAGTTCCAGTGCGGTCACCCTTGTCAGTACCAACCAAAGCCTGTCGCGTTACCGCGGACTTGATGCTTCTCAAGCTTTGTCTTCTAGTACTTTCTCTTACTCAGCACACACGTATTTTCAGTGTAAGTTGCAGCATGAGGTGGCATTATGTCACAGGAAATGAATAATCACTTTTGCTATGTCATCTTTAGCCCAAGGCTTTTGAACAGTACTTGAATCTGGAAGATAGTAGGCTGCTGAGTCACCTGAAGACCTGCTCTGCTGTGTCCAAACTTCCTTATGATCTCTGGTTCAAAAGGTGCTTCGCCGGATGCCTGCCTGAGTCCAGTTTACAGAGGTATGTGTTTTCCCACTGCATACAGGCAACTTGGAGTCAGAAAGAGTTTCTGGCCCTTCTGTGACCATCCTCTAAGTTGGAGTTTGCTTCAGAACGAGAAGGAGATGCAAAGCTACATCCCCTGGCAATTTCTGTACCTAGCGTGATTCTCCTTGTTGTTGGAGACATGCCTATGAAGCTTGTGGGCCTCTGTGGATGCCGTGAGGCAGTGGTAGCTGAAACAGCGGGGGACCTGTGGGCTTCTTTTCTAGACAGGGTTAGTTCCTGACAGATAGACACCTTTGTATGCCATCCTCAAAAGAGCTAAGACACATGTTAAGGGTATTTCTTAGTGCCAGCCCCCCAACCTGGGTCTTTGTGATGTTGGTTTCAAGAAAGAAGTCAGTATATAGAGAGCATTAAAAGAAAATGTGTAACTTAGCACAGAGTCTGCTACCAGCTTCAAAAGTTATAGGAATTATCAAATCATTATTTTAGAGTACTAGTAGGTCAAGGACTGGCTCCTGGGTCTCGGGAAGGGCTCAGTGGGTACAGTTATTTGCTCTACAAACATGAAGACCTGAGTTTGGATCCCCAACAACCATGTAAAAAGCCAGGTATGATGGTGTGTTCTGTAAAGCAAGTGCTGGCGGAGTATCTGTGGAGCCAGGCAGCTCTTGGTGCTCACTGGATAGCCAGTCTAGTCAGCTGGTGAGCATGAGGTTCAGTGAGCGACTCCATCTCAAAAAAATCAAGTGGAATACAATAGAGAGAGTTACCCTACCTCAGCCCCAGCCTCTGCAAGTGTTTACACGTATGTGCCTGTGTACCTACACCCAGGCATGTTACGTACACACTCATAAAGAGCCCTGCAGTACGTTTAGAGAACCTCCTCTGGTTCTCATTTCACTGGCAACGAAGTGACTTTGCCTGACATTTTGCTGTCCTGTGGTGTGTGGTAGCTAAGCTGGCATTACATGACGGTAGCAGGATGCACACCCCGGTGTAGGACTGTCTTTTGCTTTGACATTGAGTTCTCAGCAGGCATTTGGAACATTCTAGCGCAGCGGCGACTTTAAGTGAACTTCATTTTTCCCTGTCTAGAATGGTCTCAGCGGCTCATCTGCCGTGCTGTTACTGATTATTTCACAGTTGCTGTGTGAAACATATACTGAAAATGAGTGGAATTTGATCTTACTTCATGATCTGAGATGTCTGGGTAACGCCAGTTTTGCACACCTGTAATTTGGTGATCTCTGTTCTCTAGGGTCTGGGATAAAGTTGTCAGTGGATCCTGTAAGATCCTAGTCTTTGTCGCAGTAGAAATATTACTAACCTTTAAGATGAAAGTCATGGCACTGGACAGTGCGGAGAAGATAACACAGTTCCTGGAAAACGTGAGTGCTTTGTTTGCTTGGATTTGGAATCTGGAAATGAAGGCAGTTTGGCAAGCCAGATTGCCTGTTGTATTATATTAACGGCATAGTTTTACTCCTCCAAAACATTTTGTTGTTGTTGGTTTGAGATTGTGATTTATGCTGTAACTCATCCTGGCCTGGAACGCTCTGTATATCCCAAGCTGCCTCCAGTTATTGGTAATCGTCCTGCCCTAGCTTCCTGGATGCTGGGATTACAGTCACATACCCCACTCCTAGCAGGAAAAGAAAGTTACTTTTCCTTAACAGTATTGCTGTCTCCCTGTTTCTTTGGGGATGTCAGTCTGCATGGCAAGCCCCTTACTCATACTCCTGGGGTGTGAGTGGAGTGGGGTAGCCTTCTCCCCAGTGAGCACAGCAGGAACAGGAGGCGATGTGAGTGAGCACTGTTGGGGTTCTCTAGGCCTTTTCCTGCCACGGGGGTAATCCTAGCTGGGGTGCTTAATGCAGTTGTTAGTGAATGCTTAAAAGACCTAGTGAGCCAGCTCCTCCTCCCTCTTAGAACCTTCTCTCCTGGGTAAACAGTAGAGATTATGCCTGCTGAGAGTACATCATGGAGCATACTCAGAACCCCTCCCCCCTTAATTAACCAGCTTTAACATGTGAAGTATGGCCTGGTAAATAGTAAGAGCTAAGTGAATGTGTACGTGTTCATTAAGTGAATCACCACTGTTATACTAATTAGTGGCCAACAGTGCCAGGCATGTGCCAGGCAAGAGCTCCCTTCTGTCATCCCATGAATAGCTCTGTGAACTTGGGATGTTGTATAGAGATCAGTGCTGAGTACTCGTCCAAGGCTAAGTGGTGAGTGGGCACGGAAAGATGGCCTGGTACCAGAGCTACTCAGTATGTCCCCAGGAGCCTTAAATCATTCCAAATCTGCTACCACCTTCCAAAACCAGAGAAAGCTCCATGGAAACAGGTCTGCCACAGAACAAGAGAAGATCCTGAAGGAACAAACACAGGAATTTCACTCGGACGCCTTTGTTCCTTACAGATTCCTCAGGACAGCTCCGACGCTATTGTGAGCAAGGCCATCGACTTGTGGCACAAACACTGTGGGACCCCGGTCCACTCAGCCTGACAGCTTGTGACTTCATGGATGGTCTGCAGGCCCTCCCTGAGCTCCCTGTCCATGTTGCTACTAACTGTATAGAAATGGTAATCTCGCTGTGGTGCTCAAAATGCTCCCTCCACCCCCACTCAGTAAAATAATTTAATCACAGTGCCTGGTGCAGCAGTGTTGTGAAGCAGCGTCTCTTGGCGACATCGACACACAGCTCTGGGGTGATACTTTAAAAGGGTAGTCAGGAAATCCCTGGTCCTTAGGCAGCTCAGTTTAAGTGCAGCCTGGGTATCTAGTGAGAGGTACAGGTGAAGCCCGCCTCCCTCTGATGAGCACCAGGCACAGGTTAGACACTTGGAAGGGCCTCTTTCTGGAAAAAGAACAGCTTTCTTTTCTCGGCACTTCAGATTTGGCTTTTGCCTTCTGTTAACCTAGAATGTGTGTGTGTTTGCCTACTGCTTTCTCATGCTCTGTCTTGCTAAACTGACTTAAAAATAGTCCTTGCATCTTCTTACATGTTCCCTGCTCTTTTCGCCAGCTAGAATGAAGTCTTTTTTTTTTTTTTTTTTTTTTTGGAGACAAGGCTTCATTCTATACCTTGCTTTCTGGAACTCATTATATAACCGGCCTTGACCTCCTGGTAGTCCCCCCGCCTCAGCCTCCTGAGTGCTGGGATTACTGGCATGAAGCTTTTATTGAATAAAACACCTCTAAATTTGCCTTCTATGAGAGATCACTTGCTTGATATTTGTGTGTCTCTTGACGTTTTCTAACAAGTCATTAAATGTCAGGTGGCCTTTCCAGCACCCTCTGCTACCACAGGATTAGGAGAGGTGGCAGGCTAAGGTTAATAGCCAGTGATCCCCCGGCCTTATTTTGTCACATATGGTCACCCTTCAGGAAGCATTTGATGACTTTGGGATTGGTGAATAAAATGGGGCCCTTGTTGCAGACTTACTCAGCTCACAGTCTTACAGGAATGTGGGGAGCACATCAGAGTTTTCTCCATCCTCCTCCCACACAGTGAGGGAGGGATGAAATTAGGGAGTTAGACTTCTGAGAACCCAGTCCCTCCCTGACGTGTGAAACAGCTACCGACAAAGGACTGAGAAGAAGCAGAGCCACTGAAACCAGCTGGTCAGCCTGTGAGTACCAGACAAAGGGAGTCTTTTAAATGGACTCAGAAGCAAACCCTCTTCACACAGATTTCCACTTGCAGTGAGTATTTTAAATGATTCTCTGCCAACAATTTCTTTGGTAACCATTCAAGTAACCTGAAGAACTTTGGGGATATAGGGGAAAAACACACACAGAGGAAACCCTGCCCCAATTGCTTGCTTCCTAGTGATCATAGAGAATATGTGAAACTCACAGAGATATGATAAAGAAATGTGTCCTCACTGTAATGGTAAAAATAAAATGCTGTGGATTCCCAAGTGGCTGCAGTGGGCCATGCGTCCCAGGCAGGGAGCTGCATAATGGGTGAGAGACCTCAATGGGGCAGCCAGTCCCACGAGGAGAGACAGACAGATGGGCACGCCATGAGACCATGCAGGTCTCTGAAGGCAGTTAGTCCCAGTAGGGAGCCATGCAGCAGGTGAGACAGAGACATGGATAGGCTCATCATGCAGAGTGAGGTTGGATATTTGTTCAATGGGTTATGGAGAGGAAAGAGGAGAAGAGCAGAGAGAGAGGCAGAGACAGAAAGAGACAGAGAGAAAAATAGGGGAGAAGGGAGAGACAGAAGCTGCCGAGAGAGAGAGAGAGAGAGAGAGAGAGAGAGAGAGAGAGAGAGAGAGAGAGAGAGAGAGAGAGAGAGAATGCAGAGAGAACCTCAGCAGACAGGGGAGGGAGTAGGCGTGGCTTGTCTCTTAAAGGGACAGGACAGACCATTACAACTCACCCCTCCTCTGTGTGTGTGTGTGCGTGTGTGTCCACATGTGCAGAATGAGTATACTTGGATATGTGTGTAGAGGCCCAAGTCAACCTCTGCTGTTGTTCCTCAGGATGGTCATCCACCTTGGTTTTTGAGGCAGGCTCTCTCACTGAGACTATGACTTGCCTATTGGTAAGCTAGGTTAGATGGATTATGAGCCTCGGGCATCCTTCCATCCCCACTCCACCAGCTCGGAGATTACAAGCCCATGCTACCATGTTCGGTTTTTATCTGGGTGCTGGAACAGGAACTTGTGTCCTCTTGCTTGCTTAGCTATCAACCTCAACATTGGTTACTTTTCTTCGGTAGTCACATATTGTTTGAACACGTCTTTTAATAAAATAGACGTGGTGAAATCTATCGATGTCACTGAATCCCAGTCCCATAAAATAAAAAAGAACTAGCCACCTCTAAACTGGAGGAGAGTTTGAAAGTATGATGCCCTGAGTGGATGTGGGGATCCAGGAGCCCTGCAGCAGGACTAGGTTTGGAGAGACAGCTGCCCTTCCTTGCTGTTCCCCCGAGGTCAGAGGGTCACACACGGAAGGCTCCTGCGGTATTGCTGTGCACTAGACAGCACCCTGCTTGTGTGTACTGGCAGCCCCAGTCAGGTGAGACCTGTCCATAGAGGATGGGGAGGAGAGGTTTTTTAAGCGAGTCAGTGTGGCACTGTGCATATTTTTCTTACTAGGAATTAAACAGCCAGGGACTCCTTGAGAGCTGAGAACACACAGGGACCCACTGTTTCATGGCAGAAGTATCTGGAGAGAGCCCTGTTTAGCTTCTGCCTCCTGCCCTCCACCCCTCATAAAAATGCCCTCATGTTTCCTTTTTTCAGAACACTGTCAAGTTGTGGGGGAATGGCAACTCCATGTTAAAATAGCCCAGTGTGCTAGTCACACGGTGCTGAACTTAGTTCCTGTTCTGTCTCTTTAGCATCTTTACATACCAATGGCAGAAGCTCTAAATCCACTAGGATTGAGACACAAAGGAAAAGGGATGTGTGGGTGTGTATGTGGGGAGCTGGTGTATATGTGTGTATGTGGAGTGTATATGTGAGGGTTTGATGTATAATGTGGGTAGGTGTGTATATGGAATGTGTACTGTCTGGTATATGTGGAATGGGAGAGTATATATGTGCTGTATGTGTGTGGGTAGGTATATATGTGGAGGGGAACTGGTGAATATGTGTATATATGGTATTGTGCGTGGGTCCGTGTATATGTGGAATGTGTATTTGTGAATATATATGTCAACAGGGTCTGGCATATATGAGGTGAGAGTGTATGAATAGGTAGCTATGTGTGTAAAGTATGGGGGATTAAGTATGCGGAGTGGGTATGTGGAATGTATGGTATATATATATATATGTATATATATATATATATATATATATATATATACATACATTTGTGGGGGTCTAAGTGTGTCCCAAACATGTGGAATGTATAGTAGATGAACATTTGTGGGGTGTTAAGTATGCCTTGTATATGTAGGGGGTCTAAGTATGTGTTGGAATATGTTTGACTTTTGCCTCATGACAGTTTGTACTTTTTAAATTTTTTTTTTTTTTTTGGTTTTTCGAGACAGGGTTTCTCTGTGGCTTTGGAGCCTGTCCTGGAACTAGCTCTTGTAGACCAGGCTGGTCTCGAACTCACAGAGATCCGCCTGCCTCTGCCTCCCGATTGCTGGGATTAAAGGCGTGTGCCACCACCGCCCGGCTCTTTTTAAATTTTTTATTTTTATCTTATGTCCCATTGGTGCTTTTGCTGTTGGTATCAGGTCCTCTGGAACTGGAATTACAAACAGTTGTGAGCTGGGAATTGAGCCATGGTCCTCTAGAAGAGCAGTCAGTGCTCCTAACCACTGAGCCATCTTTACAGCCCCAACAGTTGGTGCTTTTAAGGCAGGAGAGGAGGCTTTGGATGATCTGCTTCTAAATGCCAACTCTGTCTCTTGTGCCCTAGCAATTTGGTGTCTGGCTCCTTGGTTTCTCTTCATCATGACTTAAATGTGAGCACCCTGTTATTTATGAGCCAGTACTGAGTGTTGGAGAGGATGCTAGGAGCCTGCATCAGCACAAGAGGGCATGTTCCTAGTGGCAGGGAGGACACCTCAGAAGCTCTGGACTCCAGTCAGCAGCACGTGCTGATCAGATTCCTACCTTGAGGGACTGAGAGGGCAGGGCCCCCCCCCCCCCCTGCTCTGCTATGTGCTATGTCTGAGTGGCTTGTTCTGCACCATTTACTTGTAGGGGGACAGCCAGCCCTCTCATGGGGTAAGAGGTAGCGGGAGGGGACATAGGGAGGTATCACACTGGTACCCTTGGCACACCATCTCCATGTCTGGGTGTTCCCTGTGAACATTTATACCAAGCCTAATTCATCCCAGAAGTCTACCAAAAGCTGGCTTTGCCTAGCTCCCTCCTGGGAGGTAAGCGATTGGAGGCCAGTGGCAAGCAGCAGTTGCAGATGTTTCTGATTGCATGGGAAGGATGCAGGGTGATAGAGCCCCAGGGTGCCTAGTATCTGGGGCTCTAGACCTGAACTGGGGCTGCCAGACCATATGACAGTTGAGTGAGCCGGAGTCAAAGCAATTAGAATTTGCTGCTGCTAAGGTTGACAGATCATAAGATTACAGAGAAGGCTTGCCTAGGCCTGAGGAATGTCAGAACCCAAGGGAGCCTGCTGGTCAGGTCAGCTAAGAGATAAGAAAAGGGAAGTTCCGGGTGCACCACAGGTGAGAGAGGTTACCACTGTTAGATGAGTAATCTAGACCCTGTGTTCCTGCTGCCTGGCTAGAAGGCATAAACCACTCCTACCCCTTTCTCTGAGCCCAAAATTTATTTCTGTGGTTGGGAGATGTCGTTCAGTGGTTATAGTACTGCCTAGGACTCACAAGCCTTGGCTTGGTCCATAGCACCATAAAAAGCAGGGGCAGGGGCCGGAGGAGATGCCTCATTTGCTAAAGTGCTTGCTCTAGCATGGAAACCTGAGCTGACTCTGCAGAACTCACATTTAAAAATAGTTGGGCAAGCCTGACAGTGGTCGTGCACACCTTTAAGCACAGCACTTGGAAGGCAGAGCCAGGCAGATCTCTGTGAGTTTGAGGTCAGCTTGGTCTACAGAGTAAGTTCTAGGACAGCCAGAGCTACACAGTGAAACCTTGTTTCGAAAAACAGAAACCTAAGCGAAAAATAGTTGGGCATAGTGGTAGTGTGTGGAGTCAGAGACAGGAGATTCCTGTGCTAACTAGTTAGTCTAGCCTCCTTGGGAAAATCCAGAGCCATGAAAAACCTGTCTCAAAAAAAAGGTGGACTGTAAATTCATAGAGACTGTGGGAGCATGCACAGGACCTGTACAGGTCAGACAGGGTCCCAGTGCTAAGAAAGGGGGATGTTGTTGACATGGGTTCCTGACCCTAACCAAGAAGATATCTGCATTGACATCTGCTTGCAAAGGAAAACTTAGCTTTCTCCGATGGAGTCTCACTGGGTATGAGAACTACATTTAAAGGTGGGTCCCGTGCCCAGCGGTAAATGACAAACACCAGAAAAAAATCAATGGCATTGCTGTAGACTTTTTGTCTTGTATGGCCTTGGGGGTCACTTTTTTGTCTTATTAGTGTTTACTTGTATATTATGATATGCGATTTTGTTTTTTGGTGTGTGTGTGTGTGTGTGTGTGTGTGTTTCTAAAGAGAAAAAGAAAGGGTGGGAACAATCTGGGAGGAGTTGGGGGAGGAGAAAGTGTGGCCAGAATATTTTGTATAAATGTTTTTCAGTTAAAAATAAAAAATTAACCCCCTACCCCCAAAAGAAAAAACAAGGTGAATAATGCCTGAGACATGACACTGAAGGTATTTAGCATTCATATACATGCACACACAAAAAAACATACGAACATCACACACATCGCTTCCTCTCCTCCCTCTCTCCCCCCCCCACACACACACAAAGAAAGAAAAAGAAAGAAGAGAAAGAAAGAAAAGAAAAAGGAAGGAAGGAAGAAGGAAGGGGGGGGGGGAATTCCTTATCAGGGTGAACTATTTTCTGTCTGGAAACTGGGCACACTGCCCTCATATGTTCATCGGGGAGCAGATGGCTCCCTGAGAAGCATGATTAGGTGTACAGATATCCATCCTACATTCTGTAAGACACTGCACCAGAACAGGGGTCTTAGTCTGATAGTGCACGGAGTCTCCTGGACTTTGCTGATTCTGAGCTCACAGCATAGGACTGGGTGGGGCCCAGGGATCGTCTGTGTTTCCACCAAGATTGCTGCCGATACTGCTGCTACCGCTACTGTTCTTGGGAGCCACAGTTGACATAGCAAGGACCGAGGACATGCCAATTTTAGATGTAAGATTTTAGGTTTTTAAAGCAAGACCTGTACAGGTCCCTGTTGGTTAAAAGAATCTGTTAGAGAAGCAACCTTCCAGAGCTGTTTTCTCACTTTAAATGGGGCCAGGTGTGGTGGTTTATGTCCCAAATCCTAGCACCTGGGACACTGAAACAGGAGGACCAGGAATTTAAACTCCACAGTGAGTTTAAGGCTAACCTGGTTTATAAGCGATCCTCTCTCACAGATAGGTAGGTAGGTAGGTAGGTAGGTAGATAGATAGATAGATATAGATAGATGACTAGTCCAACCTTATTCCCAGCATAGTAATGTTTAGGTAGGGCAGAAGAGTAGATTTGTTATGCACAGTGTTACAGAATTATCATACAAGCCCTCCCCTGCCTACCTCCAGACTTCTTTAACATTAAAAACAGATCTCAGTTTGCTTCAGTTAGTGTTAAGTGAACTTCCAGCTTCTGCTGCTGCTACCCCAGCAGAGCAGATGCGGTTTATCAGGGCAAACAATTGTCACTGAGCCAGGCATAGTGTCACAGGCTTCAGAGGCTGAGACAGAAGAATTGCTAGTTTGAGGCCTGCCTGGGCTATAGAGTGAGTTCAAGGCAGCTTGGCTTACTGAGTTCCTATCTTTTTGGTTTGGTTGTTTGATTGGTTTGGTTTTGAGACAGGTTTTTGTTTTTGTTTTTGTTTTTCTCTGTAGCCCTGACTGTCCTGGAACTTGCTGTGTAGATCAGTTTGGCCTTGAATTTAGAGATCTGCCTGCCTCTGCTTCCCTAGTTCTGGGATTAAAGGCACAGGCCACCGCACCCAGCCAGAGCTCTTGTCTTAAACAGAAAAAAAAAAAAAAGAAAAAAAAGCACTGGTTTTGTGGCTGAGTGACTCAGTGGTAGAATACTTGCTGAGAGCATTCCTGCTGCTCAGCATCCCTGCTTGGACAAGCAGCTGGATCGGGTCTGCTAGGTGCGCACAAGCAGGAGAGCATGGCTGATTTCCACCGCCATACACGGAGACATTTCCAGGCCACCTAGCACAGTGCATGGCAGATTTAGCTTTTACTCAGACTAAAAGGGTTCATGTGCTGCATGGTACTTCCCAGAGTTGAGGTGGTGTACCTGGCAGTCCCAGAGCTGTGGGTAAATGCACCTATTGAAAGGCCAAGAGAGGTGGAGCCAGCACCCAGGGCTGCCACGACCATATTGCTTCTCATTTTAAAATGCTCCTTGTCAGAAAAGGATTTCAGATTCACAATAGGACAGATTCAGACATAAAAGACCTCTAAACGAGACACAATGTATTTTAAAATGTACATAGGCTTGGGAGAGAGGAAAAGAGTATAGACAGTTATATAAAGAAGTAAAGTCTTTAAAGAGACAGTAAAAGAAATATGAGTATAGACAGTCATAAAGGAGTAAAGAAAAATAAGCCATTTAAAGATGGAAAACAAATATTATTTTATGCATATTATTGTGTTTTCTTTGAATTTTTTTTGACTGCAAAGAGACTTTTGTTTCTGGGGGCTGCTAAGTTAAACCTACATAAAGGTATCTTGACTTCAAAATTTGGGACTAAGGATATGTTGCCTTGGAAAAGAGGTTCTGCTTTTGTTTCCACAGAAGATGAGAACCTGTAGATTCCATCCAGGCTAATGTGATTTGATGGAACAAGACCCTCCGAAAGGTCTTCATGAACCCTAAAAGTACTTCGCCCAAAAAACAGCAGGAAGCAATTTGGAGGAAACTATGCCCAAATTCCTAAAATGATTGTTTATAAATGTTTGTTTTTATTTAAAGGGGAATATGATATAGAGATGAATACTTTACATTTGTATAAATCTTTTTCTATTGATACAGATTTAAGCTCAATTTTGTTACACTGTGTATATGTATTTCTGCTCTTGTTTAAGATATTGTGTTTGTACAACTCATTTAAAAATGTAATGTATAATTAAAAATTATAGATTAATAGTCATTTATAATAGTCAAACTTGTAGTCATGTTAGGTAGGTTTTCTAGATATATAGAGATATATTTCAGTTAGATAATCTTCAACACTACAAAGACCTATGGAATATGGCATTTAAAATGTCTTAAGAACTTAGACTTTTCTCAGTAGTGAGACATGTCTGTTTCTGGCAGCATCAATTACTTCAAGAGGATGATGGGCATTGGAGAGGCTCCTTATGGAGATTGCTAGCCATTTGAGCAAGAAACTGCTCTTGCCTGGACTGCTTGATGGTATGCTATATGAACTGGACATGCAGGACCCACAGAAAAGTGACTGCTAAACTTTCCAAAAGATGGATGGTTTTTCAGGGTTCCTGCTTCACAGAGGAAACTGCCAGATATTCGGCAGGATACAGAAGAAAGTGATTGACAAACTGCCAATATAGTCTAAACCATCTTTCAATTTCCTGCTTCATGGAAAAGTCTGCTGGTTACTATTGGCCTGTAGAATGAAGATGGATGCCCCAACATTACAGAAGAACTTTGGGTGACTGTCCAGGCAGCAAGATGTCTCTTTCAATTCTAGAGTTTTGGAAGTTGCTTATAATGTACTTCCTGTTTACTTGAGTAATATTATATCTTTATGGGGTGTTTGAAGAGTTGAAGACAGATAGTTATAGTTCTCTTTAGTTATAAAAAATAAATTAGATATAGAACTTTAGACTCACAAAGATAGGATAGGTGACAGTATTTTCCTTAATTTGCCAAATACAAATAGACTAAATATTGTAACTATAATTCTTCCTTGATAACTGTTTTGTTTTATATAATTTTACTATGTTAAAGTTAAAACCTTCTTTTTTATTTAGACAGATGTAGGATTCCCCTCTGTATGCTATGAATATGTTTTATTACCATTGGTTAATAAAGAAGCTGTTCTGGACTATGGCAGGGCAGAATATAACCATGCTGGAAGAATATATATAGAGAGAGTAGGCAGAGTCAGGGAGACACCATGTAGCTGCCAAAGGAGACAGTTGCAGTAGCCTTACCAGTAAGCCACAGCCGTGTGCTGAAACACAGATTAATAGAAATGGGTTAATTTAAGATGTAAGAGTTAGTTAGTAAGACACCTGAGCTAATTAATAGGCTAAGCCGTGTTGTAATTAATATAGTTTCTGTGTTACTATTCGGGTCTGGGCGGCCAGGAAACAAATGAGCGGCCTCTGCCTACAGATCAACCTAGGTTCAATGATCAGTGCTCTCTTCCTGCCTTTGCTGCGGCTCTTGGCAGGAGTCATGCAACACCAGGACCTTGTTCAGCATTGCTTTCTTTCACAGGTCATGAATACTGCCAGACTGCCAAATCCTGTCAGGCATCCCCATGGGCAAGAACCTCATCTCAATATCAGGCAGGCAGTGCATGGGCGGGTTGTTACCTTTCCTGGTCCCTGGTGTTGAGCTACAACTGCACAGAGGGACACCTCTGAAGCCAATGTGAAGACGACTTGGCATCTGGAGAGACCAAGCCAGGAGCCTTTACGCTCTGGATGAACACTCAGGTTGAAGTTATCCCATTGCTGAAGGCGGTGGCCATGCTTTGGGCCTTACAGGAGCTCTCAGAGAAGACAGTGTCCTGAGAGGGTAGCTCTCCCGGCCCCTCCCATGACAGGCAGGCACAGAAGACTCATCAACAGTGCTGTTACTTGCAAGTGACCTGAGGGGTGGGGCCCCAGAAGGCCTCGATAAGCGTCATCGTTTTTCCAAGACTCAGTTTAGTGTTTTTCAAACTGTCCTATTGCTGGACAGCGTGGTGCATGCCTATAATCCCAGCATTCAAGAGGCTGAAGCAGGAGGGTGAGGACACAGCTCAGTGAGGGAAGTGCTTGCTGAGCACATATGACCTGACGAATCTCTTAAAACCCACCTCAAGCCAGGAGCCATGTGTCAGGAATCCCAGCACTTCTACAGTGAGATGGGAGGTGGAGACAGGAGGATGCCCATAAGCTCAAGGACTAGCTACCCGGCATGGGCAGCAGCCAACAACGAAGAGACCCTGTCTCAAAACAGATGGAATTCGAGGAAGATGCCCAAGGCTGTCCTGACCTTCACTCATGCCCCTTGTGTGTGCACGCACTCACACGCACATGCATGCGCGCACGCATACATACGCTAAAAAAGAACATGTAATTTAAAGACTCACTCTGAAAATAAGGAAACAAAGCATGGAGAAATTAGATGGCACGGGCCACCCCAGCAACAGGGATGGAGGCACCAGGCCTTTGTTTGGCGAGAACATGTAACCAGAGCCTTCTTTCCCTTTCTGGCCATTTTTCTTCCCTCCTGCCAGGTACAGCTTCTTTAGACCTCTTTAAAACCCTTTTCTTCCCAGCCCTTTAGGTCCATAGAAAACTTCAGCCAGGCTCTGCAGGTGAAACTTTTCAAAGCCCAGAAAGCTGTGGGAGAGGAAAAGCAGGACGGGCACACCTAAGAGCAGAAATGGAGACCCTTGTAAACCACTTACCTTGCCGCCCGTAGCCACTCTTGCTGGGGAGACACGGAGCCTGGAGCTTTCCTTCTCTGTGGCCTCACTCCATTCATGTGGCCACTCACGAGTCCCGGACACAGCAAGACGTCTGCTCTCCGAAGCCAGGACCATCAGTGTGGTTCCTAGCCAACCGTAGCACAGGCCCGAGGAGATTGCCAAACACGAGACTCCACACCCAAGACTTCCGGAGTATTTTCACGCCAGTAAGACCCCAGGTGATTCTTATCTGAGGCTCCACACAGGCAGTCCTTTGCTCTGCTTCCCTCCTGAGAGCTGGCTCTTCACATTGCTGGCTCAAGAATCTGAGACCCAGCAACTTCCCCCATGTAAATGGCAGCCCTCTGCTTCCCTAGCCCCTTCAAAAATATAGCCGAGTGACACCGTTAGTTCATGTGAGAGAATGTTTGCTTTGTTGGACAGATACTCAAGTTCTTCAAGACGCAGGTGCATACACAATTGTCTGTCCATCTGTGGAATTCCAGGACCATTCCCATCTCAAATCTGGGGATGCTCAAGTCTCTGGTATGAAACCCATGATTTGTAGACATCCCCCCTTATGCTTTAAATGATGTTAGTACCCGATGCAGTGTATATGTGGGGTTGGTAGGCAACATAGTGTATTCAGAAAACAATGATAAGACCATATGTGTTTAGTTTCAATGCAATCTCCCCCCCCCCACCTTATTTTTGATCCAAAGGTGGTTGAGTCCTCAGATACAGAAGGCCCACTGTTCTCAAAGGGCAAAGCAAAATACAGCTTTTATTCGGTCCCAGAGGCACAGCAAAGGTCCCCAGGCTGTAAAGTTGTCTGATATCTATACCACCAAGACCACCCCATGACTGAACTAAAGGCTAATTTATATCCATTCTTCCCAGAACACTCAGGGACAGAGGTTTGGGAGATTTCTGAAATGTCAAAAAAGGTTGAGGATACAAGTATTCTAGAAAGTTAATCTAGGGGCTGAAGAGATGGCTAGGGGGTTAAGAGCACCTGCTGCTCTTCCAGAGGTCCTGAGTTCAATTCCCAGCACCCATAAGGTGGCTCACCACCATCTATAATGAGATCATGTGCCCTCTTGTAGCCTGCATGCATACATTGCAGGCAGATCACTGTCTACAAAATAAATAAATAAATCTTAAAAAAAGAGAAAGCTAATCTATGGGCAGCGGTCATCCCTACCCACCACTCCCCCCACTGCCAATGCTGCCAGAAACATGAGCTTGCTGGTCTTCCAAATAACTGGTGACCTCCTCTTTGCCAACCCTTCCCCAGCCCAGGTAGTTTTGATGGTTCCTGCTGACAGGTGTTTAAAAGAACACAGTAGTCAGAGATTTTTTTTTTAAACATTTTTTCTTTTGGTTTGTTTTTAAAGAAACTGCATACATCATCAGAGAGAAACAATAACTTAAATGCCATGCAGTTTCTGTATGTACAAAACCTAGGCCACAGAGATCCAGCTTAGTTTATATTCTATGTACAGCGTCTTCCTCATACAGCCGTCATCTGTTAAATTAGAACCCTGGAGGGCATGGGGTCGACGGTCACCACACTCACTCACTCCTATACAAAGAAGAACTATGTACAGACACCAGGAAGCAACTGGAAGAAAGCAACCTGCTTGGGGAGGAACAGATTCATGGGAGGAAGAAGTCATCGAAGGTGACCCCTGCCCACTGACTGTGCACAGGGAGAGCCTGGGATCCCATTCATCAAAGCGACACACCACGATGCTCATTCCGGAAGTACAAATACATGTTCAGAAGCGGGAGAAAAAGAAACTCAGAGTACCTCCTTGTGCGGACCAGCGCCTTGTTTGGTTTCTCTATCTGGCAGAAAGGCTCACATTCTGCAAACCTGGCAGGGCTCTCAGGGTGTCTGGGGAAGGACTGATCAGGATTTTGGAAAAGCCGGTTTGCCAGTGGCAGGCTCTTCTGCCAGGGAAGTGGAGCTGGGACGGACGGGGCTTTCAGCAATGCCCGGTTTTGAGAAGAAAACAAGGTTTGACACGTTTCACATTTTTCCTTCTTGCGAACCCGCACCCCACGGTGCTCAGATGCGGATGTATAGGCTCAAGATGAGCTCACTTGAAGGCTGCAGCTGTTTCAGAGAGGGATGTTTAAAGTCACCTAGCTCGCCTTTCACCCCCCCCTAATTAATATCAAATTGTCACCTTTAGGAACAGTTCAACTCACTCCAGTTGTCCTAACCAAGCTGGGGAAAATGTGGTTCCGGCTCCCTAAAGACTCCAGGATCTCAGAAGGAGAGGGGAAGTGCCTTCCCACAGCAGGGGAGGCTACAGAGCCTGGGTGGGAACCACTTATCACGGCCTTGAAATAACTGATCCCCCCCCCCAAAGGAGGTGGTGACCTTTTAGGAGCTTGTGCGGCACACCCCTAACTCTGAGCAAGTGACTTCTGCAAAAGGGTGCCTCACAGGAAGTGATGTCAGCATTGTGTCTAACTTCTTCCCTGTATAAAGAGGAGGCCAACTCTAGAGCACGCTGAAGGGAATTGGTGACTGCAGCCGCTGCTTTGCAGCAGGGAGACAGATGCATTTGGGACTTCAGAAGGGCCCTAGAACCAAGGCCAGCAGGGAAGCCAAGGAGTTCCTTAGGACTCCTCCAGGCTGGGGAAGGCCTGACTGTCAGGCCAGGACACTGCAGCAGCCTGAAGTGCAGCTGCTGTTTAGAGGAAGTGAGGCCCTCAGGACAGGTCAGGCAAGGACCTCCACCCAGAACATGTGCCTACCCTTTACCCTAGGGAAGTTGAAGGAAAGAGTTCTGTATCCTTCCTCCTACCCTGTGCACATTCAAAGGTCAGCCAGTCTTTCGGGAAGACTGTGTTTACAGCCATACTAAAATCCCGCCACCCTTTCCCTACCCCTCTGGACATTCAAATAATAATGATAGAAAAATCCAGTGATGGTGATATCTTTGGGCTGGACAGAGGTGTACTCGGTCCAGACAGTGCCCAGGAGCTGCATGGTGCTACCTGGGAAGCTGATCTAAGCTTTCCTTTAACTCTGTCTGGTTCCTGGGTTAGCAATTGGCCATGAAGCCACTAATGGGTGCTGTGTCCAAAGAGTAAAATTGCATGGCCTCACTGATAGGTGCTGTGTTCAAAGAGTAACATGGTCCCAACTGGTTTGACAAGGGGACAACTTTTTGGGGCTGGCCAGAATGGCAAGCTGACTCAATCTCTCTGAATCCTGGGTGTGTTGGATGGGGAGTAAGCCATCACTTAGTGAACCCATGGCGACTCTGAAAGCCGAGTGCATCACAGGGGTGGAGGCAGAGCTTTGCACCCAAGGGTCTGTGAGCTCCATTAGGAAGGAAACAGTGCTGCAGCAGGTCTCCTTAGGGTCTGGGGTGTCCTTCCCTCAGTGTGCACCCAACCCTTGGAGGCCCTGTCAACAAGGCAGCTGGAGGCACATCCCGAGAGAGGGGGGTGGGGAGAGAAGAGAAGAATGAATCTCTCTGGTAAGAAGAGCAGCAAGGGACGCCATAGACAGTCATGGCTGCCAAAGTCTTGCCCAGTGCGAGCCCTGCTGAGATGTTGGATCTGCTAAGATGCAGAAACTCTTCAGTGAACAGACAGAAGAGTGGACGGCCCTGGAGAGGCACTGGTCCCCAGCTCTGGCCTCCATGTATTCAGAAGTTATGAAAACGGCCAAGCCACATCATCCTGTCCCAGGGGTGTCACAAGGCCAATGAAAAATGGGGGCCAAGTGGAGCTCCTGACCCCACCCAGCCTCAGCTCAGCTCATACTCATGAATACCGCAGGGAACCTTAGCAATGGCATTTCTGTGTGGATCGCCCATGGCACTGGGCTTTCCAAACACAAGCTGGTCAACGAATGAGAACCGAGCAGGCAGCCACTATTCCTCAGTCTTTTGGAAGGCAGTTCAGTTCCGGCTGGGGGTCAAAGCAGATGCTCAGTTTCAGCTTCCTATACAGAGAGCACACATGCTCAGGACCAAAGGCCAGTACAGGCTTCCCCAGGACAAGGCTCTGTGTGTGTGTGTGTGTGTGTGTGTGTGTGTGTGTCGGGGGGCGGGGCAACTGAGAGGTCTTTCCCCTTTCCAGACCCTCTCAATGCCCCACGGGGAGCCTATGCGACCAACAGAGTTTATGTCCGCTGAATCATGACTTTGGCCTAGCCACACCCATGCCAAACCCGCTGCCCTGGGCTTCTTTGAACTCAGGCAACAGTCCCTTGCAAGGAAGGGTTCACTGAAGACTGAACCAATGTGGTGCCTGCTGGCCGGCTGGGGGCAGGTGAGGCAGTCTCTGGACAGTGTTCAGGTAGGGCCCTGCTGGGGGCGGGGACACCTCTCCGTAGCAGAAGTGCCAGCAGCTTTGACTGAGGAGTGGTCACCATGGTGTTTCCTGCACACAGAATCCTGATTGTTTCCCTTTGTTGTTTCTTCTTCTCCTTTTTTTCTTTTCTTTTTCTTTTTCATTTTTTATAAAAAAAGGCAGTTCAGATTTACATCGTAATGGGGAAGTGGACAAATGCCAGCACTTATGGTTCTTATAAATTTATGTTTTGAAGACAGCAGAGCACTCGAGAGTAATCCCACTGTTAAGGTCGATGAAACCTGGGAAACAAGGAACTTCATCAAGGTTGTGGGAACGTCAGAGGCCCCGATCCCACATGCCCATCTCTCCATCCTCAGAGACCCTGGCGTGACAGTGGCATTGCAGTGTGACCTCCCACCCATGGCACAAACACAAAGGGGGCGCCCTACATGTTTGAGCTCCACAGATTTCACCTAGGGACCAGAGAAAGTTTACTTTGGAGTCTTTGGAGGCCCAAACGGGTGTCTGCACTAGGGCAGTTAGGATTGTGTGTCTGAGTCAGGCGGCATGGTCATTGGCAAGTCCTGTGTCTCCACATGTTCTCCAAAGGAGAGTGATTAGAAAAATGAAAGCAGTGGCTTTCTAGTTACTAACTAGCCATGCATACACCCCACAGAGCAAATTCTTTCTGTGTCTCATTTTCCCCAAGCGACATCAGACAGGACTGTTTGGTAGAAGAACACAGGACAACAGAACATTCTTTAGTGGACCCGTGTGGTATTTTGGTATTCTGCCCAGGTTTGGCCTCTGCTGACTGTATGTTGGCAACACTCTTATTTCCCAAGGTTCAGTTTTTATAAAAACTCACTTTGGGGTCATCCAACACATGTCAGAGTTTTCATTTGAGCAAATTAAAAACAAACAAACAAAAAACCACAAAAAACAGAGGGTGACTTTTTGCCTGGGCCTTAAACATTTTAACATTCTTTGTCTGAGGTCTTGTTTTGTTTCATTAGGATTATGCTGGCTGTCCCTGTCACCTGAACCCAGACAGCATCCTGTAGTATCCCTTTAAGAGACAACCTCTGCCCACTCCCATTCTCTCTCTCCTCTCTCTCTCTGTCTCTCTCTCTCTCTCCCTCTCTCTCTCCCTCCCTCCCTCTCTCCCTCCTTCCCTCCCCCCCCCCTCTCTCAGGCAAACTCCTCTCATCCCTCCCTGACTTTTTCAGAAGAGGCAGCTCTCTGCCCCTTTCTCTCCTCTCCTCTCCTCTCCTCTCCTCTCCTCTCCCCTCTTCTCCTCTCCTCCCCTCCCCTCCTCTTCTCTTTCCCTCTACCCCCTCTCCCCACTCCTCTCTCCTCTTCTTCCTCCTCTTCTCTCTTCTCCTCTCTCCCTCTCTTTTCCTCTCCCACCCCCCCTTCCAACATCCTCTAAACAAACTCTCACCCAAGCTCTCTTTGCATCAGGTATTCTGTCTCCCTGCCCGTGTTCCTCATCTGACATGGGACCCACACCAAGGTCTCACCTGTGCCACATTTTTCAGTTTTGTTTTTGTTTTGAGACAGAGTTTCACAATGGAGCCCTGACTGGCCTGCAGTTCCCTATGTAGACCAGGCTGGCCCTGAACATTACAGAGATCCATCTACCTCCACCTCCCTAGTGCTGGGGGTAATGGTGTGTGCCACAACAGAGGATCTCATTGCCTTCTTTTTACCAACTTAAAGGTAGAACTTGATGCTGATCCCTGTCTTCTCCCCTCTTACCCACAAAACTACTTGGTAATCCAGGGCAAATGGGTATTTATTTGAAAGTAGATGTTGACAGAGCTGGGCATGATGGCACACCCAGGAGGTGGAAACAGGAGGATTGCTTTAAGTTCCTGGCCAGTCCGGGCTATGTAGTGAGTGCCAGGCCAGTCGGGTCTCCAATCAAAATAAAGTAAGAGCACAAAAGGGAAAACACATGCTGCCATGTGGGGGTGGGGACATTCAAGTGGCCCCCGTCAATACTGACCTTGTCAAGTGTCTACTTAACTCGTGGACTTCCATTTCAGTGCTTTTAAACTCATTGAGCTCCTTCCGAATGGCAGCCTGGAAGAGTGGCATCTGGTCAGCATGCTGAAGGAGCAGACAGGCTTCCCCATCTGTCATATCTAGAAATATTTTTGTTCTTCCACACAACTACATAAAAAAAAGTCACCTGGGGTGTCCTTTAAAACCTTCCAGGATTTATCCTCTTTGGGGGACATCACAAGGCTCTAATGGAGCTGGCCATATTTTATGAGGTCTCTGCACCCCTTGCTTCCCATGGGGTTACAGATGGCACACACAGTACTTTGATCTCACCTCCCTTTGGCAGTTCTGCGGGTACCCAGAGAGGTGTCTTGATACAGAGAGCCAGTGAGAAGCCTGGAGGCTCATGCTAAGAATGGCTCTGGGCCTAGTCCAGTGTTTTTCTCTCTTTCTGGGCACAGACCCCCGACATGCCAACTGAAGGATCTTGGGTCGGATGGAACTCTACTTCTCAATGCCACCGTACTAGGTGATGGGGACCTTTTAGAGGCAAGCTGGCTGTTAAGAGGGACTGACGCCTTTATCAGGGATGGGCTCGGTTAAACAGGAGGAGCAGGCTGTAACAAAGTAAGACTCCTATATTTTTTTTCTCTGGCATGTGTCTAGCTGAAGCACCATTAATTTCTGACTTTCAGGTACACTTTATTTATTAAAATACGAATGAAATGCCACGACATCTAGCTCCTGATTTGTGCCATTATGGAGCAGTATGAAGTTCTCACCAGTGGAGGCTGCCTGACCTTGGGCTTTCTGGCTTCCACAAACTTTAGTCTCTAAATAACCTTTCTATATAAAATTATGAAGCCTCAAATGTTCTGTTATAGCACCTGCAAATGGACCAAGATTCTGTCCTCCCTCCTCTGGGGAGGCAGACACAGTATCTTCTGTGTCTTTTCCATGTGAAGAACCAATGAGTGGCTTCCCACAGGTCACCCGGAGTGCTCCTGCAAACAGCTTTAGGATGCTCCTGCAGGCAGCCCTTTCAGGACAGGGCTCCTGCTTGCCTTACATATAAGGCCCCGCCTCCCTACTCACCACCCCTGCTTACCTTGTCCGCAGCTGTGAGTCGCGTCCATGGCTTATCTGCTCTGCGGTCATAGTCCTGGGCATCTGCCACCTCCACATAATCACTGAAGCGGATGAGGATCTTCCTCTCGCGAAGTTCTTCCACCGTGGGCCTTTGACTGAGCTGCAAGGAGGGAGAGAGAGGACTTTAAACCATGGGTTCAGTTGTGAACTTGTACGTGTGGACAGTGAATCCAGGAAGACAACTGATACAGCAAGATGGAGCAGGGAGCAGACCCCGGAGTGCTTAACTCTGGGATTCTGAGAGCTTTATTGTCCCAGTTTATATAGATGACAACCGCTTCTCCTTTGTCAGACTGCTTTTTTGGCCTGATAGGAAGCCTGGTTGTCTGTGTAGCTGAGAGAGCATGCTGTGGATTTTTTCTGTCTGTCCTTCACCCAGTGAGAGGCAAGCACCTTAAGCAATGATTCTGTCTAAACTTGGATTGGTGAGTCCACATCTCTGTCTTAAATTTAGTGCTGTTTGCAAAATGGGTTTGTAACACAGTATGTGTGTGTGTGTGCAAATACATATTATGTAGACACACATACCCATGCGTGTCTACAGATACATATGTGCCTGTGAGCTTTAGGTATACAGAAGAGCATTCGCAAATGGTATGCACACAGCCTCTGGAGTGTGAGAGGATAGGGTATATTGATTTAGGAGTTTTTAGGGTTTCCTTCAGAAGGTCAGTTATAAGGTTAGTAAGCCAACCCAGAGCTGAGCAAAACTACATATATGCCATGGAGAAAAACTTTGTGAGGTAGGAAGAATAAAATTATGTTTATTTAGCCATCCCCTGGTATTCCCCCTGAGCATCTTTCCTCTGTCCCTTAACAACATAAAGCTGACATTTCTATTATCTTTCCCTGTCACAAGCTTATTTCTTCTGGAGCAATACAACCACTCCCTTTATGATACTGTCAACTCATGTTCAACCAATGTTACTTAAAAACAATTTCTCCTCCGAGCCCTAGACTGTTGACGGCTATTCATAGAAGAGGCATTCAGATAAAGTCTTACAGCTCTGATCTATAAAACAAACAGCAAATTCAAATTACTCTGCCTGTTTGGACTGCCGCACAGCTATCTGCCTGATGCCCTTGGTTGGAGCTGGAATGTTCCAGCGTGCCGCTGCCCTGGCACAATGAGTGACAGCCTGCTGCCGTTAAACAGAGAGGTTCCTGGTGGTGAGCACAAGGGGAGGACTGACTAGGCCTGTGGCTCCTTCTTGGCTAAAGGAGGAAGCACCAAGGATCAGAAAGAAGTCTAATGATTATGGAACTGGCCCATGCCTAGAGCAGTGTGTTCTTAGTCTGTCCTGAGGCACCAGATATTTTCTGAGGGCTAGACGCTTTGGCATCCATGGTGTTTGTCATGAGCAAGCTTCCCAAGCTATGTGGCCAAGGTTGCTGGAAATTAAGAAGGTGGCCATCTTGGCATCCAGATGTTGGCATCCAGATGTTCTTTCTGAAATATGAGAGCTGATAGAATTTGTACTGAAGTTTAAAATAAAAAACATTTAATTTTTGTTACATTCACACCAGATAAATAAAACTCTCCGTTTTGTGTTCCTTGATCCAGTTACCTCAGGATGCTGACAAGTAGTGTTAATTTGTGATGTTTGCTACATTCCTGAGCAAGGTTCTTAAGCCATTGCTTCTGAATTTATTTTCCTGGAAACCACACTGGGGTAGCTGGTTGTAGTGTTTGACATCTTCAAGCTCAGTACTCAGGAGGTTAAGGCAAGAGGTTCTAGAGTTCAAGGCCAGCCTGGGCTACCTGGTGAATTCAGGGCTAGTTTGGGTTACTCTAGCAATAGTCTATCTGCCCCCTCCCTGGATTCAAAAAAGTAAATGAATAAATAAAAGAAATAATGATCTAGCATTTACCAGTTGCCTGTCTAACAGCAGAATCTGGAGAGGAGAGAAGACCTGATGATGGATGGGCTCAAGGAAAGGGATAAAGGATGGGCTCAAGGACAGGGATAAAGGAAGGGCTCAAGGACAGGGATGAAGGATGGGCTCAAGGACAGGGATAAAGGAAGGGCTCAAGGGGTGATGGATGGGCTCAAGGACAGGGATGAAGGAAGGGCTCAAGGACAGGGATGAAGGTTGGGCTCAAGGACAGGGATAAAGGATGGGCTCAAGGACAGGGATGAAGGATGAGCTCAAGGACAGGGTGATGGATTGGCTCTAGGACAGAGTCTGCTTTTCATGCCCAAATCCTGTGTTGCTTTCGCTCTGAGTCAAATCAGCATGGTATCGTGCTCGCGTTCTGGGAGGGGACAATTAAGGACAGCACAGATTGCTATCTTGGGGGTCTTGGGTAGAATGTGGGCACAGGTACTAGTCAGAATCTTCCAGAACTCTATTCTTTGTGTGCAAGCTCAGAAGATGTTTGATACCCAAACCATGAGGTCCTTTAGAGATGTTGAGGATACAGTCTTTGTGGATTGGGAGAACGGAAGAGGAGCAGTATTTCTAGCCATCTGTGCCAGCAGTGTCATAAAATGAGCCAGCTGAGAGCCAAATTCACTGAGATACAACCCAAACCCTAAGTTTACCCCTTCCCTTCCTCCCATTATATATACATGATGCTTTTGATTAGGAAGCTGCCCTTTCCTGGGGTTTGTGGGGTTTGGATGGATGCAGGGCCTTGCACACGGGAAGAGAACACTCACTGTGCTATCTCTCCAACTCTACTCTTAATTCCCTTTTGTTTTTGGAGAGGGGAGACAGGCATTTATTTCTAGCATATAAATTTTTATGTTTTCAATTTAGTTTAAAAAATGACTTGACCTATTAGTATCAACACCAGCCTCTGGGTTTTTTATTTTTTATTTTTCACTAGTCTATTAAAATTCAATAGAATTTTATTAAGGAAATCAGGGCCGAGGCATCTGGTTTTGAGATGATAGAAGCTCCAGGGAAACAAATTTGTCCAGAGCCAGGGCAGGCTGTGTGTTTCCCACCTACAGGTGGGCACCAGGGCCCTGCAGACCCAGGGAAATAGTAAATTTCTGGTTTCCACATTTCCCTCAGTCTCCTGAAACACTCATTCCTGCTGTCAAGGTCACCATTTTTTAACTCTCCTTGGCAGTCTCAGGAAACTGGAAATGCTATAATCACAGGGCCATTACCCTGGTGGGGGTGGATGGGTGGGGGAGTGAGAGGGTGGTGAGTCGGGGTGGAGAGAGAACAGGGGTGTGGGAGGGGGACAATGATGTCAACTGTAGAATCTAGGGACTGTTTGTGGGTAAGGTTGTGAGCATCTTCATCCTGAGGGACAGAAGTGTGGGAAGCAAAACTCTTGTCCACTCCACTACTACTAGGAGTTGTGTTTCTCTCTCTCCTCTCTCTCTCTCTCTCTCTCTCTCTCTCTCTCTCTCTCTCTCTCTCCCTCTCCCTCTCCCTCTCCCTCTCCCTCTCCCTCTCCCTCTCCCTCCCCCTCCCCTCCCTCTCTCTCCAGGGTCTCACTGTCTAGCTCAGGTTGGTCCAGAACTTGTTATTGTACCCCAGATGGCCTCAAACTCACAGCTATGCCCTTGTCTCAGACTCCCAGAATGTTGGGATAATAAGAGGCATGCCATGCATAAGGGCCAAAGTCAGCCTATAAAGCCCTCTTTCCTTGCCCAAGGATAAATTAACTGCCTGGAATGCTGGGAAATAGCAAGCTGTGTTTTTTTCCTCCCCTAGACAAGTTTGTTTGACCCATCTGCAATGGATGTGATCAAGCTTGATCACACATGGGCAGGAAGTATGTAGGCAGGAAATATATCAGGATATAAGCTTGTCCCTGATTGGACCTGATGGGAATCGTGGGTTTTGCCTTTTTAAACCCCTGCAAAACGTCAATCAGGACCACTACCTGGGATCCCAGAGTGGACCTGATAAGAGTCCATCCTGGTCAGTACTTAATTAAAGGTTGCTTCAAATTTGGTTCAGAATTGTAGAACTGGTTTTTCTCTCTCGAATCTCAGGAATAACACTTTCTACCAAAGACTGAAGATAGAGCAACTGACCAAAGAGAGGTCATTCAGCTCCTATTCTCGTCCCTCTTTGTGTGATGCCAGCCAGACACCCCGTCATCCAGGCCCTTGTTTATCTTCCTTCCTTTAATTAGTTTGGCATTTGGCTTGCCACCAGTGTTTGGGATGGTTTGGGGAAGATAGAGTGTCGAGAAGTATAAATCACTTCCTGAATAAGTGGCCTGGCCTCTCAGGACCCCCGAATCTTGTCCTTTATGTAATGTTTCCAGGGAGAAAAAGTCACTAATGAACATCTTTAAAATTATTTTTAATGGGTCTCTTCACCATCGTTATGACTAAGTAGCCCTTTCTCAAGAGGGCACTGCAGGGGGCTGATTGAAAACACTCAAGGCAGATGGAGGGAGTGTTATATCCTGTGTACCATCAATTCATTAAACTTTCAATAGGACCCAAGAATAGTTCCAAGCTTATTATTCATGTGTTTTTTTTTTTTCTTCAAGAGGCCACTCATGTTTCGGAAGACCTGTGGGTCTTTACAGCATGGCGATATCTTCTATTTAAAACGTAGCCCAAACCCAGCTGTATGAGTTTTAAATGCTTTTCAAACATCTTTACTGAATGGATCAGTACTTCCTTGGTATTTTTTTTGGCATTATGGTAGTTTCCTGATCCAGTAATTCCAGCCGAACTTAGCAGAAGACAGTCAAATTTCAGCAGGTAGTAACAGAGGAACAAAGAAAGCTCATGGTGTCCTTTGGTTATAGCAAAGACAATGTTATTTTTAAGCTACCATGTGAAACATTTTTTTGTTTTTGGGTTTTTTTTTTTAAACAAAATGGCCAGTAACTCATAATGTGTAGCTCAGGCTGGCCTTGAACTTGATGCAATCTCAGCCTTCTGCATGCTCAGATTACAGGCCTGAGTCATCATGCCCACACTGAACAACTAAATTTCCCTCTTTCTTTCTTTTTGAGACAGGGTCTCACTGTGTAACTTTGGCTGACCTAGAACTCACTATGTAGACCAGGCTTTGAAATCACAGAGACCATCCTGCCTCTGCCTCCTAAATGCTAGGACTAAAACACCAAGTATAACTTTTTCTTTCTTTCTTTCTTTCCTTCCTTCCTTCCTTCCTTCCTTTTTTTTGGTTTTCGAGACAGGGCTTCTCTGTGTATCCCTGACTGTCCTAGAACTCACTCGGTAGACCAGGCTGGCCTTGAATTTAACAGAGCCCCACCTGCTTCTGCCTCCCTAGTGTAGGGACAAAAGGCCACTACCCAGCCTCCTGGCAATTTTATTTGACTGAACTCCTCATTTGCATAATGAGTTTCCAATGGTGTGGTAGGGTTAAAATACACACAATCTATTTCTTTTTAAACTTATTTTTTTTTTTTTTACTCATTTACTGTTATGTTCATGGGCGTCTTGTCTGCAAATATATCATGTGTGTTTCTGGTGCTCACAGATACCTGAAGAGGATGCTGGCTCCCTTGGGACTGGAGTTACAGCTGAGCTGACCATTATCCACAAGAAAGATGTTAGGGAGTCTGAGCAGTCTGGGTCAAGAGGCTTTAAAGC
This sequence comes from Arvicola amphibius, assembly GCF_903992535.2. NCBI lineage: Eukaryota > Metazoa > Chordata > Mammalia > Rodentia > Cricetidae > Arvicola > Arvicola amphibius. Next base: position 140,808,268 of record NC_052052.2, on the reverse strand, counting down.
CCTCATGGCTACAGAAGCCAAGAGGTGAAAGTAGCTCCCCATGTGGGGAGCTGTCTTACCTTGCGAGTCAGCCTCCTCTTGATTTCACGCTTCTCCTCCTGCTCTTCTTGTTCATTCCGAGCTGAAAACACACAGCAGATGCTGCTGATTAGACTGCATCGTGTCACTCACACCCAGGAGTGTCCTCTGAGGTTTTCAGGCTCTAGATGAAGCACTTAGGTCCCATTCCCTGCTATCCTTAGGCCTGAAGTGACACACCCTTTTAAATTGGTGGCTTTTTTTTTTCATTGTTATTCTCCTTACTTATGGGCTTGGAGCCCAGGCAGGGATGATGCTGGGATAAGCCAAGTGATTATGAGCCAAGGAGGTGTGTGGGTGCACTCTGGGCAGTGACAGACATTTTGGGGAGACTCAGAATGCCTTCCTTGAGAAAGGTATAAACCTCATGCCTCTTAGGGCCTCTAAGAGGCTGAAAGGGCTCATTGTGTGTGGCCCCAGTGACCAGAGCCCTGTAGGGTAGGAGAGAAGACATGCCTCCACCTGCTGCAGGAATGACATGGGGGCAGAGTCAACAGCAGCCCGAAAGACTGCTGGCACTGACTTCAGAGTTCTCACCTTGCACAAGTCCTAAGTTCATTAATTCTTTAAATCTCCCAAGAAGTCCAAAGAACCCCCGTGAGGAGGCCAAAGTGTGGAATATATGTGCTTGCATTTGGATTTGGAAGCAGTGTCTTAGGAATACATTCCAGAGACTAAACGTTCCCAGATTGATATATGAAAAATGGACTCGTCAGACTTTAAAGAGGAAGGGTATGGGGAAGAGATTAGGAAGAAAGGCAGAGAATTCGGGTGTTTACTCTGTCTGAACTAACAGAATGACCATACACAGAGCATCATTTACCTTCTGGGCCTTGGAAGGGCTCCTTGTTCTCTGTGGAAGCACATTCATCAACATGGTACCATCTGATTTGAAAAATACCGTGAATGCCAACTAGTGTCACAGAAGGCGTAAGGTCCTCGGTCCCGGGGTGAGGAGAGCATCAGCAAGAGTAAACTATGGGCTGATGTGGGCACGGTGTCCATTAAGTTTGCACGGGATACCTGTGTTCTCATTTTGTAATCGTGGTTGTCAAGTGATGTTTCTGCAACTTTATGATTCTGTTATGCTCCATAGTTATCATTCATTTCGGGCTTCTAAAGGTCTCAGGACAGGATAAGTCTTTCAGAGAAAGAAATCCCAGTGCATAGCAGTTGAGGTGGGGGAGTATGTAATTAGTAGTCCTGCTTTCCCCTCTCGCTACCCTAGAAGTCAGCAACAGTTATAGCCAGCTGTGACTAAAGCTGGCAACAACTTTTTTTCTGGCAACAAATGGCATCAATTCAGAGCAGGACTAAGGGCCCTGAGTGACACTCCCAGGGTATAATTTTGCGTCCCTGTCTGCCTGTGGGTATCAGGACCTTGTATGCACAGCACAGAAAATTCCCTTTCCTTCTGTGGAATGGGCCACAGTGCCAGTACCTGACCACGAAGCCTCTTCTTTTGAATTTCATAACCCTATTTCCTTCCCAGAGTTTCCTTGAAACACACACACACACACATCACTCTTAGCTAAGCATCTCTCATCGCCATTGCTATTTTAGGATGAATTAACCTATCACAGATTAACTGGGAAGCAGATGGCATGACCCAGAAGAAGGGATACCCAAAGACTGATATTTCTTTAAAAAATGTAAATTACTGTGATAAAATCTGGGAAACTAGCCAGCCGTTAACATCTCAGTATAAATCAGTCTATCCAGACTCAATTTGGAGGTAGCTGTGACCCCAGGCAGCTAGCTATACTTGCAGGAGGAGAAAGGACAGAAGGAAGGCAGTCTTGCTGTCTGTCCTAGATACAGCTCAAGGGCTCCCTGTTGAAACTTAGAGACCCTGTAGGCTACCATTCTGGGTTTCCAAAAAGAACTCACGGAAGCCCCAGGCAAAGAAGCCACCAGCCACACCTGATACAGCTCACCATTCAAACAGTGCAGACTTCTGCTTTTTCTTGCTGCCACAATTTGCTTGAGGCTGGTCCTCCTTCCCATTACTGGGTCCGACCTCACTCCTGACCTACAGGCCCCTTCTGAGCCATGAGGGTGGGTGTTCTGTACCAGAGATGACACAGCACAGGGGCCTTCATCTCTGAAGTAGGTTCTCAGGCCCTCAGAGGTGCGGGTCATAAACTGCCTCCTATGGTGTCCATACCATTAGCTCAAAGCCATTTACCAACCCAGTGTCATGAATTCTCAGGCAGAGGATGTCAAGGCAATCCCACTAGGCAACCAAGAAAAGAGGCCACAAAAGTCTGGTGACGTCATCGTCATGGTGCCCACTCTCCAGAGTTCATTGTGTGCTCAGATGCACATGGGGCCTCACCTCACTGGCTACTGAACAAAGGAAGGGCTTGCTTTACAAGGCTGGGCAGGGTAGAACTGCAGACCCAGCCCAGCGTCTACCACCAACATCTCCCAGCATCTCTCCCAGTTTAAAGCCCAGAAGATAAGTTTTAGAACTGATTATCTGGGAATGTTTTCAAAGACTGCTTGACATTTCTTATAGAATAATTATGTAGGTCGGAGATGTGGTGACACAGGCAATCCCAGCACCTGGAAGGTGGAGGAGGGGGATTCAGGGGTTCAAAATCAGCCTTGGGTATATACCAAGTTTAAAGCTAGCCTGGGCTACAGGAGAAAAACAAAAAAACTAGGAGAGAAAACCACCTCTCTCCCCAATAAAAACAAGACCAACCAAAAAATTAGATTAAATAATAAACACAGAAAATAAATTTAGAAAGACAAAGGACCAACACACAGGGAAAGCAGGTCCATCTCTGAAATCAAGAGATGATCAATCCGCTTGAACTTGGTTAGGCAGAGGCTGAATTTGTAGCTATTTTACCAGGAAAAGGTAGAAGGCATTTGATAAAACACAGGAACAATCACGTATTTCCCTTTAGGCTCCCTGGACTGGTTAGACTCGAGGAAGCAACAGTAACACAGAAAACTATCAAACAAACCAAACACAAAACCAGGGCTAGGTACCTGGTTATACTGTTCTGGGCTCTGGGTCAAGCAGAGGTGGAAGCCAGATGTGAGCTGGGGGGATCCTCTCTCCCTGAGCCTCGCTGCTGCTGCAGCAGCTGCTGCTGAGGGAAACAGTATTTACAGAAACCTGTGTGCAGCGGCGTGGTGCTTGGGTTGCAGAGCTCAGGACAACTGTAGTAGAGGAATGGAGGAAGCTTTTATCTGATTTCTAATTTGTGGAATCAAGAGCTCCCTACTCTCCTTTCCAGTTCTCATCAACAATGAAAACTTTATAATGGACCAGATGTCTGCACGGGGCAAAAAGGAAACATCTTAAGGGCCAAGGCTTGCCCAACAGTAGAGTTGCTAACAGTTTTATGCCATCTATTGTACAGAAGAATACTGTTAGAAACAGGGCCTTGCTATGTAGCCTAGGCCGACTAGAATTTACAGTCTGCCGGTTTAACACAAGGTCTTCGAGTGCTGGGATTACAGGTATGTGGCACCATATTCTGGCAAACTTAGAAACTTTGGAGAGTGCTCACTGGTTTAAAAATAAGTTAGGGCTGGCGAGATGGTTCAGTGCATACAGGCGCTTGTCACTGAGCCTGGCAGTCTGAGTTTGGTCCCCTGGACTCACTTGGTGGAGCGAGAGAATGACTCCGGAAAGTTGTCCTCTGACCTCCACATGAAAGCTATGGCATGCACCCTCCCCACTAATCAGTTAAATGAATGCAAGAGAAAAAAAATTCTATACACCAATCCTTAGGCACATTACTGTTCTGTAAGGCTTACTCTAGACCCAGGAAAACGGCCTGAGACCAGCCTGCTCTGAGCTTGGGAAGGTAATGGTTGCCTTGGAGAAAGGATGCTGGACTCTGAGACAGACAAGCAGCTGGGCACCGACAGGGGCTGCAGAGCCTGTCACAAGCTTCCCAGGCAAAATGCAACATCCTCCTGCAGCAAATCACTGAATGGTGGCCAGGTCACAAGACCATCGAGAGGAGGGGTAGAAAAGCACAATCAGAAATGAAATGGCTGAAGTGGAAATATCCAGTCGCCTAGAGCAAAGTCTCACGTGACGTGTGTGCGCACGTGTCTGTAAGATACTTCCTAATATGTAATTCTTTTTTCTTTTTCTTTTTTTCTTTTTGGAGAGAAATTAGAAGGGCTTTGGGGGGCTAGGGAAAAAGAATCACATATTAAAGTAAATATATTATTTGTTGGTTGAGGAAACTGTAGGTAAGGACAGCAGCAAGGGTCTGGTGGGTGTGGTTTGATTTACAGAAATTATCGAATATCTTCTGTTGAACTGAGGTATATTGGGTTGGTGGAAATGCTACTTCTTTTCACCATTTCGCATTATTTAATTGTTTTAGTACCAAGTGGATTCTCTGCACAAATTTAAATATACTCTATGTCCTGAGCTGAACAAGGGGCCCATTTTTCCCCCTGTTCACAGCCAGTTTTTGGTGCGTGAGAGCGTCATGTGAGTGTGCCTCTGGCTAGGCCAGACTCAGGAGGAGAGGCTGAATGCTCACTCGGCAGGGCTTTCTTCCACTGCAAAGCTGGTTCTCAGGGAGCTGAGTTCCGTCAGCTGCAGCCAACTAACTGATTTCCAAGCCTCACATTCAGATTTCCCTGGCACACACTAGCCATCAAAGCCCCAGTCACTGGTTTAAAGTCAGTTTGGGTGTAAGTGTGACACTGGCCCTCCTTAAAGTCACCTTTTTTTCTGGTGAATGCCTCAGTTTGATTTTCAGCTTAGCTCAGGGTGGGCTCTGGTTTTAGCCTGGGAATTCCTAACCCATAACCCAGAGGTCAGAGGTATAGCTCGCCCCCAACTCTTCAGTAGAAACATCCTTGGTTTCTATGAGGCTTCCAGCAGGAGAGGTTTCCAGCGCCTCCATGGGCCCCAGGGAGAGACCTGGTAAGCCATTACACAGCCAGCAGGAAGGCTGCCCTGAGTGTTTGGTCACCCTGGGCTCAGTCAACTTACGCTTCAGAATGTTCCTCTGTTCCAGTTCCTCTGCGGTGGGTCTCTGGCTCAGCCGCCTACGAAAAAAATCCAGGAAAATTTTTTGGACCATGTCATATCCTTCTGGGGTCGGTGATCTCCACGGCCCCAGCAGAAACATCAGGCAGAGTCAGCAGCTGGAGTCCTCTGTCCATCCTGTGCTCTGAGACAACTGACTGGCTGCCAGAACCTCCTTGGTTCCTCAATTTCAAGCCCAGGAAGGGCACCCTGCGTCAGGTCACGCAAAGCTGCCCTCCCTCCGGCTGCAGGCCCCTCCCCAGCCCTGCTCCTCCAGTGCCCCCAGGCCAGGAGACCGAAACTTAGCAGGGCCTTTCCTCTTCACAGAAGTCCCTTTCTTTCCTCGGAGCCTCTTGACTGCACAGTTGTGTGGCCTCTTGCCTTTCTCTCTCTGCCTCCAGGCTAGCGCTTGCTTCTTGCTACCTTTGTGCACACGGAGAGCAAAGGCTTGTGGCCTGGAGGACATGCAAGAGAGGGTGTCTGTCTGCGGAGAACAATGGCTACTCTTCTTCCTGTCTCCACCCATCTCCACCAGAGCCTTATTAGACATAGAATGCCAGATGAACAGGCACAGAAATGACTCTTATTACCGGGTGCATAATTAAGTCATAGAGAATGCAGCATCATAGCAGGGGCAGAAACTTCTAGTGGTGCCTTGTGGAGAAGGAGGGACAAACGGGGAAGAGGTAGTGACAGAAGTTATACGAGAATGGGAATGATGGCTCACAAGGGGAGAACCACATACTTGGACATCTCCACAAAGTTCCGGGGAGAGGGGCAGACATCACACAGAATGGACCTGACTGGGAACAGGGACATTTTTGTTTTCCAAGCTTTTGGCAGGTATTGAACGACCCTGCAGTTATTCTGCACATCTGCTGCACCCACAAGGTCTTGATAAGGTGTGTGAGAGAGGAGGATTGTGGAAGGAACTCCAGGCTCCTCGGAGTCTTCTACTGGGACACGATGGGCAGAAAAGCACACATTTCTAATCGTCCAGCTGTGCTCACTCCCCAATTTTTTGAAACGAAGGTCTGTAGTTGGAAAGATGGTTATAGCATGGAGTCTTTTAAGAGTCCCAGGATGTAAGAAACCTCTCAGGATCAAGATGGAGTTGCTTTGGATCTTGCCCTAGCAACAAGTGAACCAATTAAATAAATCAAGCTGGGTGCTATGGAGACTGCGAAAATTACAACCTCGGTACCACAGATATCTATAAGGATGTCTGCCTAACTGTGCATTCAATGTTAGGCCGGGCAACCTTGCTGTTTATTCTTGCATTAGCCAAAGCTGCTTATTTGAAAGTATACTAAGCTGTCCTCACTTTTTCCTTTAAAATCTTTCCCCTCCCTCAATTTCCTCGCATGTCCATAGCTTACCATGGCACCTGTGTCTTCACTGCAATGCTCTACTGGTCCCAAAAAAATGACATCATTGTCTGGGGCTCTGATTGCTGTTCAGGCTGACAAGTGAAATACAAGCGGAAACTCCACATCTAGCGATTTCAAATTCAAGTCTTGTTCTCTGTGAACCTGACAGCCCCTTGAAGCGGCTGGAAACGGTATTCCAAAGTGCGTTCAAGTTTGTAGGGACAATTTCACATCTCTTACTCCCTTTTCTCTGGAAAACATCTCTGTAACATGCTATGAAAGAGATATGGTCTCTGATCCTATTTCCTATCAAGGAGTACCTGAACCCCTGGGATTTCCTACTAAGGAAGACCTGAGTCCTCTGGATCTTTGATATTCCCAATCAATCCCTTCAGATCACGCCTGACTTGATGCTAATGACACAAGCCAGTGTGGGATGCCTAGGTAGCCTCTGGAGGGGACTGGCCACTAGAATGGCCACGTGATCGGGGGGCTAAAGCTCATGAAAAGTTAACAATGAGATCCAATGAGCTTCCAGGCTGCTGGACTCCTGAAGGAACCTTCTGACCCTTCCCCCGACCTGTCTCTCCATCCAGCTGTCACCCAAATCCCATTTTCCTTCTCACTACAGACTGATCCACACAGGTATAGTGTTTCTGGGTTCTGTAAGCCACTCTTGTAAATTAATCAAATACACACACCAAGTAAACAAGATGTAATAAAAAGATTGCTTATAGTGACAATATTTTAATTTTCAAGACATACCTCAAACAAGAAGGTTAAAAACAATAGATGGATTGTAGTTACTCAGTCTAAAATGCTTGTCATCTTCGTGTTTAATGCTGTCAGCATTCCTCTGTCACCCCTAAACCTGAATAATGTACCTCATAAAACCTCCTTACAGTTTCAGTTACAAATAGGAAATTCTTAAAGAGAACTAAGTAAACCAGTTCATGCTTTTATGCTTAATTTTTAAACTGTGCTTAGTCTTTTTTGATTAAGTGTAAATTCTTGTGGGTTTTTTTTTTCTTTTTTTTTTGGAGACAGGGTTTCTCTGTAGCTTTGGAGCCTGTCCTGGAACTAGCTCTTGTAGACCAGGCTAGCCTCGAGCTCACAGAGATCCGCCTGCCTCTGCCTCTTGAGTGCTGGGATTAAAGGCGTGCACCATAACCACTACCAGCCAGATTGCAAGTTTGGCCTGGCCATAAATAATTTTTTTTTGACCTTGCAACATCTCAGTGTTAGCTACTAGTTCTCAGCACAACATTTCCAGTCAGGTGGAAAGAAAGAATGGGAAGGAAGCCAAGGAGACTGCAGAGGTGAGTTCTTTCCTCCCCAGACAGAAGTGACAGCGTTTCCTAATGCCGCTACTATAATAAAATACCAGAGGTTAGGTATTTTATTAATGAAAAGGAGTTTACTTAGCTCACAGCTTCGGAGGCGGTAAGCACAGGTCGCGTGATTCCATAGGAATGATGGGAATGAATGCATGTGGACAAGATCACATGCAGAATCAGGAAGCCAGAGAAACTCAAAGCTCAGAAGCTCTCTGTTTGAAAGAACTCAGTCTTGTGGGAACTGATTAAGGTCCCAGGAGAACTGAAGTCCCTAAGCCTGGGTCCTACCTAAGCATCTTGCAGTAGGCTCCTGTTCTTAAAACCTTCACCACCACCCAGCAGGGCTACATGGAGCTTCTAGCACACAAACCAACTTTCTGGGGACAGGGTCAGGTCACATCCACTCCACAGCAATGGAAGGCTGAGCAAATGGAGATGGCACAGGGGCATCCGGGAGAAGTGCTAAATTCCATCTCCTTCCTCCATGGGTTGGTTCTATGATGGCGGAGGCATTGTCTACCTGGTATTGGTCAACACTAACACCCTATATTTACTCATTTAATAACTATTTAACATAGATTCGTTCATCCTGATGTTGCCACACAACCCTTGTTTATATGCTGAGGACCCCTTCCTGCCACACTTCTGAGTTCCTGACATCTTCCAATTGTCTTCTTGTACTTGACAGCTCACCACACATAAAGGGCACCCAGAAAATAATTCATCTACACTCTCTGTGGACAAACTGCCCTCCAAATAGCCTTACATCCTATCCCTGGGCAGCTAACCACTCAGGATCCAGGACCATTCCCTCTGAGCTTCACCTGTCATGGCCGCCTTGTTTACTGTTGTTACGATTTGGATCTCAGGCTGGGTAAATTATACAAATGCTTACTTAGTTCACAGCTCTGGGGTATCCTATCAGCAGGATCTGTCCAGCCTCTGGTGAGGACCTTCCTGCAGGGCCATGGCATGTGTACAGGGAGGGCATCCCATGGCCAAACAGAGCAATCTGCTACCTTCAGTCTTTCTTTCTCTTCCTATGAAGCCACTTATACCTTCATGGGAACTTCACTCTCGTGGCCTCATCTAATCTCAATCCCTGTCCAAGGTGCCGTCTCCAAATGCCTCTAACATATGACTTTGGGGCTTCAGTCTTGGCCTGAGTGTTGGAGGGGATGAACACCCGGATGAAAACAATAGCTGCTCAAACACCAATCCTTCACCTTCCACCTCTCTCTTTTGACCTCACCACTGTGCAAAAGCAGCCCACCAGCATCTCTCCTGGTTGCAAGAGGCGGTTCACTCTTGCTTAGCCCAGACATAATGCTTCTGAACCCTAAGGAAGCAGATCTGATCACTTCATGCCTGTTTGACAGGACAGCATTAGAACGGTGTCTGTGATATATTCATAATCTGGTCACTGGACAAAAATCTCCCCTTCCCATCTTTATGTGTATCTACCCTCTTGGCTCCGTTCAGAACTCCTGAAGTTACAGCAACAACCTTCTTTCTTCTTCTCCTTGCCTATGTCATTAACAACGATCCCTAAAGTAAACCTTAAGTGGTACCACGTGTTTCCCATCCTTCTGGCGAAGATGTCTCTATCGTGTCCTGCACCTGCTGCCTGCTATTACTTCCCATTATTGCCTGCCTTTTCCTCTGCCTCCCCCCACCCCAGAGTCTAACCTCTGTGCCAGGGGATGTATGTGCGTTATTCACCTCTGTGCTGGCTTCCTAGGTACAGGAGACGAGCTGCTCCACAAGGGCACCCCCTGCCTAGCAGAGCCCTGTGCTTACAGTCTGATGCTCTGTGGCCATTTGGAGCCTAAGATACACATGTGTACGTACATGAGTACATATACACTCTTATATTAGGTGCACAGAGTCAACTCCAGGGCCTCGTGGATGTTGATCATATGCTATAACACTGAGCATTTTATTTATTTTCATTTATTTCTGAGAACAAGTATCTTGTCTGAAAATGTGTGATCCATGTGCCTACAGTGCCCAAGGAGGCCAGAAGAGGGCACCAGAAGCTCTGGATTGGAGTTAATAGGCACTAATAAGCCATCATGTGGGTGCTGGGAACTGAACCAGCAAGGGCAGCCAGTGCTCTTAACTGCTGAGTCATCCCTTTAACTCTCGGGCCCCTCATTTTAGAGTAAAGAACTTCTCAATATTTCTCATGGCATCTGTGAAGCCTGAAGTCCACAGCTAGAGATGCTTATGAGTAACCTGAAAGGGGGCTGCTCCATGACCGTCCCACATCTTTTCTAGTTCTTTCTGTAGGATGAACAGATGTGCTCTTCTTTAGAAATGAAACAGAACAAAACAACCACCATAGAAGCTGTCCTAAGTCCCCTTCCAGCTCCCACCACCTAGTTGCTCTTGGCTGCCAGAGGCCTCCTGAAAAGGTGGTCCTGACTTGATGCCGCCACAACCTATCCACGGCTCAGCTTCAGTCCACAGCCCTCTACCACACTGGTTCTCAACCGGGGCGATTCTACCTCTCAGCGCACATTTTTGAAGTTATTTCTGGTTGCCATGATTGGCAGCCGCTCTTGGTATCTGTTAGAAGAAGGCCATACTGATGCTAAATATCCCACAATGCATAGGTAAGCCCACCCACAAAGTTATCCAGTCCAAAGCGTGGCAGGACCAATGCCGAGAAATCTGTTCTGTTATTGCAGATCTTCTTAACTGAATGCAGGGGTCTTGAAAACATGGCAGCAGTAAAGGTTTCTGAACTGTCGCATCCATTATGCAATGATCAGAAACAGATTGAAAATCAAATGTGGGCATGTGGCACACGCCTTTAATCCCAGTACTGGGGAGGCAGAGAGAGAGGAATCTCTGAGTTTGAGGTCAGCTTAGTCCAGGATGGGCAGGGCTACACAGAGAAAGTCTGTCTTGAAAGACTCCCCCACCTCCACCATGCAAACAAAACAAAACAAAACAAAAAAACCAAATAAAACCAAAACAAATGCATAATGAACACGAGGTGTCTCTGTCAGTGCTCACACCTGTTGATCCTCTATCACCACCGCAGCCTTGCCTTCGCATACATGATACACACATGTCACAGTGTGCACCATGCTACACCTCTCAATGTCAACAAACACGGCCCGAAACACATTAGCTTAGGATCGGCACTGGAGCATGCTGCAAGCTGCAGTGTCTTTCTGCAACACACACGACGTTCTCTGCTCTTATAGAAACATAGTGTTTCCTGGCAGACAATAAAACTTCCAATATTTCCCATCATCATCCTTTAGCATGTAACATCCAATCAATCACACCCTCTCGATTCTATTATATCAGATAGACAAGCACACCCATCTCGTTAGCACGCAAATTTGCTTCTTTTTAGATAAATGGTAAATTATATGCCCATGGAAGGGTTGTTTTGAAATATATTTCCTTATGATTACCAATAAATGACTTGTATACTAATCTCATATGCCAATATACCTGGGATTGCATGCAAATTTCTTGACTATAAAGCAATCGGGATGGCAAACCATTGAGGGATCCTATTCTATTGCATCAGCTCTTAGTAAGGTCATTGATGACTTCATCGCCTCATCCTGTGGCCTCACTCTACCTTTCTCTGTCACCTGACACGTCTGACACAGGCTCCTGTGCAGCTACTTTCTTCCCTTTGCTTTCAGAAGCCTCCCGCCTTCTTCTTCCAACTCCTGTTATTATAATAAGAATTATTCTTGAGAGCACCCATTCCTCTTTGCCTTTTCTCTCAGCAAATGAGGCAAACATGTAACTTTATTTAGCATCGTCATATTCCTAGTGTATGTGTGATATGTGTGTGTGAGTGCACAGGCATGTTGTCGTGGCCCAGGAGTGCAGGTTGGAGGACGGCTATCAGGACTTGGCTCTCTCCTTACACTCTGGGCTCCCAGGATTGGAGTCAGGTTGCCTGGCACACACAGCAGGGGCTTTTACACATTGGAACATCTCCCCGGCTTAGCCCAGTAACTCTTACTAGCATTGCACCCAGTGTCTTTCTCAGTTTTCTCTCACATTGTCCTTCTGTCACGCTGGCTACCAGTGAGAGGGAGGGCAGATGTGAAGATGGACAGGTACCGTGCTTCGTCGCCTGCTCGTCGCCTGCTCCCATCACCCACTACCATCAGCTGGGACACGAGCCAGCCAGTCATGTCCTTGACTATACCTTCTGCATCCGAGTGCCTAGCATAGCAACATGGAGGCTACCTGCTGTGGAGAGTGATGGGAGGACCAAAAGACTCTTTCAACAAACAAGGATAAAGCTCCAAGTATTTTTGGCAACTAGGAAAAGGCCCCCTCACTTGAAGAGATTAAATAGGTTGCAGTTAAGAGGGTATTTTTTGGCTTCTGTTCTGGGAGCCATGACCCCAGGGTGAGGCCCTATATTGTACTCTGAGACAATTACCAGGAGAAACACTGTAGCAACGCCAATGGTGCTGAGTGGAAACTCGTTCTGGAATAAGGATAGAGCTGTGTTTGTTATTAGGCATCAAACCTGTGGAAAACAGAACAGAACAGCAAGAAAGCTTGACAGCCTGCACAGTGGATGCTTCCAGTGTTATAAGGGCCACTAGACACAGCCCCACATCAATAGGTAGACAGGTGCCACGCTAACAGAAATTAAAATAGCTAACGGAGATACATATAGAACATGCTCATTTAAGCATGGCTGTTCTTTGGTTTGGTTTTGTTTTTGAGACAGGGTCTCTCTAGTAGCCCTGGCTGCCCTAGAACTTGCTGTATACACCAGGGTAGCCATGGACTTGCAGAAATCCACCTACCTCTGCCTCCTAAATGCTGGGATTAAAAGTATGCAGCACCGTCCCCGGGGTCACAAGGCTGTTGTTAACACAGCTGGTCAAGATGAAGGCCAACGTAGAAGGCAGGTGCAGATGTTTATCTTTCTCTCTGTGTGTGGATGCAGCCCAGGGCCTGTGCATGCTGAGGACACATGCTCCCACCGAGCTGCATCCCAGTCCATCAGATATACAGTGTGCTGGTTAGGGCTTTATATTTTTGTCAACTTGACATCTGGAAGAGGGGCTCTTAGCTGAGAGATTGCCTCCATTCAATTTCCTGTAGGCAAGTCTATGAGGTACTCTTTTTTTTTTAAAAAAAAAAATTAATGATTGATATAGAAGGGTCCATCCCCCTGTGGGTGTGACCACCACTGGGAAAGCAGTCCTGGGTACTATAAGAAAGAAGGCTGAGCAAGCCATGATAAGCAAGTCAGTAAGCAGCATCCCACTACAGTCTCTGCATAAGTTCCTGCCTCAACTTACCTTCACGATGGACTGTGAGCTATAAGATGAAATCAACCCTCTTTCTTTCCCACGTTGCTCTTGGTCATGGTGTTTATCACAGCAACAGAAAGCAAGTTAGGGCGGGTAGTTTTTAAAAAGCTCTCCAGGTAATTGAGGCATGTGCTTCTCAAAGTGTGGACCTGGGGCCAGCACTATCAGCCCCTCTTGGGAATTCTTAGCCTTAGCTCTATTACGTCACCAGAGTTTCAACAAGTTTTCCAGAAGAGCCACACACAGTTACAGTTAGAGAGCATTGACTCTCTCTGTATAAAACATAGGAGGCTCCCACAGGAGGTAAGTGCAGAAGAGGCAGGCAGTTTAGAGAGTGCCTGGGGATTTGGAGCAAGCCTGTGCATCTGGGTGGAGGATGGGTCATCATGAACTCTAATGTAATGAGACAGGCCCTGAGCAATTAGCAAGGGAAGACACTAGGCAAAGTGGCAGCCAATAGGTGGAAAAGGGAGATTTTTTTTTTTTATCCTAGAGAATCTAGAAGTTTCTGAAGGGGTGAAGAAGCCATAATTTGGACCAACATGTTAATCATTCATTTAATATCTAGTATTTTAACTTTATTTGAAAAAGATTACCTCAAAAGCTATGACTACTGAGTGCTCTCTGGTGGATGGGCAGTAAGAAGATGATGATAATGTGGACTGACAGATGTTGTCTTAGGGTTTCTATTGCTGTGAAGAGACACCACGACCATGGCAACTCGTAAAGGAAAACATTTCATTGTGGTGGCTCTTACAGTTCAGAGATTCTGCTCATCATCATGGAGGGACATGGAGGCAGGTAGGCAGGCATGGTGCTGGAGAAGGAGCTGAGAATTCCGTATCTTTGATCTGAAGGCAACAGGAAGTGAACTGAGGCACTTGGTGTGGTCTGAGTGTGGCTTGAGCATACGAGACCTCAGAGCCCGCCCCCACAGCGACACACTTCCTCCAACAAAGCCACACCTTCTAATAGTGCCATTGCCTTTGAGCTTATTGGGGGTCAATTATATTCAAATGACCACAGATATGTTAGCCTCTTGGCTTTGGGGATGTAGGTGGGTCTTTCTCAGTGTAGAACTTCCTTTCTCTCTTAACCTGTCACACATGAGCGTCCCCCACATGCTTATAACTTCATCATCTGGAAACAGATGAGCAGACCACTGCTTTCCTGGTGCTGACACAGAAGACAGAGGTAACCAGAATGCGCTGTTTCCTAGAATGCAGCACAAAAAGTCTCATTGCTCTCCTCTCTCCTGAACCTTGACTCCACAATTTTAAATTTTCATTCTCAATGAAACAATAACCTTGCTGCCCCAAAGGCCAAAACAAACAGTTATTAACTTTTGACTGCTTTCCTGTGGCCTGACACTCTTTCAGAAAACACATTACATACAAATGTTATTTGACAAAAAGACTCCCTTTTCCCATTTGTGTGGGGGAGCATGAGAATTTTCAGGAATGTCTATCAATCTTAATCTGCATTCCTTACCTTTGAAAGTGTATTTTTCAGCCAAGCATAGTGGTACATGCTTGTAATCCAGCACTTGGGAGCCGGAGGCAGATGAATTATGAGTTTAAGACCTGCTTGGGTTACATAGTGAGACTTTTCTTCAAAACCAAACCAGACCAAACCAGCTTTCTTAATTCTAGGAAGCTGAGGGTAGAGAGAACGTTAATGATGGAACGGGCCTATTCCATCATTATTCACAAGTGGAAAGGACCTATTCCTATAGGGAAAGGAAGGAGGCCAAGAACAGAAAACCCATGCCAGGAAAGGTGGTGCATACCTGTAATCCCAGCACTCAGGAGCGGAAGCAGGGGGATTAGGACTTCAAGGTCATCCTTGACTACAAAGTGAGTTTGAGGCTAGCCTGGCCTGCCTGGGATCCTGTCCAAATCAGAAAAGGAAGCATGAAGAGTGTTTTGGAAACCGAGATAGACTTCATTCGTAAAGAACATGTAAGCTACATGTGTGAAGGTCCGATAATGAACCCAGTACTTTGTCTGCTAACTTTAAAATGACTAAAAATGAGACTGGGACAGGTAAATAATTTCTCTTGGTTTATCTAGTGGACAAAGAGATCCCTTGAGAGCGGAGATGGCTGCTCTGAATGCTTCTGTCACAGGCCTGTCAGCCTGGTAGACTCCCTTCCTTCCCCTATCATTTCCCCATGCTGTGGTCATATCAAACATAACACATATGTCGCATGTACCCTTGCTCTTTCCCATGTGTACTTTAGCCCTTGAGGCCAGATGGAGTGACAGACCAGAGCAGCTGAACCGCCCCACTGAGCAGCAAGGGAAGACTTGGGCCGATTCCATTAACAGCCCTGTGCCCGCGACTGTCACATCCCTCACAGGAAGCGCCAGCCATGCCAACTCCTGAGGTGTGACACACACACACACACACACACACCACCTTCCCAGTGACGGTGTCACACAACCCTCAGTCAAGGCAGCCATCTCTCAGGAAAATGATGACTGGGGCCCTGTGCAGACCTGACATGTCCTCAACAGAGGTCACCCAGAGGCCGAGGTGAGGCAGCAATCGGAAGCCTCCACACAGCAGGCAGGAATGTCTGACCACTCCACCCTGAAGCCACCCTCCCCAGCTGGCCATCATCAAAGGAGAGACTTGCGTACTGAGTCAGAGCCTGTGAGCTCCAGAGCTGAAGGAGACTATCCTCAGGGTCTCATGTATCCGTCTCAGGCAGGTGTGTGTATGTGTGCGCGTGCACGCTCTTGCACAACCTGCACGGCTAAAACAATCATTTCCCATCACTCAGGAAACGCAGAAAGCTCTCTCACGGCAGCTCAATGCACATCCTCACTACTGTCTATGCCTTAAGATTGGCTGCAGCTGCAGCTGCAGAAGCTGTGTGGCACCCAGCTTCTGTCTCAGTGGTCCAGAGGTTAGAACTCTGAGGCCAGCTCCACGTTCACTCAGGGAGTCATGGTCTAGAACTGGAGTTTTGCTTCTGAGCCACATTGCCTGACTCTCCGTCTTTCCCTGCAGGGCTTAGGAGCCACACTCTGCTAGAAACACAGGGTGATGAGCATCTATTGGTAACAAACTCGGTCTGTGTGGCAAGGCTGGCTCCCGCTCCTGTAAGGACCACATTCCTCTGCTAAACCAGACGCACCTTCTCCATCCATCTTCACACTCACACTTCTGAGCTGGCAGGTACCTGGCTGTCCTTGAAGTAGTTTTCTAGTTACTCAGGCAATAATAATAATAACAAAAAACCCAGACTCAATCACTCCCATAATTTCTGTGCTCCATGGTGTTTCAGAGATAGATGGGAACTGGTAAGTTAAGATGAATGGGATAATTTTGGTGATTAGAGAAAGGAAGACAAAGAAAATCCACATGAGTGTGGAGATAAATACAATCTTCTCCTTTACTGTAGGTCTTTTAAGCAGATCCGCTTCTTAAATGGATCCAGTATGAACACTGTGAAGTCAAGGCAAGCTTCTCACAATATCTTCAGTCTACACCCCTAATGGTGTCATCTGTTCCTCTCTCTTCCTCAACGGATGCTTCAGGCTTTGGAGACCACACGGTCTCCAGGGCACCTACCTACTCCATTCGCCACTATAGTGTAGAAACAGACACAGCCAAAGGGGAAATGAAATGTGTGATTGTCTTCCAGTAAGGTTTCTTGACAAGGCGATGTGGAGACATAGATTTGGCACATGGGTTGTAATTCATGAGTTCCCAGGTCAAAGGGTGACACAGGAGCTGGGAAACTATCTCCTTGAAGCCCCAGCTCTGGAGAGCAACCACAGAAACCACAACAGCTTACTTGAGGCCAATTGTTTAGGGTCCCCAATGCAAAGCCAGGTGGATGGCTGCTGAGCAATTATGGTGGTAGTTTTTAAGCCCTATCGAAAAGGTGCCTCCTGCTGGGTCCTTCACATAGGATTGAGAAGGTTGAGCATGGTCAAGGAGACAAGGACCAACGGTGGTTGTGTGAGCCTTTCCCAGTCCTACAGACACAGGTGACAACACAGGATGGAGACCTTGGTTTGCATCCTTTTCCCTCATCACCCACAAAGACAGCAACTCGAGGATGCCATGTGTCTCACGCCCTGGCTTTTCTCATTCATTCTGCACACTGTTCTGATCACAGAGTACTTTTACACTCACACCCTGTGCTGGTGTTACCTGCCAGTGTGACATACAGTCTTTGGCTCCTTGCTTGCACGTTGGCCTAGAGGAAGACTAGCTACCTGGTGGCTGTGAGCTCCTCCCCTTGGGGCAGCTAAAGGATGGGGTTTTGGTGGGTTGCCTTGGCTACAAACAGGCCTTCCAGGGGTGGCTTAGTCCTTTGCCTTAGGACTTGGCTGTTGAGAAAACAAAGGGGACGGAGAAGCACACAGAAGTCATCAGGTTTTCTTCTTAAGTCCAGTTGGCTCCTCTAACAGCGCATTTGAAAACCGAACATCAGTGAAAAGCTTACTGTTCAGAAGCGCTTCACAGTCTTACAAGTACCTCAGTCCTAGCGTATTCACAAATTCAATAGCTACTCGTGGAAGGCATGATGCGAGCTTATGCTTTAGCTGACACCAATGGCAATCTAAAGCTTTTCAAAAAGACTTTTTTGTTTGCATGCATGAGTGTATGTAGTGTGTGTGTGTGTCTGTGTGTGTGTGTGTGTGTATTAATGTATACAAAAATGCCAGTGTCCAAGGAGACTGGAAGAGGATGTCATTGCC
Organism: Arvicola amphibius; assembly: GCF_903992535.2. Classification (NCBI taxonomy): domain Eukaryota; kingdom Metazoa; phylum Chordata; class Mammalia; order Rodentia; family Cricetidae; genus Arvicola; species Arvicola amphibius. The sequence continues at coordinate 140,790,421 of NC_052052.2, read as the reverse complement.
AGGAGCTAGAGTTCCAGGTATGTGTGAGTAACCTGATGTGGGTGTGGAAACTGAACCACTCTAACCACTAAGCTGTCTTTCCAGTCCAGCGTTTTTATTATATGTTGGTTTGTTTTGCCTTCTAGAGGCAGGCTTTGCTCAGATGAAGTTCTACACATTTGCGGTTGCCTCCTGGGGACTATCTGAGCACAGCCCAGCACACTGCTCCTGAACCTCGCGCTGTGGGATGAGAATCAGACCTCACAGGCAATGGCCCCTGACGGGGCTGTTGATTAAGGGCTATGAACTGAGAAAGCAAGCAGAGGGAGAGCAGACACAGGTGCAGCTGGGTAGCGGCTGCCAGGTTGAGCTGCTGTGATAGGGTGGGCTTTAGAACCAACCTGCCACCATGTTTCCCCCTAAGCAATGGCAGTGCTAACTAACCGAAGCGACAGCACACTGACCAGGTTTCTCAGAGAAGAGTGTGCAGGTGGCAGGCTCATGGGTTCAGTCAAATCTGGCCAGGGCGGTGGCTCACGATGTCTCAGTGACACATTTTGTCTTGGTATTGTCGTAAGAGGGAACTTGGTGACTTACGCTATGTAGACAGGCAAAAGAAGGAAGATAATAATAAAAGAAGGGTAGGTTATGGGAAGCAAACCTCTTTTCACAACACCGATTACTGCCAATGCCCACAATCTATCTGTCGGCCAATTCCTTTCAAAGGCGCCAAAGAGCCTTTGCATTTTGAAAAAAAAATATTGTTTTAATGATTCAGTGGGTACAGATCATCAAATTTTCATGGTCACATTTCCTAAAATAAAAGTGTGCTCACTTAGCCTTCAAAGAATTTGCTTTGTAGAATTCCAGGGAAAGCCATTTCTAATCATTTTTTATCTTTGGATGCTTTTCTATTTCTCTTGTTTATATATTTTTTCTAAACATTGCTAGTTAGCTTGGTGCACACACTCTGAAGGTGATTATGAAAATCCTGGCATTCTAAGAGGAATGAAATGAACATGAGGTCGACAGATAAAATGAATTGCTCCCATTAGCATTTGTGTGAGATGCAGGCCTTTTGCCAGGGAACAAAATTGCACAGGGATACATGAGAAAGAACCGAGGTGCCAAGTTTCGACTGCATCCAGTTCTGCCATTTAAACACTCAGTGCTACGTGTCTGTTGCCGGAGCTGGGAAAAATCACGTCCCATTAAACTCAAAGCCAGCCTTGGTGAGTGATAGAGAAAGAAAGGGCACTACAACCCTCTGTGGAGACAGGAAATGCCCTCCCCCAACCTCCAGCAAAGAACTCTGTTTTGGGTTTTTTGATACAAAGTCTCACTATGTGTAGCCTTGGCTGTCCTGGAACTTGCTATGTAGACGAGACTGGTCTTAAACTCACAGAAGTATGCTTAAAGGCGTGCACTACCCAGTCTGGTCAACAAAGAATTTTTGTTTTTGTCAAGGGACAGGGTTTCTCTATGTAGTCCTGGATGTCCTGGAACTTACTCTGTAGACCAGGCTGGCCTGGAACTCACAGAGATCTGCCTGCCTCTGCTGCCCGAGTGCTAGGATTAAAAGCGTGACTCACCAGTAGCAGCTAAAGAATTCTTAATACATACAAATGAATAAGTATTACTTATCATTTAGGAGACAAAATCACTAGAATGGACCACTTCAAAAGAAGGGACCAGCTGAAGAATCCTCCAGTGACCTTGACCTTTAAAGTTATTATTATGCTTTCCCCCCCTGTAGTGTTGGGGATTGAACCCAAGGCTTTGGGTATGTGAGGCAACCACTCTATTAGTAAGCTGAACACTTGGCTCTGGCCTTCACAAGTACTTTTAAAATTTATTTTAAATTATGCAACTCTGTGAGGGTATGCACACATGACCATAGGTGTCTGTAGAGGCCAGAGGCGCCTACAGGTGGTTGTGAGCTGCTTAGCACAGGTGCGGGGAGTTGAACTCAGTCCTCTGCAAGAGCAGCCAGGGCTCCAGAATCTAGTTCTCCCTTCACAACGGTTAGTGTCTGGCTCAGCTGGGACCACCCGCTAGCAATCTACTTGAGGAGATGTGGTTCGCTTACGCATTTATTTTACGTGTTTCGGCTAAGCAAGATCAAATAAGGTAAATGTGCCTGGGAGAACTTACACTGTGAAGCGTTCAAGGAATTGCTTTTTCACAGGTCTTTGATTACAAGAAATAGTTCCTTTTTCCTTCCTTTATTTCTTCCTTCCTTCTTCCCTCCTTCCTCTCTCCCTCTCTCTCCCTCCCTTCCTTCTCCTTTCCTTCCTTTTTGAGACTGGGTCTCATGTAGCTCAGGCTGCCCTCACACTTACTATGTAGCTGAGGTTGACTTTGAGCTTCTGATTCTCTTGCTTCTACCTCCCAAGTGTGGGGATTAATGGTATATACCGCCACATTTGACTTGGACATACTTCTTAAAGATTTCATCTAAACCTTCTATTTTAAGAGATTTATTTTGCTTCCTGAAATTAACTTTCTTCGTTCTTTTTACATCGAAAAAAGCTACTATGAAATGTGATTTGTCAGGCATACTATCATATAACTGTCCTGTTGTTCCAATGAGAAGCAAATGCCTCTTTCTCCTCCTCAACCCTCATATCCTGTGTGTGTGTGTGCGTGTGCGTGCGTGTGTGTGTACGCACACACACACACACACACACACACACACACACACACTGGGGATTAAACCCAGGGCTATGCTCATGCTATGTAAGCATTTTACCATGGTTCTACATGTCTAGCAACCCCATCCCCCTTTGAGGGATATTAATTTACAGCATTTGATAGAGTCTAGGGTCTGGCTTTAAACCCTTGTTCTCAGAATCTTACTCCCGTGTGAACTTTGTCAGAAGCATGACCTATATAAGCCTTGGTTTTAGCTGTAAAATGAAGTGTATTACCACACAGTAGCAAGCATTAGTTTTAAAACGCTATAAACCTATCATTCTATCAGATACTGAAGAAGCCGTCAAAGAAATTTACCAGTAGTCACCTACAATGCATAGGCACAGCCTCACAGAGGCAACCTTTCAGAATGGACTGGTCGGAAGGCTTCAGTAAACTAGGTGTCTGGCAGGGTTGCCTGGCATACCTCAGCATTCTCAGCACTTGGGAGATGGAGGCAATGGGTCTTGATTTCTAGACCAGCCTGGGAAGTCACTCTTGATATGTGATCAGCTGGTCAATAGAACAGAGTATTCAAGACCGGCTCCGACTCCAAAGCCCTGGACTGGTCTTCCCACAGTCACTGTCTCCCTCCTGTGTCTGGGTGGTGGGGAATCAGCTTGTTAAAAATGCGCGGTTTGACCCTCCTTTGCCTTTCTGATTCTACGTTTGGGGTAAGCCCGAGACTGTCCATTTCTAGCAAGTTCTCAGGGAAGGCTGATATCACCGGCCCAAGGACCATGCTACAAGGACCATGACACCGGACATCTTGCACTACACAGGCACACGTGACTTAAGTGAGCCCTACTGTTGGGGCTCTGGGGCTTCCTGTTCGTTAAGGACAGTGTGATCCGATACACTACAAACCTCATTGAAGCACTGGAGGAAAACACAGTGTTTTACTTTCTTTTTGCTCTGTCTCGTTCCTCTTTCTTGAACGCCACCACCCAACAGGGTGCCTACTAAGTCATAGGCACCTGGGAAGAAAATTTTAACTGCCAATTTGCTCTAACAGATAAACCAGAAGGCAGTGGACCTAGGGGTTGGGAGGTGCCTTTCTTCACTGTGGATGGTGTCTAAGATCCATTAGCCCAGTTTCCTCACATAGAGAGTGAGAGTTCTGGTGTCAGCCACCTTATAGAGCTCTGATGAGGAAGATCAGCTAAGATATTGATTAGGGCACACTGGGGCAACAGCAAAAGGTTTTCAAGCCATACATCTCCAGAACCAGAACCCTGAGAGTTGTCTCTGCATGTGGACTGATCTTACTTTTATCTAGTCACGTAGCTGAAGGGTCAGAGGTTTTCCTTTCTGCTATGTGCTAAGGTGAAAAATAAATAAGAAAGATTGCTGACTGATAAGAAAGATCGGCTCAACAGTGTTTGGGAGAAAAAAGAATTGAGAACTAACAGGAAGCTCTAATGGCTAGTCTTAGAAGATTCCCCTTAACCCAACCCCAGAGAAATCTTGAAAATGTGACCAGAAAAACAGCCCAGAGGAGTCTACCAGTCCGTTTGGTCTGCAGTCAAGTGCAGTTGTGTGCCCTTCAACCTGTGTACCCCAAATTTGATATGTGGCTGGAATAACCAGACCTTAAAAAAAAATAAAGCCATGGAACTGAAGAAGAGAAGACCCATAATCTCCAGGGATGGCCCCTTTCTTCTGAAAACCTTGCAGTTTTGAAACACAGCTCCATCTGTTCTCAGCAGTCAGAGACAGCTCTTCGGCAGCCCACCCTGACTGCGTCACTGAAAAATGCATAGGCTACTGGGGCAGCTGTGGGGCACAGCTGCAGAGTTCCAGTGCTTGACAGAGAGGCGGCTTTGTTCCTCACCATCCTGGGTGTGGCTTGCAGACTGACGCCCCTCCTCCTGAGACACAGTCATACAGACAGACACACTTGCAAATGTGTACACGTGCATGCACACACAGGCAGTCAAGAATCCATCCTACCAACGGCCGCCAGATCGGTCTTTACCACGTGCTTCTCAGTAAGAAGCTGTGGGGGAAGGGAAGGAGAAGGCGAGCATCCTCGCATGGCTTTGGGGTGTTCACCCACCATGGGTCCTGGGATAGACATCACCCAGCTCTCCATGCCAGAACCTTTATGCGCTAGGTGCTTTTTGTCAACTTGACAAACTAGATTCACTAGGGAAGGAGGAACCTTGACTGAAGAATGCCTCTATTAGATCAGCCTCTGGGCATGTCTTTTGTGACATTTCCTTGGTAAATGATTAATGTGGGAAGGACCAGTCCACTGCGGGCAGTGCCACTCCTGGGCAGGTGGTCCTGGGCTGTCTAAGAAAGAAGGCTGAGCAAGCCATGAGTAGCAAGCCAGTAAGCAGTGTTCCTCCATGGTCTCTGTATCAGAAGACCTTGGAGCTGGAGTTGTGGGAGGTTGGGAATTGCTATGTGAGTGCTGGGAACTGAGTCTTGGTCCTCGACAAGGGCAGCCCATGCTCTCAACACCGAGTCATCTCCCCAGGCTGAGGTCCATGTGCTGTTAACACAAATGCTGCACAATAAAACACTGCCGTCCAGTCAAGCTCATCCCGATGTGCTCCCCTCGTGAAGAGTCACCATGGTGACGGGCCTCTCAGGTTCATAAGAGGTCTCGGAATCCATGCACCACGTCTACCCAGTACAAGTCAGTCCCATCCAGTGCATCCAGTACAAATCACCCCCACCCAGGCTGTGTGAATCTAACAGTGCTCCGTTCCCATTCCTCCCTTGCTCCTCAAAGCACATCCTCTTTCTTGCCACCTCCACAGCCAAAATAACCATGACAAAGATGCTGATGATGAAGAGGGCACAAGGATGAATGCCCCAGGCCTTCAAGGGAACAAGTATAACACTTAAGGGTCTATTGTCCTCCCTTTATCCTCCCAAGTGGGATTCACAGTGGTGTGTACCCAGGGACACTAGGTTCAAGCTGAACTGAAGCCATAGAACCTCCTATTTTTAGAAAGTGTTTCTGCCACAGAAGAAATTATCTCACCTACGGTGCTGCTAGCTCACACCTAGCACTCATCCTTAGGCCCCAGGCGACACGTTGTTTGCCACTTTGGAGGTAGGTGCTGGAGGGTAGGACTTATAGCATCAATTTTACCAGACGATAAACACCATGAATGTTGCATTTAGAAGTTGGGGTTGCTGTATTTTATGGCTTGGGCTATGAGCATAAAAAATGAGTTTCAGTTTTCTCCCTTTACTGCATCATGACTTAAAGGCACACGAGCCTTAGCATGGATTATTTTATATGCTGCTTATTGTGATGCTACAGAAGACTGGAGCATAAACCAGAGATCCAGGATGCCTTCTATATAGGACATTATTCAATCTTAAATAGGAGAGAAACGGCGAGGCTTCATGAAGAAAACCAGAGAACTGTTTTCCCACCTCCCATATCTGGTTTGCCAGGCCCCTTTGCAGACACAAAGAAGGCAGCTCCTCAGGTCATGACAGTGAGCCGTTATGAAGCAGTTAACAGGGAGAAATGAATTTTTTTTTCACCAGGATGCTAAGTCTGCCCTGACCCTTTGTGCTCAGTGCGTATTTCCACGGCTTCGGTAGAGATTTAAGCTGTCACCACCGGGAATAGCTCTAACTCCAGCTCCTAACTCCTGGGCTGGTGAGTGTGGCAAGGATCAGAGAGCAGTGCGGCTCTGCCAGCCGACATCTTTAGTACACTCCTCCAGCTGACACCTGCCACTGTCCCCAGACTCTTCTGACTGAATCCCTGAAGCACAGCAAGTTAGAAATGATATTGTTTTCAGGAACGTGGAATGACATCCTTAGGGTCACTTTCAACAAAGAATACCCAGGTCAGTCTGCATCCTTCACATGTTAACTTTAAATTGCTACAGATGCACACACACAAACAGGCTTATGTCTGCATTCCTGACACAGGCTATTCCTGTGTAGTTACTACATAAACATGGTAATATATTCAGAGGCCTCATGGATACTTGGCAAAGAGAACATAGCTGCCAGGTCCAAGATTGAAACCAAGTGATCTAGGGCTGAGATAGGTAGGGATCTCGGGCTAAGTTCAGGCTACAGAAATACCATTTGGTATAGAAATAGCCATGGGGTGGAGAGATGTCCGCCACTGGCCATGGCTAAAGATTTGGTTCCCCTCTGGTAGTATTGTTGGAGATACTGAGGACAGTGGTACCGCTGAGAGGTGGATCTTAGTGGGAGGTTCTTAGGTCATTTAGGGTGTGCCTTTAAGGAGAATTATGGGACAATTCCTTTTTCTATTCTCTATGGCTGCCACGAGGGGAGAAGCTTCGCTTTCCCATGTGCTCTCTGCTTTGACGAACCTTCCATTGTGTGCCACAGAGCCAAACTCAAAACAAATCATTTTGTCATCTTATTATCTCAGGAATTTTTCTTGTAGTAGTGAAAGACTGACTAAAACCTGACATTTTTATCTTCATAGTTCACATTTTTTTTTCTTTCAGAAGAGACAACAAAATGGCCTTTCATTTCTTCAATACAACAGGAGGCTTCATCTCAATAGCGAGGGCTCCTTAATGTAAGGGGCTTTTCATCCCACCGTAGCTCCAAGTCTCCCTGCTGACCATCTTGTAACTGCCTGCTCCCCTTCTATACAATATCTCTCTGTCCTCACATGCACTTGAGGTCATGGTCCCTCTTCTAGAGCCATTTTATGCTTCCCTAAGTATCCCTGAGATGAATTCTGTATTCTATCAACTTGTATGCTGAAGCCCTAACTCTCAGAACCTTGGAGAATGAAACCAAGGTCTTTTATAGAGGGAACTGATTCTGCATAAGGCTATTAGGATAGGTTCTATTCCAACACAGCTTCTGTCCTTTTATAGGTAAAACCCACCTAGTGAGAATGCCATGTGGAGCTAAAGGCAGAGATTGCTGTAAAAACAAAGTCAAGGAGCTGCCCCAAATTTCCAGCACACTAGTGGACGTGGGGTTGAGTATGGGAGAGATGAGAACCACAGCCGGCAGAGCCACGGGCCTCCCTTACCCTGCAGTCAGCCTGCAGAAGGACTCAATCCAACAGCTTACTCTCAGACTGCCAGTCTCCAGAGCTGGGGACAATATGTTTCTATGTCAACTGGTGACACCTTGTCATAGCACCTCCAGCAAACAGGTGCCCCACATGGCTTAAACCAAGCTAGCGTCTTCCTTCCATCACGGGGAAGATAAACAGGCAAAGGTCTTTATCAGGGGCCATGTTCAGTGCAGGGAAAGGATCACGCAAGGAGAAAGCCCCTTTCCGAACTCAAACATTTCCCGTTCCCAGAGCTTCTAACACAGGTCCAGTTACAAGTACGACCTCTCTGTGTCTACTGATACTCCGGTGGGTGCTGAAAAAACTTCTGGTCAACCACGATAGCACTGAAGCCAACAGTGGGTCTCTGAACGGGCAGTGGTATTTTTTGTTGTTAAAAAAATTACATTTATTGTGTGCGTGTCGGAGGCAGGGGACATGCCAACGTATGCAGAAGGAGATAAGAAGGCAGTTTGGGGGAGACAGCTCTCTCCTTCAACAACGTGGGTCCTTGGGATTGAATTCAGGTTGTCAAACTTAACAATTGCCTTCACATGCTGAGCCATTCCACTGACCTTGAGGAGGTATTTTAAGAGAGAAGAGAGAGGCAGAATGTTCTAGCCCCCTCATCTACTGTCAAACTGGACGTGGAGTAGACGCTCCTGTGGCTACTGTGAGGCCCCTTGCTTTCTGACTCTTCACAGGTTTCTCTTCTCATCTGATCCAAATGGCACCAATGACCATGAGCAAGGCTAAGCTGTGGATGCTCTGTTGGCAAAGCTAGAATGCTGGCAGTCCCCCAAGGGCCTGGGGGCACTGGATTTTTGGGAGACTCAGTTCATGTTTCAGTGGTTTAGTTCCTTTGTTCCTGACAACCCCACTGGCAGTGGTCCTGAATGTAGTCACTTCAATCAATCAGCACCCCAAACTAGAAACAGAAGGGAAGAAACATGCTATCTCTTTCTCAGGGGACCACTCTGACAGGGCACCCTACCTATGAACTTTAAGAAGCTTGGTTCTATGTCTCATTTCTTATGGTAATGTACCTGAAGTGTTAAATTAAATTCAAAATTAAGAAAATTAAGTCATGGGAATGGAACATCATGTCAGCGAGGAGATGAAGAAAAGCTGGTTCTTGAAGAAAATATAACAGCTAAGATTCCACAGTCAAGGTGACCTCTTCCTAGGGATCAAGCTCCCTAGAAGACACCCAGAGAGAACGTAGCATGGACTTCCACTGGGGGGTTGGTCTTGGTTGGAGGGAGGGAAAATCCTGAGGTCTCAATAGTCTCTTGACTACTAGGGTGAAAAGTATTGTTCACATGACTTGGATAAGAGACCCATAGACCAATGGGCCTTAAATATTCTTATCAATAAAAGTCTCAGCATGTCCCCCGCATGTACCATCTATGTATGTATGTATGTAGGTAGGTAGGTATAAATGTATATATTCATGTATCTATCTTCCTAACTATCTAGTTAGATAGGACCGAATATAGCCTAGGTTAGCTTTGAACTTGCTGTGTAGTCAAGGATGATACTTTGAACTTCTGATCTTCCTACCTTCATGCCTCCATCTCCTAAGAGCTGGGATTCCAAGTGTGTGGCCACCATGCATGACTGTGTGTGCTATCCATTTATGGCTAATAATTAAACAGGAACTACTTCATGAATGTGTCAAGCCATTAAAATGAGGTATAAATGAAGAAATTGAAAATAAGGAAATAACGAAAGTAGAAGTTCTACTGTCTCTCTCCCACTCCTCAGGTGACAGGCTTCTTCACTCTGGCCCTTGTTGCTCTATCCTGGACTCCTGAGCAGCAACAATGCGTACCTTCTCATCCATAGTCCCATCTCTAACTAGGGCACTCCATACTTCTCCAGCCATGGCTGACTCAAGCAGTCACTTATTATCAAAGGAATCCTGATGATTTCTCGACTGAGTCAGGAATGGTTGCTCCAAAGCGCCCGCAAGGCAATGCTACTGGAAGTTGCGCTGGTGACTTTCCTCAGCACTGTGACAAGATGCCTGACATAAGCAGCTAAGGGGAGGAAGGGTTTCACTGACATCCAACTACAGGCAGGGAAGCATGGCTGAGGTCATGGCTGAGGGTCTCTACCTTGGGACTCGCCCCATCATGGAACTCCTCCCACCTCAGTGGAGCAGGAAGCATAGAGATGTAGCTGGAACTAGGCTATGACCCTCAGCAACCCATTCCCTACAGCTAGGTCCCACCCACTCTAAGGCTTCTGCAACATTCCTAAATAGCATCACCTGGAGACCAAGAATTCAAGCACTCATGTCTGTAGGGGATACTTTACACTCAAACCCTAACGGGAGAATAATAACCACGCTTTTTAGGTAGACACCGTACTTCCAGCATAGAAGGTTCTGCAGAAACTGACTCACTGCACTCGGCTCACTGTTCCTCAGTCCAACTCCAGGATTATTCTTGGGTGTTGCACTTTTTTTCTTATGCTATTAAAACCATCAGGTTATAATAAGCTTCCTTTCCTGCTCATCTTATGAGACGAACACCGTGATCGGTCTTCAGTGGCTCTCATAAATTCCCAGCAGTATTTATGTTTTGGAAAGGAAGAAGTGTTGGAAGAAGGAGAAGGTCTTGGACAAAGCTTTGAATACGGAGAACTTTCCAAACATGGACAGCCATGTCTCTTACCCTTCTGAGTTTTATGACCAAAGTATTGTGGTGGTGGGATGTGGCTGTGTGTTTGGAATGAAAGGCTGGGCACAGTTTCTCCTTGGGAAGATGATCACACACACACACACACACACACACACACACACACAGGACACACACAGAGGTAGTAAGATAGCAAGCGCATAAGAAGATTTATATATCTTTCTGATATTTTTGTTCTCCACATTAGAATACTGTGTTATACAATGCCAAATCTTATCAGTGTTGACTATTTCACACGTCCCTGTATCATTACAACACTGTCCAGGAAGAAACCAAGTTAATTATGAGAAAGAAGCTATATATGGTAATAGGCAGTAATGGAAAAGTAACCAAGACAGTAACTGAAGTTCTCTAAGCCTGATGTCCTCAACTGTAAATTGAGCATTAATATGCTAATCTTATAGGAAATTCAAAGAAAAATGATTTAATATATGTAATGTGAAATGCTTAGAAGCATGCCCAAATAGCAAGCGTTCAATAAATGTTACCCATTAATATGTAAAGTTAGACTTAGATGACAAACCTACCACAAGAGTTTAAAATATTAATACAATACAAAGCTATGCCTATGTCTTTAATAACCATACATACAACATTCAAGAAGCATCCTTGAGTAGCAATGAGGCATCACTACCAAACATTTGACTGCATAACAGAAGAGTGTGCTTGTTGTCTCCATAGTTAACCAAACCACAACTCCTTACATACAGTCCTACCCCTTCAGTTCTATCCCTTGAATCAAGGAAACTCTCCAAGATTTGACTTATTGAAGGAGAGAGACTACAAGCAATCTTAGGGACAAAATAAGATGCTATCCACCGGCTTTGTATACAGTAAGTTGCTAAGAGACACCAAGGAGCAGGGTGGAGATGGAGGCTGTGTACATCTACTGTAGCCACAGATCCTGTCCTGGGGTCACCAGGGCAGGAGGGCTGCTTTCCTACCTGGTGAGCTTGGTGCCAATCTGCTGTCTGAGCTCCAACCTCTCCTCATCAGTCTGTCTGGGGAGGATGTTCTTCTCCTCCAGCTCTCGCTTCGAGGGCCTGTTGCTGAGTTTGATGGCTAAGGAATCCTTCCTGCAGACCTTCATGGCCAGAGAGCCTGTGGGAGGGAGAAATCAATCAATTAACAGAGACACCCATCCACCTGGATGCCCATGAGGCCAAGCATTGTGGGCTAGGAAGCGAAAGGCGGGAAGACAGATGCAAAACACTGAAGTCCAAGTTCCTAGCACTGCTGCCCTGTTGGACTTCAGCCACTCACACGGTGTGAGACATATTGGGAGGGCAGGGCAGCCTGTGACTGGGTCTCTCCCTTCAGAAATCCCTAGCATGTGGCAGCATCACAAAGCGGGACAGGACCTCCTTGCTGTGCGGTGCCAGGAGAGAAGAGGAGCAGGGGGGGAGGTCAGGGATCTCAGCAGCTAGGAAAGACTTCACAGAGGAGGGCTGTTGCCAGGCACAGGACATGCCCACAGGGGGCAAGCTTGTGGGAATCCATATCTGCACATGTTCACTGGTGACATGGATGTTAGGAACCCTCAGGAGACAGACAAGAGCAGTTACCCGGAGCTCAGGACGTACAGAAGGAGGCGTTAATAATGCTGTGTGGTCAAGGTGGGGCCACTTGGGGTGAGAGCAGAGTTGAAGCCTGTGATTTGAGCAATAGTCTGGGACTGCTCTTTCTTTCGAACATCTAGGTTTCTGAGCACCCAGGTCTGCTATACGTCTGTGGCTTCAACTAGATGATTTTGCACGTTAGCAAGCAGCTGGGGGTATTTTTGTGTGTTAAAGGCGAGGTGGCACTCAAGAGGTTGGTACTGTCATTTAGCTGGTGGAGACCCTGGAGCCTGCTAATCACACCGCAATGCTCAGGAACACCTTCACAGCAGAGGATGATGTGGCCCCAAAGGCCAACAGTGCTAAGGTGAGAAGCTCTGGTACAGAATCTTCTACTCTCAGGCCATAGACTTGGTGGCTGCCCCCTTCCACTAGTGGGTCATGGCAGCCTCTGAGAGCATCTCTATGGGTCTTCCTTCCCCATTATCTCCATTTACCAGTAAAATGGGACCATGTTGATGCCCCGAGAATGTTTTAAGATAGAAATGTGAGAACATAAACTTAGCTTATTGTTGGGAACACACTATATAGTCAACAAACAACAGCTGTTATGATAAATTCACTTTTATTAGCTCCAAGTCAGCTATAGCTATCCTCACACCATTAAATCCTAGTTATTCATGGATGGAGTGAGAGATTAGCAACTTGCTTCCTCTATTTCTTAAAATAGCTAAAGGTCTCCAACAGAGAGTTTAAATTCAGGTTTTCTAAAGTTGATGAGCTGGACTTGAACATGAATATGTCAAACACACAGTGGCTAGGTTTACACACATGGAACGGGTTTTCCAGCTCTCCCTCCCCTGACCCCTTGTTGTTTGAAATCAACCAAGACAGGTATGAGGTGATACAGTAGTGGTGTAATGTGTATAGCTATGAAGCTGGATGGCTGATAGTTATTCTCTCTCTTATTACTGCTAAGGAAGCGGGGCCTCGAGAGATCACTTGAGCTGCCCTGCTGGGGCTCAGGTAAGAGCAGATATTCAGGCAGCCTTTCTGCGCTGTGTTTACGGTACCGCCCCCTCCCCTGCCCCCGCCCCCACCATAGAACGCCTGCCCACACGTACTGGTGTACAATGAAGCATCGTCGTCATCCTCCTCCTCCTCTTCCTCCTCCTCCCGGGCGTACAGGCAGGATGAGTCTTCATAGTCGGACTCATGAGGCACATTCTCTTTATTGTCGTCGCATTCGATCACAACGGTTGGCACTTGTCTTATTTCCGGAAGGCCCATGGGTCCTGCTTTTGTGACACTGTCGCTCGAGTGCAAACCAGAGCTGTGGTAAGAAGTGGAACAGGGGACTCGCTGCTCGGAGCTGCGTAAAGAGAAAACAAAGGGAATTCACCTCAGCCAACGCGTCCCGTTCAGGCTTTGGAGCTGCTTTAAAGTTCAGCTGTCCCACTTTCGGAGGCAAAGCTCCCTTCGACAAGCTGATTTGCTGCCCATCCTGTCGCCCATCCTACAGCTCGTCCTTGTAGGACAGAACTTTCCTGATGAAGGCAGTAGCCTGGAAGAGGAACCCTAATGGATGGTGCTGGTGCTGGTGCTAGGTGCACAACAATTTATAGCCACTGGGTGGCGCACTTTGAATCAGTTAAAGTGGAGCTCCTCTGCAACCCACCTATATCCTAACTGGGGTAAGGATTAACTTGCTCTCAAGTGAGCTAGTAAGTGAGGATCTAGCTTTCAAAACCTGTGTAGAGCAAGGTACCTCTCCATAGGAAATGGACTCTGAAAAGCCAGTTCGTGTGCTAGGGATAAATTATGGTCTCATTGCCAGTGGCCTCACAGACTGCCCAAGCCACATAACTGTCACCCACACTCAGAGGGCCTAGTTTGGTCCTATGCAGGTTCTCCAGCTGTCAATCCAGAGTCAGTGAGCTCACACTAGCTAGGGTCAGCTGTCTCTGTGGGTGTCCCCATCATGGTCTTGACCCCATTGCTCATGTTATAGCTCCTCCCACTCTTGAACTGAACTCCAGGAGCTCGGCCCAGTGAATCTCTGCACCTGCTTCCATCAGCTACTGGATGAGGATTCTACGGCGACAATTAGGTAGCTATCTGACCACTGGGGAAGGCCAGTTCAAGCACCCTCTCCTGGACTGCTTGGGGTCTTAGCTGGGGTCTCAATACAGTGGGGAGGGGCTTGGTCCTGCCTCAACTTGATATGCCAGACTTTGTTGACTCCCCATGGGAAATAATACCCTTTCTGAGGAGTGGATGGGGAGTTGGGAGTGAAGAAGGGGGATGGGAGGGAGGGTGAACTGTGGTTGGTGTGTAAAATGAAAAAAAAAAACCTTTTAAATTAAAAACAAAAGCCATGTAGAGCAGAGGCAGAACCGAAAGTGGAGCACGGTTTGAAATGGTCCAGATGCTGAGAATGGTCCAGATGAGATGCTGAGATGCAGAGGAAGAGGAGGCTGGGATGGTGAGTGAAAGGCTGAGCCCTGTGCTGGGGCATCAAGGTGGACATGGCCACGGGCTACCCAGAGGAAAGTCTTTCCCAAGGACGGGTCAGGGTCCAGCAGGAACATCAGCCTAACTTCCTGCCCCACCTCTTGGCCAGCTTTGTAAGAATAATACTCTCAAAATCAATGCAGGTTTAATACATTTTCAATTAAAAGGATACCCAAAGCATCCCCTATTAGACATCTGGAAAATGTACGTTACTGCAGTGTCCAAACAGAAGCTTTGTGAAGATCTCAAAGCAACTGAAGGGTCTTTCTGTATGAAGTCCAGCAAAAATAGTGGGAATACGGAGGTCGAAACATGTCATTGTTTCTTTCTTTCCACCCTCCCTCTCCCTCCCTCCCTCCCTCCCTCCCTCCTTCCACTTTCTCCTCCTACTCTTTTTATCTAGCATTGGGGATTGAACCCAAGACCTCACGTATGCTAGTCAAGTACTCTGCCATGGACACACATCCCTGGCTCAGGTAAAACTTTTGTTCCTTTTTAGTATCATCAAAAATAGAACTAGTATGCAATTGTAAAGATTTCTAAACATGGGAAACAATATATTTTTATATCACAAAGTATTTGACATTCATAAGCAAATAGATTGTGAAGGTATAGCAAAGCTTTGCGCTAAAATATTTTTATCCTAAAGGAATCTTACTATGCTTTAAGAAAACAGGAGTTTCCTTTGAAGCTTTCAATTATGTTTTAAGTTATTGCTGTGTCTAATTTAAATTCAATTAACTTCCTTCCTTTCACTGCTTCCAAAGGGCGGCTTTTCTCTTTGTATTTTCCACATAAGTCTTCAATGACACAAATGGGAAATCCAGTTAACACCACATGAGCTACGATGTTCAAGGCAATGAACTAAATCAGCTTAAAAACAACAATTACTCAATTGGACAAAATCATGTATTTACAAAAAGTGCCGTGTTTTATTGGAGATTAGTAGTTTGAGATGGCCCATTTCCCGGCTAATTGCAGAGAAACAGCAACGGGAGCAGAGGTAGGTAGAACACATGGTAGCTGGTCTCCAGGGTGACAAACACAATGTTTAACCCCAAACTGGACTGAGTGGGCACCTTACTGCCTTGCCCTCCAAGGCAGCACCACCTATGGAGCAAAGACAGTAACTAAATTCCAGCTGTGCCTAGGTTTCTTTCTTGGGTGTCATGAGGTGGGGGGGGGGCTAGTGGCAGAGACAAAAATGTAACTCTGTGACTTGTGTTTTGCTCCACCCTTGCCTTCTCTCTGCTTTCATAATTTAATTACCATGGTTCCTAAAAGACATCTGGGAGTTAGGGATGGGAAGCCGATAATAGGTATTCTTGTTTGGTGTGAAGAAACGTTGGAAGCAAGAAAACAAGAATGCCTTACGGCAGGCAGCTCCAAAGCAAACGCAAAGGGAAGAAGAAAGGGGAAATAAGGCGCTAAGAAACTCATCCTTGGAGGCGGTGTCGTGGTTTGAATGAGGATGGCCCCCATAGGTTGTATGTTTGAATACTTGGTCCCTAGTTGGTAGAACTGGTTGGAAGGATTAGGAAGCATGGCCTTATTTGAGGAGGTGTAGCCCTGGGAATGGACTCTGAGATTTCAAAAGTTCATCTCATTCCCAGTTAGCTCCCTCTCTGGCTCCAGGCTGTGGATAATGACGTGAGCACTCAGCTATTGTTCCAGTGCCGTGCCGGCCTGCCTGCTTGCCTGCATGCCCATTGCTATGCTTCCTGTCATGATGGCCATAGACTGTAACCCCGTGGAACTGTTAAGCCCTAACTGCAAGTTGCCTTGGTCACTGTATCTCTTCACAGCCACAGAAAAGTGACTAAGAAGGGTGTGGTCTGCGATAAAGAAGAGGCTGTGATTTTTCCTGGAAGACAAGACTGTGCGATCAGGAATAGAACAGGATTGCACAGGAGGGAACCTAGCTGCACTGACGAGTGTAAAGAATTACTCCGCCAGTGTTGCAAAATAGGGACCCCATATAGGTGATTAACAACTGCCTCAAAGAGACATTATAAACACAGCTGAAAACTGATACTGGCAGGTCTTCTTCCTAAAGTATCATTTTACCTATCATGTACTAGAATATTTCAGTTTGCAAAAGCAGGAATAATGTTTTCCAGGAATCTATAAGAATCCATCAAAATGTCTGGGCATATTTTGCTAATCAATATCCATGCTGGGGGTGGGGAATGCTGTTTGCCACTGTGATCTTAGCACTTGGGAAACTGAGGCAGGAAGAGCGAGAGCTCCAAACTTGCCTGGGCTACATAGTGAGAGCCTGTCTCCATAAATTATCTGCTGAATTATCTACTGGTTATCTACTGAATGCCAAGTATATGCCAGGAAAGGTGCTGAGAGGAAGACAAAACCTGTGGAGAATCTTGGGACAGCAAGAGAAGATAAGAAGTGAGCGGGAAGGAGGCTAGAAGGTCATGATGGGACTCCTTCTGGGGGAATCAAGACATATTTGAGTCTATATTTCCCCCATTTTCTCTCTTCTTGATATTGGGCAAGTTTTTCAGTGTTTGAATCTCAACTTTCTCAAATGCAAAATTGTGTAAAATGCCTTTTGGGGTGGTGGTGCTAGCTGGCCCTGTTAACATGGCCTTAAATGAGAGCCCCTCCCCCAAGCTCCGTTAATTACAGAAATGATGTTCCAGAAGATTTCAAAACATACTCAGTGTGTCCACCCTCCACACATGGTGGGGAAATTTTCTAAAAAGCACACATAGTTGCCTTTCCCATGTGAACCTTGACTCCCGAGTTTTCAAAAGCAGCAACACCAATGGAAGATGCAGTTAGCTGAGTGTGAGCCAGACCATCCATGGCCAAGAGATGCATCCAGGAAGTGCAGCATCTCACTGACGTGGCCTCTTGAATGTTACCCTAAAGGAAGCCTAGGGGAGTGGCAGTCTCAGTTGGTTTTATATGATAGAGTTGCTCCATAGATTTGTTTTAAGTCAAGATGTCCATTGCCAAAGAGGAGTAAAACCCATATGCTCATTGAGCCTTTCTTCTCCCCACCTATGTATCGATACAAAGCTCACAACAGCTACCCAGTCATCTTCATCTCTTCCATTCCCATTTATCGTTTATTACTCGTCTCCAGAAATACCTTGCCTATGTTCACAGGAGATCCCTCAGCTGTAAAAATTATAAGCATATATCTGCCTACCATCTTCCCCTCTGTTGTGGTTCGGATATGGAGTCTCTCCCCTAGAAGCTCATGTCTTTAAAGCTTAGTGTCTGTTTCAAGCAGAGTTCAGAGGTGGGTGTCAGGGTAAGTGACTGGATTGTGAAGGCTCCACCTTCATCAGTGGTCTGGTCCATTGTAGACTCAGTCTGCACAGCCTATTGGGCGACTGTGGAACTGTGGAAGGTGGGGTGTATGTGGATGAAGCAGGGCCCTGGGAGAGTATCTTTGGAAATTCTCTTGCCCTAGTCCCTTCCTGGCTGCCATTCTCTCTGCTCTCAGGTTGCTATTAAGTCAACACTGTCTGCTCCATGTTCACACCACCACGATATTTATTCTTGTCTCTGGCGCTCAACCATGAGCTCAGTCCACCATGAACCAAAACTTCTAACTCTGGACCACAGTGTGTGCTCCCTTAAACTGTGTACTAGCTACTTTTCCCATCACGATGATAAAATACTTGATAAAAACAGCTTAAAGGAGGGAGCATATATTTTGGCTCATGGCTTCAGAGGGTTTAGTCTGTTCATGGTTTCTTGGCCCCATCTGCTTGGGTAGGACATCACAGTGGTGGAGAGATTAGCAGAGGAGAGAAACTCATTTCATGGATGGCTGGGAATGGGAGAGACAGAGACAGAGAGAGATAAAGAGAAAGATAGACAGACAGAAATTGGTTTTGAATGGGGAGGGGGAATGAATGAATATGGATATATAAACACATGGCTAGCTTCTTCTCTTTCTCTTTTATGCTTAACCCTTGGCCCATAGGATAATTTCACTGATCTGCAAGGTGGGCCTTTCCCCATCAGCCAATCCTCTCTGGAAACCCCCTTTCAGACACATCTATAGGTCTTCCCACTCAGTCATCTAGACGATTCTAAAACCAGGCAAGTCGACAATGAAGGTAACCATCAGAAACGTTCTCCCAGATTTCTGTCAATAACAAAAGGTCTGCCTAGCACTTTCTCTCTCCAAGGGTGTGGCCTCTGTGATGACCAGAAGCCACATTTTATTGATGTTTGTGACTGGTGGCTAGCACCATGCCAGAAACAAGTTGAAACCTAGTAGTTGTTTATAGCTTCTGCAGAATAAAAGAAACACGGGCTTACTAGATATTTGGGTGCACTTGTATGTGGTTGATAGGCATACTCGAAGGGTATTAATTAAGAGATTTTTCTGTGATTCTTAGGAGGTCATCTACTGGTCTACTGTGGGGCTCTGAGTATCACAAGTTGGTTAGTGCCTTTATCAATGGGTTAGATAAAGATAGAAACAGAATTCTCATCACATAAGGGAAAGAACTGTACAGAGAGATTAACATTTTGAACAAGACAATTCTTTGCATTGGGAACTGTCCCGAGCATTGTGGAAGATCTACTATTGCCTCTGGCTTCTGCCCACTGGATCTTGTGGCGCCTCAGGAGGATGGAAAGGAAAGTATGCTCTTAAGGAGAATGTGCACTTCAATTACTGTGCTCACTTTAGTAGGGATCCTGCCTGATTCCAAGGCTTGACTGTTTAGTTTGTGATTCTCTTGGTAACCATTGTCAAGAAAGATTTTTCGGGTCAAAAAATATAAAAGCATCCAAGTGATGGTACGTGCTTATAAACCCAGAATGCAGAAGCCTGCCTAGGAGAGAGAGAGAGAGAGAGAGAGAGAGAGAGAGAGAGAGAGAGAGAGAGAGAGAGAGAGAGAGAGAGAGAGAGAGAGAGAAAGAGAGAGAGAGATCTCAACACATACACAAACAACACACATGCACACACACCCCTGTGCCTCCCCACCACTCACACACACTAACACACCACTGATGGATATATTGTAACGATTAGTTTTTGATAACCTGCTGGTGTTTCCGAAAAAAAGTCTGTCTACAAGCATCAGCATATAAAAAACACCAGCATCCACCTCGCCCTGATCTTGCAGCATGAGGTCAGAAAGCATCTCCCTCCATTGAACTGAGAAGGAATTGAATACCAGGAGGTCCAGCTAGTGATTGGCCCACAACTGCTTGGCTCCATGTGCCTCTTTCTTGTACCACAACTACTGACACAGGCAAGCACGACCCAAGACACTCACAGAAACTGAGAGACAACGTTAGGTAGAAATACCAAGACTAATTTCCACGTGAGAAATGGAGAATGCCGGGAAGGGGTAGGCTATGGGTCAGCCTGTGTATAAATACAATTTCATCGCATACCAAATGCCAGAGAGTTTCAGAAATATGGATCATTGGTCCCTAAAAGGAGAGAGGACAGGCAGAAAAATGAATTCATTTAAACCCATTACAACTTCTGGAAAAAAAAAAAAGAACTCAAAATACATCCTTTACTCAGGAAGGCTGAGGACCCTAGCCTATTTAGGGAGCAGCTTCCTGCTGACTAAAGTCCATGGGAAAACAAATTCTCTCATGGCACATTTCTTATCTTAGCAGCTAATCCTGGACCACCGTACAATGCACACTCGCTTTCTTAAGATGAAGCTGATGAACTGCTTGCTTGGGCTTCAGTGGCTATTTCCGTCATTTTCCAGCCTCAGGCTCTGCAATTTGTAGCATAATTTCTCACACGTTTTTGGTCTCTGAGAGGAAAAGGGCTGATTACTCTCTCCCCCTCTGCAAACTCTTCTTTGTAACTCACACGGGTGAAATTACAGCTCATTCCTGTGAGAGCTTAATTTCATTTTCTGTGTCATATTTGTGGGTAATAAATTTTCTCTATCCTTTGAGGGAGATGAATATCTTCTTAGTCCATTTTAATCACAGATGCATGCCAGAAGGCAACATTCCTTTAGAATACATTTTTCTTTAGGAATGATGTCACAGTTATCCCCCAAAACTTTTAGGGAGATGAAGGCTTTGAATGATGTCACAGTTATCCCCCAAAACTTTTAGGGAGATGAAGGGTTTAAAATAGTGATTTTTTTGATGTGCACAAGCATGTATTTGTGCAGGTGTGTATGTGTACATGTGGGTGTGTAGAAGCCACAACCTTAGCTGCTGTTCCTCAAGAGTCTTCCAGTTTGATGAGACAGAGACTCTCAGTGTCCTGCGACTCACCAAATAAGCCAGGATGGACTGCTTAGCAGACCCCAAAGATTTGCTATCTCTACATTCCCAGCACTGGAATTATCAGTGTGACCTATGCCCAATCTACTCTGTGTCACTTGAAGTCAGGTCCTCAAGCTTGCAAGGCCAAGCTATCTTCTCAGCTCATGACACCGGCTTTCAGTTTCACAACTTGCCCTCAGTTCTTTAATTGTGCCATGGAGATGTTCATTAGCGTGTAATTCCCCACTCGTGAGTGGTAGGTGACAGGGTTTTCTATCTGCCAGCCTATTGCCATTCGATGGAGACAAAGTGATGTCTGGAAGCTCTCTTGGAAGGGGGCCTTCTGATGAATGACCCCAGCCACTGGCTGATATTTCCACATTAATTTCTTTATGAGTTATTAAAATAGGGCCAATATCTTAGTAATTTCCAGTACTAAATTTTTAGAGACTAGAGAGTGATTCCTTGAAAACACATGGCTATTTGAGTGGCGGGAAAATGAATATCTGAGGGGGCACCATTGTGTTATTCTTTTGTTTGCCATTTTTTCATTTGTTTTTGGTGTCTATATGTCCACGTTCGTGTGTGTGTGTGTGTGCATGGATGCATATATATATGGAGGACAGAGGCTGACATTGGGTATCTTCCTTTCTCTTGACTTTATTATTATTATTATGATGATGATGATGATGATGGTTTTTGAGACAGGTTTTCTCTCTGTGACAGTCCTAGCTATCCCAGAACGCACAGAGATCCACCTGCTTCTGCCTCCCAAGTGCTGAGATTAAAGGCATATGCCTCTATTCCCAGCTTGACTTTATTGAGACAAGTTTTTTTTCCCCTGAACCAAGAGCACATCCGTTCTATTAGAACTGACCCATGGGTTCCAGGGGTTTCTCTATCCCCCGGTTGGCCCCAGTGCTGGGGTGTTTTTAAACATACATGCTGTGGCCTCTAGCTTTTATGTGGGTGTTGGGATCTAAACTCAGATCTTCACACTTGACTGGCAAGCACATCAGCAACCGAGTTTGCTCCTAATCCCCGTAATTTTGTTTTTCAGACAGGGTTTCACTCTATTGCACAGGGTGGCCTTGAACTCGGAATCCTTTTGCACGAGCCTCCCTGGTGTCAGGATTACAGGTTTTTGCAGCCATGACCAACGTCACCCTATATTCTTTATCTGTATTCTACTTGACTGTCAGTTGAGTTTTCCAAGCTTGTTTAAATGGCATTCTTGGTGGAGGTGGACGAGGAAGAGAGAATAGAGACAGGAGGACACAGTAAAGAGCGCTCTGCCCGTGGGCCTCTCACTAAAATAGGACCATTTCACATTTCAGCTTTCCAAATGCCTCTACACTTAGTATTTAGTTTGTGAACATCAGGTCTCCCATTTTTGGCATCCTCTCTTGTCCATTGATTTTTCACAAACAAATGTTCTCCGGCTGTTCTAGGGAGACCCTAAGGGCAAATCAAGTCATTATTCTTGGGAGCTTAATTGCCTGTGAGAAACCCAATGACAAACCAATAGATAATTAGCACCAAAAGCAGAGACAGGACACTGAAGGAAAAGAGGGCAGGGTGATGGGAGGCGGGGGAGGGGCACATTATCTTACCGCCTAGGCTAGATAATGGTAACGGTTGGCAATCTCTCTTGCGTCTCTAGCCTGCTCTCACTGCGCACCTACTCGCCTACAACCATGTGCGGTCTTCATTCAAGTCAACCAAACACAGTTGTGCCACCCAAGTTTAGATTTCAAGCCCACGTGTAAGTTTCCTAATAAATTCTCATTCTGATGCTCTTTACTAAAATGCATTTCAAAAGCATAGGTGGGATGTAGGGATAGCCGCAATTCCTGCTTCTCGTTAGAAAGAGTATCAGAGTCCACTCTTGTGAATTTTATTGTGTAAATCATATCTCATACCCAGCATGCTTGCAGGAGGGAAAATTCAGACTGGGCATTAGGGGTAATAAAAGGCTTAGCTGGTTTTCTGGGAGAAGGGTGACACGTGGTTAGTGGACAGAACTTTAGGTCTGGGTGAGAAGACCCCGGGTTTATATCCCTACTGTGATCATGGGTTGTCTTTATTGCTATGAAACCAAGATAGTAATTACACCCTTCTTAACACTGCAAGTTTTGAAAAATATTTATTTTCTGGTGTGTGTGTGTGTGTGTGTGTGTTTGTGGTGTGTGGTGTGTGTGTACATGCCACAGCGCCTGTGTGGAAGTCAGAGGACAACTTTTAGGAATTGGTTCTTTCCTTCTAATATGTGAGTCCCAGGGGTTGAACTCAGATTATCAGGCTTGGCAGCAAATGACTTCAGCCACTGAATCATCTCACTGGCCCTGTCTGCATGGCTGAAGGGAGATGAAAGGAGATTTCAAACACTGACGACGTGTATTTATGAGACACGTGGAGGACCACCTATGTTAGCCTGTTAGCCGCGAGGTTGTTTTGAAAGATGTTCTCATGATGCCTCGTTAGCATACTTAGGTAGCAGCATGAAAATGTCTCACATGCTTATGTTTATTGCACTGTCTAGAGCTTCTTGGATGATGGGGAGTAGGGATTTACCTTGTCGTCCGGGAGACTAAGGCCGATGGCATCTGTATAAACGCTACATGAGAGTTAGAGACTTGGTGGAGAGAGTCCGGCCCTACAGTCCTACTGCCTGCGTCAATAATGCTTGTTTCCTTCTAGTTCTGTGACCACGAACAAATAAATACCTTGGGGTTTTCCACTCTGATATGGGAAATCACCACTTTATCCACCCCTTCCTGGCATTCTGTAGCACAGACAAGCTCATTTAAACATACTAAGTTCCATCATTACCTTCAATAGCCTAGAGATTTTCACAACAGCCACATCTAGGAAGCGAGGATGGGGTGCTTCATGCATATCCCTGGTTTTTATAGTTATCTGGCCAATAGTCAGAGGCCAGTGGACACGAACCATGACCCCTAATGTCTGTTTGATCCAGGAAGAGCCAAGTGCTCCATATCAAAGAGTTCTGATGTGAATGATTTAAAGATCTGATGGCCGTCACCTGTTTATCCTCATGGAGGTTAGTTAGCAAGACTCTAAAAACCATGGTGACACTCGGGGTGACTAAGTGCTGCCGAGCAAACCACAGATCTCTGAGACTAGAGAACTAGGGTCAAACCCGTGTATTAATTTATTACTGGAACTAAAGGAAGGGGTGCAATTAGCTCACTAGGTAGAACCCAGAATGAGTGTTCATTTAGCGCCCAGAATGCCAGTCTGAGACACTGCAAATCAGAACCCTGCACGATAGGACCTGGGTGATTCTTCATCATGCAGTAGTCACTGTGAATTCCCAGGTGTTGTACGGAAGCTGCTTGGAAGAGGCTCACACGGTACCACCCTGAGAAAGCGGCTATGCATTCTCCAGGGCAGTGGTTCCCACCCCAGAGTCATCGATCTTGTCCCTCAGGAGACAACTTTCAGTGTCCAGAGAGAGTTTTGGTTTTACAGCTGGAAGAGATGGTGCTGTGTTCATAGGTGTTGTCTTCTTTTAGTTTTTCTGCCCGCTGGCTGCCTGGCTTGCTCACTGTGCAGGGAGGGGCAGCCCTGCTCACGAGGAGATCAACCTGCCCCGAGACTGTATCACGTCCCTTGGAAGAACCAGTTAAAGCTGGAAACATTATGTGTGGGTGGCGCTTAAGGGTGAGTCTATACCTTGAGATCAAAGAACTAACCTGAAATAGGAGGTACGTAAGTCTGGCTTCCAAGAAGCCGGGGCAAACGTTGAGCCAGAAATGCATGAGATTGAAGCTCTCATCCAGGGACAAGGGATATCTTCCCCCAGAAATACACTGCATGTAAGGATGTACACCCTTCCCTCTACAAACAAAACACAACTGCAAATCCACGCCAATTTATCAGCGAGTCGCACTGAGACCTTGGGAATTTCATTTTGCGAAGGCAGCAAGTCATGTCCGCTGTGCTGCCAGAGGGCACTGAGTTTTGAGGGTAAAACACTGCAAATATCAGCTGATACAGTCACTATAGATGCCACACGGGTAAGGCCGAGGGACACTGTGGGACTGCTCAGTTCAGGACCAAATATTATTCTTTAGAATTCCCTGTGACCTTGAGACAGCATGAAGCAAAGTAACCAATGCCATGAAATGGATCTGCCCTAGGGTTAGAAGCTGAACTGGGCTCTTTGAAAGGTTCAAAAATAATCATGAGTTCATAGACTTTTAGAGATGGAAGGGATTTTTTTTTGGGGTATGCTGCAATGTTCAATTTCTTGTGTCCAATTTAAACGGGATTCCTTTTTCATTATTCTCAATAAGCAACAATTTCATCCTAGCTAACATGTAAAAGCAAAAAGGGATTGTACAAACAAATACTAAGTTATATGTTTATACTTATTGATATTTCAAACAAAACATTGTATCCTTCAAGACAAATTTCCCTGTAGCCTGGCTATCCTGGAACTTCCTACGCAGCTGAGGATGACCTTGAACTGACCTTTTAGCTCCACCACTGAGAGCTGTGATTATAAACTGCTCTTAGTTTCGTGTAGGGCTGGGGGACTGAACCCAGGCCTTTGTCGATGTGAGGCAAGCACTCTACCCACAGAGCTAGATCCCTAGCTCTGTGATTTATTTCTGTGTGTCTGTCGCAATGATTGGCATTCAGTGCTCAACAGGCGCTGCCAGGAATTGCAGATTACAGGACCTTCCTAGGGTAGGTCAACTATGCTTACTCCGGACTGTCTGTGTTAAAACACGTCTGCCTCAAATTTGAGCTGAGGTAGAGCCATTCTGTTTCCAATAACTTTCATATTAGTAATAATAACTTACTTCAATATATATGGGATAGAGTTATTGATTGGGACAGGTCCTTAGCCTATGGCATAACCTTTTGTATAGCATATTGCATAGGTAGACTAGTAAAACCACTGGAACTCTTGCTGGCAGGATACTTTATCATTTGGTGACTGTTCTTCCTCCCCCCTTTCCTATTTCTTCCCCCAAGATAGGTGTGGTACAGGCTGGATTCGAACCTGTGATCTCCATGTGGTTTTCTCAGAGGTCTCTAAGTGACCTCACCAATGGCGCTGGGGCTCTTCCATAAGTGTGATTACAACCTCCTGTCGTCACTCTTTATTCTCATTTTCTATGATCCATCAATCTTCTACAAACTTCGAGTGTCAACTGCTAACTTAGCACCTTCATATGGAAAGCTTCCTTTACCCATTTGGAGAGCGTATACTACTACTTCCTCTGAAGTGACTAGAATGTTCTCCTGCGTCATCTGGCCACACTTCTCTTTCAGCTGTCAGAGAAGACTACCCTGCTCCTCCCCCTCCCCCCCAACTGCTAAGAGTCCTGTTGTCGGCACTGCTCCCCTTCTGTCCCCTTCACAGATGGGCTCACACAGTCTGACCTCCCAGGGAGTCTAGGCTCTGCTGAGACCAGCTCTGCTTCTTCATCCTCTCCCCAGCACCAGGCAGAAAACCTGCTTCAGCACCAGCTATCCAGCGAAGAATTGTTGGTGGCTCTTCCCATGGCTAGGGGCTATGATTAGAATGTGCTTCCCCAAACCCATGCACTAGAAACCTAACCTCCAGTGCAGCTGGGCTGAGATGTGGTTAGATCACAAGAACCCTGCTTCCGTGAACAGATTATCATTATCATGGCGGGAGGGTCCTGATCAGGAGAGTACGTTCATTATAAAGCAGATATAACCACACTTCTCCCCCTTGGCTGCTCCCACCCTCTCATTTTCCAGCTTGGGATGACACAGAGAGGAGGTCCTTGCTGGATGCTGGCACCGTGGTCTTGGGCTTTCTGTTGCTGGAGCTAGTAAAGAATATGTCTATGTTTGGACCACTCAGTCTGTGGTACTCAAACAGCATCCCCTGGCAAACATGTACATAAACTTCTGGGTGGGCCCCACTCTCTCTTTGAGGACTGGGGCTGGGGAGAAGGGGCAGGTGCTGGGGTAGGAGAGGCCTGCAGCCACATGGGTGAGGACAACAGAGGTCTGGGAGATGGAAGGTCAGGAGCAGGGGCCAGGGCAGCCGATGCACACATCTCCACACCACAGCAGAATGGGGAGGATTTGCTGACAGTCAGATATGGGACTCGCTATGGATGACCCTAGATTTCTGTGTGAGCAACGCTGGGTACGAACCTGCCTTTAATCAAGGGAGAAAAGTCTTCTTTAAAAGCACAGTCCCTTAAGGATCTTTCTAGAATCCCTTCATATCCCACTTCATTTTGCCAACAGGAAATGAGAGCACAGAGATCATTGAATGGATTGACCTCAAAAAAAAGTCAGCAACTGTCGGAAAGCAAAAGTTCAAGTTCTAGAATGAATGCCAATTAAGAATGCAGAGCTTACTGTAGAGAGGAAAAATAAAAAACCCTGCATAACGTTTAAAATGTTAAAATGTCACTTTTCAAAAAGACTTGAACAACCCATGGAGGGAAATAAAGACCATGTAATTCAAAGAAACTGACACACACACACACACACACACACACACACACACACACAAACACACACACACACACACCCTCCACCAAGATCGAACCAAATCCATTTCCAATGTGCCTTTTAGAGGCACTGAAGAAAAATTTTATGTGCTACATAATTTTGCTTAATGCTCATTGCCATTTATTGGACATTTATGGCATGTTGTGGAATGATCTGACTGATTATATCATTCGATCTTCACAAAGAGCCCTAATGAGGCTGGTCTGCTAGTGTTCTCCTGGTTTTATGGATGAGGAATGAAAGCCCATCGAGGCTATGCAACACACTTTGGGTCACACTGCTAATAAGCAGTGTGGCTAAGCTACAAATCCTGACTCTAGACGACACTCACTTGACTGTGAGGCGGGATAAATACGAACCCTCTTTGGGACTGGGGATAATTACAGACCATGCACGTTTCTAGTTCTTTGTGCTAGCTCTGTGCACCTACCCCCAAACCTGATGAGCCTAAACTATTAATAAACTCTGTTGCCAGGGTCAGATGGGTAAAAATCTGAAAAGATTCAAGGTCATCTCAGAGGTCATCTCAGAGGAACGCACACACGAGATGTCAAGAGGTCTAGAGGAGCCCTTTATGTGGAGAACACTGTGGCTATCTTGAGACATTTGAAAGCATATCCTAGGAAAGGAAGACCAGAACTGAGGCGTAGGAAGTCCGTGTTACACAGGGAAACTGTTATAACTTAATCAACCCATCTCTAGAATGGGAACACTTGTCTTGGAACTCATCAAGATCGCCCATGCAGAGAGTGGATGATGAACAGGAATGCAAGGTAGACATGGGTGAGCTGCCTACGCTGCCTTCGAGTTCCCTTTCACAGGCACGGCAACTGTTTATAGAAAAGTAGGTGTCAAAACCCAAGGTTGCTTAACTCCTCATTTGATTTCCACAGCGATACATCTTCGGGATTAGATCACAGTTCCGGAACAATGCTCTACAGAGGACTTCCTGTGACGAAACTACTGTGGGAAGGCCCACGGCTCTTCGCAAGCACAGTGCTGTCACGTTAGTAACAGCTCTCCTGACAGTGTCATGGGGGGCACCTGGGAGCTGCCAGGTGGATAGGGAAGGAATCCTGTGCTGTGAGACTCGGACAGCTGAAGGCTGACGTCATGTTGGAGGTTTCGGGTAGTGGAAGGGTGGGAAGCATTGCCCCAGACAACAGTTCTCTTGTTACAGGGCAAAGTGGTCCATGACCTTGATCTGCACTCAGATCCTTCTCCAATTCCCAGGAGACAATGCAGATGCTTTAAAAAAAAAATCTCCAATTTGTATTTATTTGGGAAGAGGATTTTTCTCTCTCAGGATGAGTGGTCTTGTCAGAATGATGGATATATTGATTCTCTTTGTCCTGCTGCTGTCTGAGGGGAGCCTAAGCCTTGGCCTGGGTGACAGTTGAGGAGGCACGAGGAGGTGGCAGGGCCCAGGGTGGTACAAAGTATGCAGATAGTCCCCCTCTTCTTTATCCTGGTCTTCTCTTTTTTGATTCATTTTATTGAAGAGCCCAGTTCAGTGAAGGACCTATCATTGTTCTAAACTCGATTGAAACATTCCATGAATTCCTACTGAGACTGTAAAATGGTGTGTTTAAATGAAGATACATTAAGTAATATCCTAATAGACTATTTCCAGTATCTCTGTTTAGATAATCAAAATTCATCTGAGTCATAAAATCCTAAACCCTGAATGGTGGTCACAGGAGCACAAAAGTCTCAAGGACCAATGTGACGAAGGCAAGGACTGAAGTCTTAAGGAAAGAGCCACAGGAGAGAGCTAGGGGACATGCAATAGTGGGACCCAGGCTTGACTCAACCTACTGTACAGGACACTGCTTTCTAAAATATGTTTGTGGAAATAACAGTTCTTTTAAGATTCACTCTTACTGAGTATAAGTGTTTTCCTGTGTGTAAGCAGCACACTGTATGCCTGGGACGACGGAGGCCTAAAGGGGGCACCAAATCCCTGGAACTGGAGCTACAAACAATTGTGGGCAGCCATGTGGGTGCTGGGAATCAAACCTAGACCTTCTGTAAGAGCAGCCACTGCTCTTATCCACTAAGCCATCACACCAGCTTTAGAAGCAGTGGTTTTTGCTCTTTATTTCTTTGAATTTCCAATCTCTCTCTCAAATGGATGTTTTCAGAAAATGTAATAAATGTTTTTTTAAAGAAATGAAGCCTTTTAATATTCAATAAAACAAAAAGATCTCATCTAATTGCTATAAAAGTTTTGAAAAGTGTGTTCTTAATTTCTGCAGTGTGGGTACAAATAGGCAATGAGCATTTTGTGGGCATCCTTTGAGTAGGTGGCATTGGGGAACTTCCTTGACCTTTCCTAGTTTCTTTACTCAGTTTCCCTAGTGATGGACATGGTCGGCAGTGCGCATGTGTGGTATATTTCAAGGTGTCATTCAAAAATTAATTGCCCTCATTAACAATACTGATAGTTGGAACCAATTTCCTGCGAAGGATGGGCTATACCAGTGGCTTCCAGATACTATACCAGTGGCTCTCATGCATATCCCTAAACTCCAGTGCTCTGCTTCCTCCTTCTTCAGGAACGGGGGCAAATCTCTCCACGCTTCTAATCTGCTTACCCCGTCCTCCTCTCCTGCCAGTTCTCATCTCTTCCTGATGCACTTAAACCGTTTTCAACATCATGGAGTGGTCACAAAATTAAAAATAAACAATATAGTATGGAATATAAAATTATTCTCTCCCCATTCGCCCACACCAGGGCAGGGGAGACCACATGCATATTATTTCTCAAAATGGCAATATTTAGAAAAGCGATATGGCCTACTGAGCATATGTATACATGCTACTCCTTTGTGTGTGTGTGCAGGTCAGGGGTGTCATCTGAGACAGGGTGTCACTGGTCTGAAACTTGCCATGTGAATTAGGCTAGCTGGCCAGCAAGCCTCAGGGATCTACCTAGCTCCGTTTTCTCACTACTGGGACTGCAAGCTTGTACCATTACGCCTGGCTTTTATCTACACAGATCTGATGATTGAACTTGGATTCTTATGCTTGCAAGGCGACTTATTACCCACTCCTAATCTTTTTAAAAAATTAAATATGCTTACTCAGTACTTTGACAATGGACATATACTATTTCTCCCATCTTTTTGTGTGTGTGTTGGGAGTTGAGACAGGGTTTCTCTGTGTAGCTTTTGGAGCCCGTCCTGTAACTTGTTCTGTAGACCAGGCTAGCCTTGAACTCACAGAGATCCACCTGCCTCTGCCTCCCAAGTGCTGGGATTGAAGGCATACGCCACCACTACCCAGCTAACCCCTTTAAATACTCAGATTTGACATGACTTTACTCTCAAGCCTTTCTTTGTTCTTCGAAGGGAAAGGAATGAGGCTTTACAACTCTCTAATCCCCAGCCTGTCCCCCCTCCTAGGCAGTCCCCTTCCCACTGTTACCTTTCCAGCCTCTGCATGGTCATAGCAAGTGTCTTGTTCAGCTCATCGATCATCCTGCAGCCTGAGGGGTGCATGGGCAAGGTGCCGGTAGAGGACGGGAGGTGCTGGCCATGGCTGCCATACTGCAATTGGTGCTGCATCTGGGATGGCAGGACAGTGTGGTGGTGCTGGGCCACGGCCTGCTGGCTGCTCTTCTGGGCTGCGTAGGATGCCAGGGAGAGCTCCGGCCCCCCGACAGGCATACAGATCAGGACTTTCTTTGGAGGTAGCGGAGGCGACAGTTTCACTGGCAGACAAGGCAATTTCACAGGGGCGCCAGGATCTGTGGCAGAAGGAGGGTGAGAAGAAGATGTGAGTTGGGGGGGCATTAAATGAAACCCAGAACGTCGTGTGTGTGTGTGTGTGTGTGTGTGTGTGTGTGTGTGTGTGTACTTTGGGACTACAGCCTCCTGGAGGGTGGACGCTATTCAGTAAACATTGACTAGCTTGTTTTCTGATGAGACTGCTCTGGAACCTGGATAGAATGGGAGATGGGTCTCAGGGTCCATCAACCAAGGCTTCTCAGCGACCCAGGTAAGATGGCGTCAGGAAGGCATGTGCCGTTGAAACAGGAGCTGATAAAGAAACCTTTTCCAGGACCTACCATGATGACTACACATTTGCCATTGTTAAAGTAACATATGCTTTCAGCTGGCAGGGTCCAACTTACCTACACTGACACAGGGCAGAAGTCAATACTCTGTTCAAGTCCTTCCCTACAAGTGACCATGCTGCCATCCTTGATTCCTTAGCTCTTACTAAGAAGCTGCTTTGTAAGGCTTAGTGGCTGCAGAACCTGACTGGGGCACACCAAGTAAGGGTGGGGTGTGAGCATTGTTGCTGGGATGGTGGGTCCACTCACAATCAACTATGGTTCAAGCTATACCCTTAAGGGATTAAAGAGTTTATCGTACATACATCACACATACACCTGAAAGTAATTTTATATTTTCTTAATAACTTTGGTCATGAACAAAAGGTCGCACACAGCAAACCACCAGAAAGTGGCCCCTTTGGTGAGGCACAGGCTTAGAAACCAGTGCTTGGAGAAAGCCAAGGGAGGAAGATTACAAGTTGAACCCATCCTGGGCTACAGAGTAAGATCCCGTCTCAAAACAAAACAAAAACAAAGAACCAAAAACAAAACAAAACAAAAAAACCAACGCAAGAGCTTGGTTGATTCAGAAAGACAAATACTGTAGTTTTTTCTCATATAGGAATCCTAGATTTTAATTTTTATGTATGTGTGAGTCTGTATGTGTGTGATGTGGTGAACAGGTGTGTGACTGTGTGTGCATGTGAGTACATATTTATGGGCATGAGTGTGTATTTGTGAGTGTGTATAGGTGTATACATGTGTTTTATGAAATGAGAAAGGGGACCATGAGAGAGGAGAACACTTTGGGGTATAGGAAGACATAAAAGGGAGGGTAATACAATATATAGTATATGGCAGGCAAACACAAGGGAGTCTACTAGGAAGAGGGGGCAGTAAGCAGGGAGCAGGGGGATTGTTGAGGGGAGTAAGAGAAAAAGGTCAACAAAAGTGAAGTATATTTAAAAATTCTGTAATTAAACCCAGTACTCTGTATGCCAGTTTAAAAAAGTAATTAAAACAAACAAACAATCAACAGTAACCCCTGCCCTCCCAAGGACTGGGGATGTGGCTTACTGGCTCTGGGTTCCACCCCCAGAACAGCAAAACCAAACTGAGAACAAACACCAAACCAAACACTGAAGAATGCCACTTGTCTCATCATGGTGGCACTTAGGACAATGTATTCCAGAGTAGAACCGAGCCCTCGGTTCTGTGACAGTGTCATTAAAACTCCCTAGACAGTCCACATTAAGATGGGTCAGGGTCAGACAAACTCTCAGAGAGCATTCTGGGAGAGATCTTGTAGTTCTCTTGCTTAGTATTCCCCTGACTCATCTGGTCCGGGAGAGGGGTGGGGCTGAGCTTGTCTAGGAGAATCGCTTTCAGAAGGGTGTACATGGAGGTGTCTGCTAGTCACGGTCCTGACCACTGATCTTTGGAGTCCCCAGTTTCTCTCTACCCGTTGTTTGTGTCCTTCCACCTAATTTATACTGGAGCACAGACAGGACTAGGCTGCCCCTCAGTTTAAAACTGAGGACTCCCTTAGGCTGCCTGCTGCTTGGCTCAGGCCTTCAGACCCACACTTAAGTAGTCTGCTCTGAGAAAGAATGTTTCCCAGGGTACCCAGAAAGCCCCTGGGCAGAGTTACTTCTGTGACACATCCCACTTTCTTCTAATAGCCTCTCCTCGCTCGGTATCCCACAAATTCAGGTCTCCCCCATTCAGCTTGCTCTGCCAAGTGGCTTTTGTGCTCACTCACCATCTCATGCAAGCTGCTGAGGTCTTCCTCAGCCTCCTCTGGGTTCCTTTCTCTTAGCACATTGTCTGCCAAGGAACAGGAAGTAAGAGCTTATGGCTCCCTGCCTTTCCTTGGGACCCAGTGGTCTGTCCTCAGCTCGACCCCTGCATATACCCTCTGTTCCCAACTTCCGATGTCCTTGACTATGTGAGGTTTCCGTACCCTGGGTCTTAGTATATTTCTTTCCTGTGGTTTGAAATATTCTGCTATGTCTTCTTGGCCAATTCCTATTCTGCCTTCCAGGTTTAACTCACACTCAAAAAAAAAAAACCTCTCCCAAACTTCTTGGTTCAGTGTATTGTGCTTTCCCCACTATAGAGAGAGCACACATTGAGTTGACATTAACAATCACAGCAGTAATGATGGTGACAGACATTTGAGTCAAGCTCAGATCAAATTGCTCTTATCTGAAATGCATGGAACCATTAATATTTCAATATAGACTGCTCCAGATTTTAGAATATGCACAGATACACATGTGTATTGGGGATGGTACCCAAGTGCAAACATGATATTCATTCAAGTTTCATAAATACCTTTATATAGAGAACGGGATAAATCATAAATTTTAATTAAGATTTGTTTTACAATTATGAATGTATCTGTATGTGACTATTGCATGTGTGTACAGGTGACCTCTGGGATCAGAGGCACTGGATCCCTTGGTGCTGGAGTTGCAGGTGGTTCTGAGTCACTCAATGTGGGTGCAGGGAATCTAATTTGTGTCTCTTGCAAGGGCAGTGTGCTCTTTTAATTGACGAGCCATTCCTCCAGTCCAGTTTCAGAGATTTTAAATAACACTGGACATGAAGCAAGGTTCCTGGACCATCAGGCAGGATCACCCGTGGCTTCACATCTGCACTAAAAATGTTGGATTCTCAAACATTTCCAATTTCAGAGGTCTAGACGAGGACTATTTCACCTAGGCCATGCTTACTAACCACAAGCCAGACACTGCTGTTCTAAGTGATTGCCATACAGTAACCAACGTAATCACCACTTCCTGTGCATGTAACTGTCTCCTTGGCCAGAGGAGAGCAAATGGGCTTAACTTAAGGCATCCTTACCATCTTGTTCGATGCCCTGCTGGTCTGACCAAAGGAGTAAAACACAATTTTCCCCACATCTTTCTCTGGTTTGCTAAGATTACTGACTACCCTTCTTAAGTTAAAAGTCTCTTATAATTGTGTGTGTGTGTGTGTGTGTGTGTGTGTGTGTGTGATGTGAGGAGGGAGACGTGTGTGTACCACAGCACAGGCATGGAAGTCAAAGAGCCACTTTGCGGAGCCAGTTCTCGCCTTCCACCTTTACGTGGGTTCTGGCGATTGAACCTGGGTCTTCAAGCTGACACAGTTGGGAGACAAGTGCCTTTACTCGCTCAGCCATTTTGCCAGCCCGGAAACCTTTAAATTAAAGAGCATTTCTCAAGGATTATTGACGAGTGCATAAGATAATACTGTTTGAGGTATGAAAAAATAAACTTTCTGAATGAAAAGTGGTGTTTCCCCCACTGTGGAGCAGATGAGGCAAACGGCGGCGCACTTCTGCTCGCTCCGCGCCTGGCCCCTGCGGCAGAGCAGTTGCGCATGCTCCTTTGCTGAGCTGACGCTCTGCGGTGCCAGCTGCCTGCAGCATTCTCAGGGAACCCTGAGATGTGATGGATCTGAAGGGAGCTCACTCTCAGGAAGGGAGAACACTTGTTTTTGTTTTTGTTTTTTTTTTTTTTACACATTTAAGCAAACACCTTTTTTTTTATTATTATTATTTTTTTTTCCCCAAACAGGGTTTTACTATAACTTTGGAGCCTGTCCTGGAACTAGCTCTTGTAAACCAGGCCATCCTCAAACTCACAGAGATCCATCTGCCTCTGCCTCCCAAGTGCTGGGATTAAAGGCCTACGCCACCACCGCCCATCAGCAAACACCTTTTTTCAAGGTATGATGGAATATGAAATAAAATCTAAACAGAAGAAAGCCTACTACACCAGCAACCGAAGTTAAAGTAACTTACGTATAAATACTGAAAAAAAAAACTGGCTCCAACATTTAATTTTTAAAAATATTTTCTTTCAGGGTACCAGCTTCTCAAAGGTGTGTCTCACTGGCCTTACTGGAAGGCTTGGCAAAGACTCGCTTGTAAGCCTTACCTCCAGAGCTCAGTTACTGAGGGTCTCTGATGGAGTCTCCCTGGAAACAAGTGTCCAGAGATAGATCATTCACGTCAATGGGGACCACGCTTGGCAAGCATGTCACAAGTTACAGGGCTAAGAAGCAGAACCCAAACTTCTGGAGCTAAAAAAATGTTAAGGTGCATGGGACCATGAACGCATTGGTAGCTTTAGCAGAATGCACAACCCTCTCCTTAATATTTCATTTCTCAGTCTGCAAGATGGGACAAATCACCCTGTCACATGACTTTTGGACATTTTTTAAGATA
Source organism: Arvicola amphibius (assembly GCF_903992535.2). Classification (NCBI taxonomy): domain Eukaryota; kingdom Metazoa; phylum Chordata; class Mammalia; order Rodentia; family Cricetidae; genus Arvicola; species Arvicola amphibius. The sequence continues at coordinate 140,754,858 of NC_052052.2, read as the reverse complement.
TGGAAAATGGGTGGCACGGTGCCCAGGAGATGCGAACTATTGTTCTTGTTACTACCTTCATCACTGATGAATGTTTTCCATAGGAAGGCCCTCTACTCGAGGCTGACCTAGGACACTCCCAGGTCCTGGACTCCCTCCAGCCCAGTCCTTCAGCACAATTCATTTTCCTTGCCTTGTGCCTGGTACTGTTTGCAGTGGACAGCTGTGATGTGCTGATCACATCTCAATGAGAGTGGTCATTTCCTCACCCATCTTCCTGGCCATCAGGACCCGAGCCTGGTACACAGCAGATGCTCAATACTGTTCTGTTTCTCCTCTCATCATGCCTACATGTCCGTGGGAAAAGATGGCACACGGCATCCGGCACCTCTTCCACTAATGAGGTCCAAATCAAAGTGGAATCTATAGCTAAACGGGCCTGAGAATCGCCCTCTAAGACACGTTCTCAATCCTGTCCCCCAGCAGGTGAAGAGAGAATGCTCCAAGGCTTCTCTGAGGAGACATAGCTAGCTGCTACTCTGAGAGCACTCACTGAACTGGCTGGTTTCTGGAGGCTTCTGCTCTAGGCTGTGGGTGGAGCTAACTGGTGAAACCACTGTTGGCAGAGAACTCAGAGAAGCTGGGCTCCAATTCTAGCTATGTCATCAAGGACTGTGCCGAATCCAACACTCCCCGGCCTCAGTTTTCTCATCTGTGGAAGAGCTCTATGACTGACCATACAGGTTTACTGCCAGGAGTAAACAGGTTAATAGATGAAGCCTTCCTGCTAGACACTGAGGGAATAAGAGGGTTACAGGTCAGTTGGAGGCCTGAGCTGACACAGGGCTGAGTCACCTCTGGGAAAGGAACATCTTCCACAAGGAAATTCTGCCTAATTTTACAAGGTCTCCATACAGGTGAGCAGTGGGCAGAGGGTCAATGATAAAAGACCCCCAGCGAAGTCCTTGGTGTGCCATAGGAATTCCTCAATGGAGCCCTGACTCTGCAGTAAACACCGCAATGCATTACCTGCCTCACCCACAGTTTGCTTTGGAGGTCAGCTAGTGTATGACCTTACTCTTGGAAATGCATCATTTGCAGTATTGCTATCAGAGACTTTTGTCAGGCCTCTGAAAATCCACCAACGCGGATGTTTCCCAGCCTGGGGTGGGACGATGGGAGTCAAGTAGGCCCTGGAGGGTGCAATGTGCCCTAGCACTACCCTCATTGGCAAGCGAGAGGAAGTTTGGGTAGTGCTTAGAAAGAGGAGCTGTCACCTATGATCCAGTGGTTCCGACGTACATTGCACCTCCTGCTATAAAAAGCTAGCGGGACAGAATTAGGAGCCGACAGTTTGGACTTCAGTCTCATTAGCCAGGAAAACTCAGGGATAAAATCGCTTCTCATACTTGGATAGCGACGGACTGAATCAATCCCTTCGCATCTACTAATATGTGGTGCTCATCCGTTTTGCTGGAGGACACACTCTGCCTCTGGCATTCATGATGACAGATCTGGGGCTGCCGGAAGATGCCAGCTCACGCATTTCTGTAGCCAGACTGATTGAGATGCAGCGTATTCATCAAGCTGTCTCTGGTGATGGAGTGGAAGAGGCAAAAATGACCAGTTCCAGGAACATGGAAAATCAACTCAAACTGTGAGTATCACAGAGCCTTAAAATCCACAAGAGGGTCGTACTTCCAACACAACAGCTCTGGCCGATGATTTCAGACAAAGAAATGAAAATGGGAGATGATTTCTGTCATCAGTTCTCTTGATGGAGGACTTCAGGTCCCAAATGTGAATCAATGGAGGCTAAATGACCCCACATGGAAGATCCCTAGTCCAAAAACCTGAAAGGCTCACACATTTTAAATATTTCATACCCGGCCTTACGTGATAGATCAGAGTAAAAATGCATACTCACAGAAAATACTATATACAATTACCCACAAGCTATGCATATGTGGTATATATGGAATAAATGGATTTTGTGATTCTATCTGGACTCTATAACCAAGATGATTCACTGTATCACATATATGAAAATATTACAAAATCTCAACTACTCCCCAAATCTGAAGCACTCCTGGTCCCAAGTGTATCAGAGGAAGGGCATCCAAGCCATCTGCTTCCAGCCTCTTTTCACACAGCTACCAATGAACTTTAAGATGGGCATCTACAAGTACTGATGTGTAATTACTGGCGTGTGCGCACTGTTCATTCACACAGGTGCTGGAAGAATTTCTCCATCATTTGTCACCTGGTTTCAGCACGTTAGATGCTCTGATCTCCTTTTGGAGATACAAGTTAGAAAACTTGTAGAAACCACAAGACATAAGAAACCCATGAGACATGCACTTCGTACTTAAATTATAGGACTGCATCATCGTTCCCCTTGCCCGAATGAGAGAGCTCACTGGAACATCATCAGCTTCTTCAACACAGTAGCCTACCCCAGGGGCTTCATGGTAGCCTGAAGTCTTGCTTTGGTCAAAGGGAAAATATTCTGATTGACCTTTTGTAAGGCCGTTGATGCGGAAGGAAGTGTCCCACATTCAATGCCCCACATCAGGCCAAGATATGTAATGACAGCTTGTGTCAGGCATTTGAAATCAATACATCCAGAAACCTTCCAGAATCCTGAAATTGAAGGCCATCATAGCAGACGCCAACAACAGCAAATGAATTTGGTTTTAACCCCTCTCTGAATACTTCATTCTCAAATTTACTTTTCTCAATAGCATCTTGGGAGGATTACAGTGAAGACTGTATCTCATTGAAAAGAACTGATGGGTAGCAGATAAGGGTCATTTACCCACTGAGCCACGCTGGCATGCCACCCTTGCAGGACATGCAATTCAATTAGATTCTTTTTAATAGAGTTGCCAATAACAGCCAAGTGACTCCTCTCCAAGAATTACCTTTGAAATAAAGGCACTCATGCCAACAAATGCATGCTGAGAAGTTGTGTAATTCTTTTGCTAGACATCACAAATCACGTATACAAAACGCATGATACCATTCTTTTTTTTTTATAATAATGGATGAGTGCTATTATTGGCAGAGAGATTTTTGCTACAGAGTGCCATGTCTCTGAGCCTTCTCCAGGATAGGCAAACAACGTGGGAGAGGTCCAGATGTGGACAGCAGGAAGGAAACTCCCCTTCATGTTGGGCTGTGGAAGGCTGTTATATGTGGACCATGTAAAAACTGAGAGGGGATCTGATGAAAACCGCAGTCATCAGGATGAGCAAGACCATGCCCATCTCTTCCTAGAACACTAGAAACAGAAGATGCAGCTGCAGGGAATGCTGCTTTAAATTTAGAAAAGATAAAAGAAAGTACTACACAGAGAATGTAGGAATCTACTATAAGGGAGGATATGCAAGGGGAAGGTATATATTAATTCAAACAATGGATTCAAAGAGATTTTATGTAGAGAAAACCAAGAATCGTTGCCACTCATCTCTAGCCTTGACTCTCAGATTTAGCGCACTGATTCCTAAAAGTCCTCAGCAATGGGGGCCCCTTGTTTCCCCAAAGTGGGCATCAGTGGGACACACATAGCAGGGAACATAGCGAACTAAATTCTCACACTCATAAAACCTACCTCTTGGACAGGTTTTTCCATGTCCAAGAGAGCTGCGGAGCAAAGAGCTGCTGCCAGTGGGCAGGTTTGGGAACTTCAGCTATTAAAATAGGCAGAGCCTTCCTTGCTCAGATCTGTGGTACCTGTCGGGTTTTCTGTACAAACTGTGACAGGCTCCCCACTGACCTTTTGAAACTCATCCCCGCTCAGTTCACAGGCACCACGGGCAGAGCATTTCTTTCTAACAAGGTACTGTAACTCGTGGCACAGTGCCCTTCAAGATGGGGTCCTGTTTACTGGCTGCTGCGTGGTTTGAGATGTGAGCTGCAAAATCTGCAATAACAAACCAGGAAGCATGGAGGAGCAGCTACTGAAGACAGCCACTGGTGTAAGGAAAGCCCTGTGATCCCGGAATGTGCTCTAGTGTGGGAGAGTATTGGCTCTGAGGAGCGTGTGCCATCTGATAACTCTTGAAAAATCAACAAGTCCACCTTTTCCCGCATCTCCTTCACTGAAAACAAAAATCTACTTACATACACTCTGACCTGAGCATCAGAGTCCAATTACAAACTGTGGAACAAGAGCTTGCAAGACTCTACACTTTTTAAGATTATGTTTATCTTCCTCCCACTGCCATTCGGACGCGGAATGTACAGATGCTGCTGGGCCCCTTCTGTGTTGACACTAAAGCAGAGGTGTCTGTGCAGCTACTTACGCACTATAGGAGGTGAAAAAATTGGGGCCCTTAGAGTGAGGAGCTGTATTTTGTGGAAATTTTGAGTGGAGAATATATCAAGAGCGTGGCTTTTAAACTTATTTGGGCTTCGTTTTAAACGGTAATTTTAATTCGCTAGCTTCAAGAAGAGATCTGAATCTGGGCCCAGCAATGGGGACTCAGTGTACTTGTGGCTTGTGCTGGCCAGAGGGCCAGAGTTTTGTTGGGGAGGAACTGTAACCAGAACCCAGTCTTCCTTGTCAGTCTCGACCCACAGGGGTCACCACCCCCAGTCACTGGTGTTGACTGCAAGGTTCTGAAGTGGGGCAGAACTACTTAGCTCTCTTTGAGCTTTCTGGGCCTTACATCAGGGGCATCTAAGAAACCTTTCCAGTTAAGGCCAGTCCATGCTTAGAGCTTGGACTTAGCCACGGTTCATCTTGAGCTTACTGACACGGACATGGCACATGGAATAGCCTAGGTAACAGACCACCTCCCCTGGCATGTATGCCATAAGGTGAAGCAGGATTTCTTCTCTGTAGCCATCCCTGGCAGGTGCCAGGCAACTAGAGAAACCCTGGTTGGTGCACAGCCTGCAGGGACTTTCCTCTAACCAATTCAGATGGTTTACTTTACCCTGCTCCCCTTTCTGCAGAAACACCACAAAGGCTCTTCCTTGTTCCTGCTCCTGCCTCCTAATCACCCTTAGGATCTCCTCAGAGCCATATATGGGGAAGCCTAGCTTCTGTCTCTAGGGCTGTAAGGTTAACACGCTTGCATTTTCTACTTGGGCCTGCCCTTGACCCAAAAGAACACAGAATACCTTCAAAGTATCAGTTACCAAAAAGTGTAAACTGTCTACCTCCATATAAAGTCTCTGGGCTATGAGCAATTTTTTCCCCCATTTACTGTGTCAGATAAAGCCCAAGTTCCCAGCACCTTACTCTTTGGAAGGTGAAGGCAGAGGTGGAAGCACACAGTTGTGCAGGGCTAAAGAAGGGAACGAGGAAGGCACAGGCAGACTGTCAGAGAGAGAATGGGGTGGGGAGCAAATGAGGAAATAATCTGAGAGCAACCCTGTAACAAAATGAAATTACATATCCAAATGGGACTGTAGAACAATGTAGGTGCCCGCAGCATCAGAGAGACTACTATAAATAGGAACACTGGCTTCGGCTTAACGATCATTGCACCTATTCTCACTAGACATGCCTAAGTGCTGGCACTGGAAAATTCTACAGGGCACAGATGGTGTTCGTTAGGCAAAATTGTAGTTGCTCTAGACGCTATGCTATATTGAAATTTGCAATCACTGGAGTTTGCTGAGAGTACAGTCGTCTCTTGATGAACACTAGAAGTCCTTGCCATAGCCACTTCGGCAGAGGCTCAGGGGCCTCCTTACATCAAGTGGTTAGTATGTGCACAGAGGCTACGCACACCTCCTGTGTACGTCAAATAATCTCCTGGTTTTGTACAGTACCCAGCACACTGGGAATGTTGTGGAATACAACAGTGATCACTACGTGTTTATATTTGTATCATTTTTTATTACTGTTATTGGACCTTGAATTTCAGCCTTCAAAATGATGAAACATAAATTTCTTTTTAAAACATTTCTTAAAATTTATTTTATGTGTATGAGTGTTTTGCCTGCAGGCATGCATGTGTGCCATGTTCGTGTCTGGTGCCTTCAGAGGTCAGAAGAGGGTGACGGATCCCCTAAAATTGTAGTTGCAGATGGTTGTAAACCACTGTGTGGGTGCTGAGAACTAAATGTGAGTCCTCTGTATGTGCAGCAAATGTTCTGAGCCACTGAGCCATTTCTCCAGACCTGCAAAAATTAATTTTTGTTGCATAAAACATCTCGTCTATATTAATTGGTATGGCAGCCTGAGCAGGCTAATGTAAGGTATGAAAATAAAGAAGTAGGCCTTCTAACTTGTTAACTGGATGTAAACACACAAAGATTAGAAACCAAGAAAGCTGATGACTTACTAGCTGTCTAGCCACAATCAACATCTTCATATTTTTGATCATCTTTTGTGAGAAGGTAGGAATGAGAATGGAATGTACCTCAAGGACTAAAGGGTACCTAGTAAGGTTCTCAAACAATGCTAGCTGCCCAACTGCTACCCAGAGGTGACAGTCAGGCCACGAAGCCATGACATCATGAGTTATTCTTCATTCATCTGCCACATATAGGGTGCCTGCTTCTCCCTGGTTCCTCATACAGAAGGTACTGGTTAGTCATGTAATATTTAACGTACGATCTCGGGAAAGGATGCTTAGGAAAGCCATTGGTGGAGACTTGGGAAGGTAGGAGACAGGGTTTTGTCCTGATCACAGTTTCCCTCTGGGCTCATTCCAGTTAGAACCCATTTTGAGGCTCATTCACCTTGGATCACAACACAGGCAGTGCCACTGGAGACTGTGCTTCTAGAAAGGCAAGACTTTAATACCCAACAACTCCTGACCTTGTCTCATGTGTTACTAGGCTGGCTGATGATGGAGAAGATGGAGAAGAAGATGTGGAAGAGGAAGACAACAAGAACACAAAAGAATGCGGGCCTCTCTCCACTCGACTGAAGAACTGAGAGGTGGAAGATACACATTCCCCAAGGCCACTGAGAAAGCAGAAGCAAATCCTACAGAAGAGAGCTCTGCATGCCACTCTCTGAGTGTGAAGTCGGATACTGCTCCCATCTAGGCCCACATTTCCTCCACATTTTGTTAGTCCACTGCCCACTTATTTAAGTCATGCTCAGGGCCTTTCAATCGTCCGGCATTTCCTTTCAAACACACAGACAGAACATACTAGCCACTCACAAGTCTTAATTTAGACTTCTGGAGTTCTGAGTTGATTAATTCCTTCTGACATGGCCCAGATGTCTCTAGAGCAATTAGTAACAGAACAGGGTTAGCAGGGCTCTTCATGGTGATGTGGACTCATTATGACTGATTGCTCATTTATGAAAATGAAGCAAGTCAAATGGAGTTTAGACCCAAAAGGATAGCGTTAGCTTGACAGTTCCTAGACATTAACACCTCTCCTGATCTTATCTTTACCATGTTTAAGAGACATCCACACACAAGACAAGGCTGTAATGTATTTTTATACATTTACTCCAAACCATATGGTGCTGATGCTCATAGATCATAGAGACGTACTCAGATAGCCTTGGTCCCTCATGCGCAGGCTCCTATGCATAACGGACCCACCTAAGCTTCTGAGCTCACAGTGAGGTTGCCATGTTATTTCAACCATTAGATAGCTAAATAAATTAGAGGATGTTGCGAATTGAAATTCTGTAGCCATTCTTGCCTATCCTTCTTCCATTGTTCATGGATTCTTGCAAGCTCATATTACAATGATGAGAAGTTTTCCTGGCTCAGATAATTCCATTCAATGCTACTACTAATTCTGTGGTGCACAGCCCACAGTTAGCTTTGTTGGTTTCTGTCAAACATTTTCAACTGTTTCCTATTTATGTTCAGTCTACACAGTGACCGAGGAGGGTTTTTTTTTTTTTTTTACGACTGGCCTCATTATGTAGTCCTAGCTGCCTGAAACTGCCTATGTTCACTAAGCAAGTGTAAGTTCAGAGAGATCTTCTTGCCTCTGCCTCCTAAGTGCTGGGATTAAAGACACGTGCAACCCATCATGCCTGTCCTCCAGGAGGATGATTTAAAGGCTCATTCCATCATAGCATCCCAAACCCTCCAAATCTTGCTACTTCTAAGGAACAAAATACAAATCTTTGCAGGTCACAACCTAGTAAACCCCGTTTCTAGGTGGTTTTAATTAAACCCTCAATGGCACCTTTATCCCAGCTGAGCCACTGAAGTGACCCTAAAACATCTGTACCTCTGAGCCTTTTCTAGAATCTTCTTTCAGAGAATCCCTTCCCCAGTTATCTATGAATGTCCTTCACCCCATGAAGGTCAACAGCACTTCAGTCTTCTTCAGGGGCCCTTTGTGAGACTGCACCAATCTACGGCTCTACTCTGAACAGCATTTGCTAGAACACTCTAACACAATCACCCTTGGTGTCTGTAGAGGTCTGCCTTAGGGCTCCCGTGGACACCCAAATCCATACAGGCTCAAGCCCCTTCTACAAAATAGCATGGTATTTGTATAGACCCTACACATGGTTCCCCTATACTTTAAATTATCTCTAAATGACATATACTGCCTAGTTCAATGCAGATACTGGGTAAATAAATGTAACATCATGTTATTTAAGGAAATGACAAGAAAAATCAGTCTGTACACATTCAGTACAGAATTTTTAATAAATATTTTTGATCTGTGGTTGGCTGAATCACAGATACAGAACTGATGGATACAGAGGGCTGATGGAGTATATATTCATTAAACTAGCACAGAATTGTGCCCAGTTTGGCTGTAACTCAGTGTTCTGACTATGGCAGGCATCTTGAGCAAATACATACACTATGACTATGGCAGGCATATTGAGCAAATACGTACACTATGGGCATGCAGGGGGTTATTTTGCACAGGCTTGAATTCTTCGTAAGGGGTGTTTGATGTCCAAGGTGTAAAGGGTATATAACTTTAACTTTGTAATTCTAATCCTAGAAACACCCCGTTGAAACCTTAAAAGGACATATGCAGGCTACTACAGACGCTCGCTGTCCTATTTTTTACACAAGGGAATGTAGAAGAGTCCTTAGATCTGCACCAAACAGCTGATAAAACCACACTGTACAATAGTTACTAACGCAAGCTCCAACTCATACATTGTTATGTGCAAAAAGCAGCCGAGAAGGCAATATGTAGAGTGAGTTTGATTTTTTTCTAGACAGTGGGTATATGCCTTAGACGGAGGCCTTTTCCCTTTGATTTTATGTGAATTAGAATGTTGAGACACTAAACCGATGTGTTAAATAGTTCTTAGAGAGACAGCAGCCCTTTTACACCACAAACACCCAGCAGAGACGGATGGGGGCATTGGCATAATGCAGCTTGGCACCAGTCTGGGTTGAAGCTGAACTGTATAGAGAGATGCCCTGCTGCTGTGGGGACAGTCACCGATGTCCTAACAGGTGGGGTGCTCAGGTTCCCGTAGTGCTTCCAATGCAGAATTCTCCCAGCCCTGAAAAAGTCACTTCCTTTTCTTGGATTTCAGTCTGTCTACTGTCAGTATGTTTTCTTATTTCCCCCTCATTACAAGTTAAAGTGTAATAGAGGTCACTTAGTTCCTTACTATTTGAAAAAACACTAAATATGTTGTATAAAAGCAGTTGATCGTTGACTGATTACATCAACATGTTGAAATGCAACTCCATACCTGTGCATACCTTCACTAGCCACACAGAGTGAAGGTACAAAACACATTTTAGAGCAACTTTGCTAAGCCTGTGCTTCCTCTAAAGGTATCTCCCGTACTTCTTCTTGGTTAGATTATTGCTATTGCTTTTTGAGACAGGCTGACCTCTAACTTGCTGAGGAACCTAAGATGATCTTGAACTTCTGATCCTCCTGCTTCCACCTCCCAAGTGATGGGATTATAGCAATGCACTACTATGCCTAGCCTCTTTCTTTTTAATTTTCTTTTTAAAGAAAATGGACAGTAAGTGAATGAAATTAATTTTATTTGCAGAAATATTCTAGACTTTAGATCAATACCTTAACAGACTCATTTTGAAGGAAGCAAAGCACTTTTCTTTGACTGTGTAAACATTCTGACATTGATTCTAATGCGCCCAGATGGGCAATAATCTTGAATCGGTTACATAAATACAAAGTACATATTTACAGATACACATATGACAGATAACACCGAAGGCTCTTGGCATATGGCTGGCAATTGCATATCAAATGCTTCTTGACACAGAGACATAAACTCTGGTCATGACCTCATGTACCAACACACACATACAAACACCCAAACACCCCATGGGGTCATCTTCCCAGAGTTGCCTATTCAGGCTTCAGGTAAAAAGAACCAGAGAAAAAGAAATTATCCCGTGAAGGGAGGGAGGGGGCTGTGCGCCTCAGAAGAGGTTGGACTTACCTGTTAAGTGGTTGGCAATCCTGGCAGTGGGTTTGGGAGGCAGGGCCGGGGGCTGCTTGAGAAGGGGCAACTGCTTCACTGGGGTCTCCTCATGGTCTCCAGAGAAAGCAGCAGGTTTTTTGGGGGGCAGGAACAGAACTGGTTTGGCTGAAGGATCTTGGGACAGGAGGACTCCAGACTCACTGGCAGAGGGACTCTCTTGAGACACTGAGGGGACAACCACATGACACACAGGAGACATTACACAAACGCAGTGCAGGCAGGCCAGCCAGGGACACAGGACAGGGACACCGGCAGCCCAACAAGATAGCAGAGCGCCACCGCTTCAGGCCATAATGGGCACACGGAGAGCTAAAGCAAGGACAAGAGAAATCTAAGAAAGCAGGTGGGATGTAGGGGGAGGGGCAGGAAAGGGAGAATGAGCAAGAGAGAGGAGAGATGAGGAGAAGCAAGAGGACAAAAGGGGGAGGGGCAAGGGCATCGCCTCATGACAAAAGTCACCACTTCAAACTGAGCCTGCATCATCGACAGTTCACAGATGCTCTGCAGTGTGACTCAGGAGACCACAGGCACAACTAACAGAACAATGACTAGCACAGGGACTTTGAGTCCTCTAAATTGAGCAAGAAGAGCTGGCCCCTTTTCTTGGACCCCTGGGCTCTTCCCTTGCTGAGGGAAGAGAAAGATGGGCCACACCCTGGTGGAGGTTATTGGTGATGTCCACTGGGTCTTGTTCTCTGGCCCATGATACCAGGTGGCAGCTGACAGGTTGGACACTGCAGGCTACGCACACAGGCTTGAGTGGTGGCTGCTCCTCCAGAGTGGCCAGGACTGAGGGCCAGGCTCTCAATGAAGACTCTAGTTATGAGGACACACTCTTGCCCTGCCTGGCCCTGTAAATTCTCACAAGGCAGTGAATGTGCAAAGGCTCCACCTTTTTTATTTATCCGGTTCCTTCACTTCCTGCTTGCCAGACTTCCCGTTGTCTTCTTTATTTATTCCCTCCTTTTCCCTCCACCTTCTTTCCAGGTTCTCACACATTCTAGGCTGGTTAACCTTGAACTTGCAATTCTCCTGTTTCTACCTCCTAAGTGCTGGGATTGCAAGGCATGTACCACCCTGCCTTGGAACTAACTAGATGCGTGTAGTAGGGATTGACCCCAGGGCATCGTGAATGCTGGGTAAGCACCATAGCAACTGAGTCACATCTTGGTTCCCACTGTCTGGTTTCAACTCTCCCCCATCTCTTCACTGGGGCCTGCCTCTTGTTTTCCCCATAGGAGCCTCCTGATAGGTTCCTTTGTTGAGTTGCCATGAGGAGGTAGCCTACTGCTTCCTACTGTGCTAGCAATCTGGGTAAGCATGGTAAAACCCTGGGACTCGACTGGGATGGTAGCCTTCACTGAAAGATTCTGTCAGGTTCCAGTGGTCCAAGGGACGTTGGGTTGAAAACTGAAAATCACTGTTCCTGTTTGAAAATCCTAAGGGGCAAGATATAGCTCAATCGCCTGTCCCCTGCCTTCCATGACTGTCACAAGGAGGCAGTGTATAAAGGATTTTTCCACTCTCCTGCCTTCCTTCTCCTCTGGAGAAAGTAATGTCTATATAACAACTCAACCCTGCAAAGAACCTTTGCCACCCTGAGTATTTCCCACCTCAAGGGACATTGTTCTAATCTGCGTTCAACACCAGCTGGCCAGGTCCCGCAGTGAAGCGTGAGGACCAGCTTGGGAAGACAACCCCTCTCCCCTCCTCCCACTCGAGTAAAGTATGCACACAGATGCTGCACATGGCAGCGCCAGGACCGTAGCCTTCCCGCCTGCATTCCAGATCGTCCCCGAGGCTCCTTCCGAGCCCATAAGACATGTGCTGTTCCTCTCTGTTGGTAAAGACTCATCTTCGGGCTGCTTAGGAGGGCTCTGCACCTCCTGAAGAGGGGCAGGTTGGCCACTAGGGTGGCAGTAGACCAGAGGGGGATAATAATCAGAAGGCATCTAAACATATCTACAGCAGGCTCCAGCTTAGCTGGGAAATTGTATACAATTTAACAAATGTGTTGATTGGCTGTAACTAGTACATTTACTAAACTGATCTGATCATTAAGGAGTATATTGGGACTAGAAATTAGACAGTGTAGTCATGCCTTTGGGACAGAAAGGTTAGACAGGTCTAGAGAGGGACAGGATTTTTTCGATTTATCTTAACAAAGATGAGTCTTAGAAAACAAACAATATTTTAAACCATCAATATTGTAAGAGGAGTTATAATATTTTTAAAGTGGTTTAAGTTTAAAAAAGTGTTTTTACAAACTATAAACATTATGCGAAAATAGCATCCACATTTTCTTAGGCTCAGTCATGTGCAGACAACTATGACATTAGTTTTTCCCACATTTCTTGGTCGTCATGCCCTAGATGGTTAAAATGGGCATCCCAAATCCTGCCAGGGGACTGTGACACCCTGGAGACCCACCCCCTGCCTCTGCCAGGTCATTACCTGGTCCGTCCATGATATCTGAAGCTTGGAGCACCTCAAACGAGCAGGGGTCCCTGGGCATTGGTACAGGCTCCATTTCTGACAGGGCAGGCAAAGACAGTTGGCTGGAGCTCAGGGACTGTCCATTCTCCAGGGAGTCATCGTCATTCGAAATAGAGAGCTCGCCATCTGTGGGAAAGAAGGAGATGGAAGAGTCAGATGAGGGGTGTCCTCGTGTGAGCCTCCCAGGACACTCAAGGCCGCTAACAAGTGTGGATGCTCTGAGCCATCTTTATCAAGGTCAGTCTCTGCACGTGACAGCAACCCTTTGCTGTTATAACATGTACCTTTAGAGAGAGCCCATATACTCCCTGAAAGTACATTTCAGCCATTCACAGCAATTTCTCCGTTCTCTCTCCATACTTTTCATTGCAGTCCATCTTGTGCTTAATGTATGTAAGTTTTTTTCTCTTTTTAAAATACTTGCTGAATTTTTAATTATGTGTAGTTGTGTCTATGTGTGGCGTGGTGGTTTGAAAGAAAATGGCCCCCAAAGACAGTGGCACCAATGGGAGGTAGGGTCTTCTTGGAGTAGGTGTGGTCTTGTTGGAGGAAGTGTGTCACTGTGGAGGCAGGCTTTGAGGTGTCATATATGCTCAAGCCACGCCCAGTGAGACTGTTCACTTCCTGTTGCCTGTACAATGTAGAACTCTCGGCTACCTCTCCAGGACCATGTCTGCCTGCACGCCACGTGTCTCACTCTGATGATAATGGACTGAACTTCTGAACTGTAAGGGAGCCATCACAATTAAATGCTTTCCTTTATAAGAGTTGGCATGGTCATGGTATCTCTTCACAGCAATAGAAACCCCAAGACATGTGGCCATGTGCACATGAGTAGAGGTATTCTATGGGCCAGAACAGGGTAGACCTGAGCTGTTCCTCTCTGTTGGCAGAAACTCATCTTTGGTCCTATTAGGATGCCTCAGCATCTCCCAAGAGAGGCCTACTGGTTGCCTAGGTCACAATGGACCAAAGAGGGAAGCATTTCAGAGGGTGGCACTGGAGCTGCCATAAGAGGCAGCTGTGAGCCTCCCAGTACAGCTACTGAGAACCGAACTCAGGTCCTCTGAAAGGACAGTATGAGCTCTTAGCCACCAAGCCTCTCTCTAGTCCTTACTTTTGTTCTTAATAAAAGTGAATGAAAATTGTTTTTTCCTTTACTTTTTAAAAGGTGTAGAAGCTTAGCAGGCAACAGAGACTGAAGAACCATGATTGAGAAATTTTACAGTAGAGAACAAATATTGCCAAGGCTATTGGTGGCTCTCCACAAACTCCACTAAGGCCCTATTGCTGAAGACTACACCCGCACAATTCACTGAACATAGAGAAGCCAAGCTGGTGCCTACCTAGACCCTGCACCTCTGCTGGCTATTTTTCATGGTACTGGAAGGTACTCTGCATACTACCAAAGAAGAAAGGTAAACATGAATCCAGCTAAAAAAAACAAAACAAAACAAAACAAAAAACCCTTTAATCGTGGCCTGCCAGAAAGATACGCTGATGTCATCTAAAATTTTTATTTGAGATAAGGCCTACTCCATGAGATGGAATCCATACTCAATGCTGCTTGGGTGATCAAGAACTTGAGACTATACAGGCCAGGGACCTAGGGAAAAAAACAGATGCTATTGCTTTGCTAAAGGAATGTAGCAATAAAATTATCTGTTATGACTTTCTGCTATGTAGATAGATATGAACCTTGTTTGGCCATCATCAGAGAAGGTTCCTCCTGTGGCAGGTGGAAATAAATATAGAGACCACAGCCATGCAATATACAGAAAGTGAGAGATCCTTGAACACTCATCCCTAAAAGGGATGTTTCCATCAAATCCTTCTTCTCAGTCCTTGGGGAACTCTTCGGAGGAGGAGGCAGGAGAGAGTAAGCGCCAGAGGGGATGGTAGACACCAAGGAATCAGGGCCTTATAAATATAAGAGGACTGACACACACATGAACTCACAGAGACTAAGGCAGCACACACAGGGCCTAGTGGGGTGCACCAAATGGGGTCCTAGAGCTGAAAGGAGACGTGGATACACACCCCCATCCCCAACACAGAAACCATCTCCGGTTGATTGCCACTTGCAAATGAAAGACCAAGTTTTGTTCAATGGAATCTCACTTAGAGAAACACACCACTTGGGAGGGTAGGTCCCATGCCAACTAATATATGGCCAACATAAAATAAACTCAATGGCATCTCTGAATATTCTTTGTGTCACAATGCTAAGTCAGGGCATTATTCCCCCTACCACCACTCTACAGGCCCTTTGTATGTATATTAGAACTTTTGGTTTGAGGTTTTTATTGGGTTTCTTATGTGTATGAAAGTGTGTGTCTTTGGGTCAATATGCGTTTCTTGGGCTTTTTCTTTGGCTCTCTTTATTGCTTGGTTGTTTTGTCATATTCCAATTTGTATGTTTTTGATTTATTTTTACCATTCCTTAGATACCTGCTTTCTTTCTTCCTAATGAGAGACAGGGTGTGAATTCAGATAGGAGAAGAGGTGGGGAGGATCTGGGAGTAGGGAGAGAAGAAAGCATCATCAGAATATATAGTATGAAAAAGATATTTTTCAATGAAAGAAAAACAACAACAACAAAACAAAATAAATATTAGGGAACAAGGAAGCAGTGAGGACATGCAGCTCCAGGTTCAAAGGAGACCTGTTTACCTCTGTCCTCATCCGATTCTTGAGGCGAGTAAGCATTTAGGAAAATCTACAATCCCTAGCTAGCAGGCTGTGGCAGCCCACGGCAGCCCGAAAGTGCCAGGATCCTTTTGGTGCCAACCACTGACCATGTCAACTTTGATCTGCTTGAAGCTCAGTCCCTCAAAGGGTTGATGTGAGGATCAAAGACTCCCGCTCAATGGCCATCTGTTAAATCAAAACTCCCCCTAGTGTGATTTCATCTTCACCCAGGGAGTCTTAGATAGCTAAATGTTAAAGCCAAATTAATTTTTCAAGAGGACTTAAAGCTCTCTCAGTCAGATGAATAAACACGCAGATGAAAGACGAAGTCATGCCCACTCAGAAATGGAGTCTGGCAAAGCAACAGCCTGACTGAAAACTCGAGACAGAATTGCAGAAATGAAAGTGAGCTGAAGCTGAGGTTAATGTTCCCTTTCATTATAGATGATTTCGTACATCTATGATATCTGATAGCACTGAAATCTTTCACACCACCCCATTAGAACTACCTTTAACAGAATGTGTGTTTGCTAGAATGATTTATTAACCCAACAGGCTGTAAATAGTACATGGTTCAAGGACCTGTAGTGTTTGACATGGATTGTCTATAAATATTAAAAAAAAAAAGAAATAGGTAAAAAACCTATTGAAGCACACAGTCACACACAAGACTGGCCTCTGAAGGCTAGGTTGGCTCTCTTTATCTTCTTTTCATTCAACCTTTTAGCACACCCTAAATAGTAGCAGATGTTATTATCTCAGAGATGAAAGATACAGTTACTACTTGTTAAGAAGAACACAAGAGAGGGCTGGAGAGATGGCTCAGAGGGTAAGAGCACTGGCTGCTCTTCTAGAGGTCCTGAGTTCAATTCTCAGCAACCACAAGGTGTCTCACAAACATCTGTAGTGAGACCTGGTGCCCTCTTCTGGTGTGAAAGCATACAAGCAGGAAGAACACTGTATACATAATAAATAAAAAAAAAGTACTACTCGGCGGTAAAAAAACAATGACATCTTGAATTTTGCATGCAAATGGATGGAAATAGAAAACACCATCCTGAGTGAGGTAACCCAGGCCCAAAAAGATGAACATGGGATGTACTCACTCATAATTGGTTTCTAGCCATAAATAAAGGACATCGAGCCTATAATTCGTAAAAAATCCTAGAGAAGCTAAATAAGAAGGCGAATCCAAAGAAAAACATATAGTTATCCTCCTGGATATTGGAAGTAGACAAGATTGCCGGACAAAAAAAATGGGAACTTGGGGGTGGGGTGGGTTGGGGGGATGGGGGGATGGGGAGAGAAAAGTGTGAAGTGGAGGATGGGAAGAGCTTGGGGGAATAGGATGGTGGGATATAGGAAGGGTGGATATGGGAACAAGGAATTATATATCTTAATTAAGGGAGCCATTCTAGGGCTGGCAGAGACTTGACTCTAGAGGGGTTCCCAGGTGTCCAGGAAGACGCCCCCAGCTAGTTCCTTGGGCAGCTGAGGAGAGGGTGCCAGAAATGTCCAGATCCTATTGCCATACTCATGAATATCTTGCATATCACCATAGAACCTTCACCTGGTGTTGGGTGGAGAAAATGACAGAGCCCCACATAGGAGCACCGGACTGAGCTCCCAAGGTCCTGATGAGGAGCAAAAGGAGGGAGATCATGAGCAAGGAAGTCAGGACCGTGAGGGGTTCGTTCATCCATTGAGACGGTGGGACAGATCTAACGGGAGACCACCAAGTCCAGTTGGAATGGGACTGATGGAACAGGGGACCAAACCGGACTCTCTGAATGTGGCTGACGGTGGAGGAGGACTGAGAAACCAAGGACAACGGCGATGAGCTTGAACTCTACAGCATGGACGGGCTCACTGTGAGCCTTGTCAGTTTGGTTGCTCACCTTCCTGGACTTAGGGGGAGTTGTGAGGACCTTGGACTTAACATAGTGAAGTGAACCCTGATGGCTCTTTGGCTTGGAGAGGGAGGGAGTGGGGGTATGGGTGGAAGGGAGGGGAGGAAAGGGGGAGGAGATGGAAATTTTTAATAAAAAAATGAGAAAAAAAGAAAATAGAAAAAAAAGAATACTAACTAAAAAAATCTTTTAAAAAAAGCACAAGAGCAGGACATAATAAATAAAAAACTCTTTAAAAGAAAAAGCACAAGAGCAGGTCAGGACCTTGAGACCAATGCTTACTTACTCAGCTTAGCTGCAAGTCTGCAAGGCAAGGTAGGGAGAGCTGTGCCGTGTTAATGTGACCTTACAGTATCCCCCATCATCGCAACACACTTCTATTTATCAAGTTCAACCTGTTATCATGGGAAGTGGCTCTGCAGAAAGTGCCTAGTTACAGGGATGATGACATACTGTCATTTGGTTTGGACACATCTCCAGGAGAACACTCTGATTCTTGATGTTAGCCATTAAAAATGATTTTGATGTTTCACATTGCATTTTAAAGGTCTCTGTGTTGATGGTTAAAATGGCACATGAAAATCTACAGCCATATGCTGCCTAGGAGAACTAGCAAAATGTGCCTAGGAGGATGTGGAAGACACAAAGGATGGGGCATCTTATCAGTGTGACAGGCTTGAGAATCACCATAGAAACAAACATTAAATGTCTATGATCAAGTTTTAGAGCCAATTAAGTGGGGTGGGAAGACCCACCCTAAATGTGGGAGGTATGGTCTACGGACTCAGGTCTTGGCTTGTAAAAGAAGGAGGATTCTGATCAATTAAGTTTGTTCAAAGCTAAAGATAACCAAAAATTTATTTTCAGACGAATTTCACCATGGAGGATGGGCGACAGAAATTGAAGTGCTCATGGACACTGACAAACCAACAGCTTCTACCTTTAAAAAAAGTTCACTTGAGCACTGCATCTTGTTTGAGAAGGTGCGAGGTTCCTGGTTTTTTGGCATTCGAGATAAAATGAATGTCAGTTTTAACTCTGAAAAACTTTAGTAAAGTTACACTCACTACAGAAGCTGAAATTCTTTCTTCTTTTCCAAGACAGTTGTGTGTGTGTGTGTGTGTGTGTGTGTGTGTGTGTGTGTAACCCTTGTCCTGGAACTCACGCTGTAGACCGGACTGAGCTCCACCTTACATCTCGCTCTGACTGTCTCTGTCTTTCTAGTGTTAAAGGTATGCACCACTGCCCAGATGGAACCTGATTTTCTAAGCTATGGGGTTATGGCTTATAGGAAAACTTATGCTTATAAATGTAGTTCTAGTGGGATTGAAGAGTCCTTGTTTATTAAATTATGGTTGGACAGAGCGTGGAGAAGAGCTGCTGCTTTGCTTATACAAATACACAATAAAAACATTGAACCATCACCTCAATAAGTTTCATATTATTAAATTTAAATATAAAACTTCAAATTACAATGAACAAAAAAATGGAAAGAATAGAGCAGTAGAAAACTACATATATGTTATGTTATATTATATTATATTATATTATATTTAATTCAGGTTGTGCAGAGGAAGCCAGACGGATAGTTCTGATGTACTCATAGGACTTTCTGATTCTTCAAACTGTAATGCTGCAAAAAGCAGGGGACAAAAAGCCGACTAGTGGGAAAATATGAGCTAAATATAGAACAAAGTATAAAAAAAGAACAAAGTATTCCAAGCAGGATGAGCACTGGTGCAGGTAAATCAAAACCGAGTCCCAGGCATCACTTGGGAAACGTCTATAACCTTGCTGGGACTGAAATGACGGTGTGGGTGATGCTGATGCAAGAGAGAGTTTGAAACAATGCCAATGACAAGTGCAGGGATGGAGAACACCACGCATGTGCTGCTGAAGGTGACGTGAAAGTGGAAGATGCACACAGGAGGCCAGGCTTCTGAGGGGAATCTGGCACAACGTAAGCAGAGTTTACTGACCATCAACTTGCCCCATTAGGATCACTAGGATGATGTCTATGTTTATTTTTTTACTGCCAGTGTGCATTGGATGTGAATGTGTATTCATGTGTAGGTGGGTGCAGGTGTGGGATTTGCATGTGGAGGTCAGAGGTCAACTCCTTCTGCACCCTCTACCTTGTTTTATGAGACGGAGTCTCTCTCTGGCCTGGAAGCCTTGAGTAGAGTAGGCTGACTGGCCAGCAAGCCCTAGAGATCTGCCTGTTGCTGCCTCTCCAGTACTGGGATTTACATATATATTCCATGGTGCCTTTTTTTTAATGCAGGTCCTGGGCCTCAAGCTCAGACCCTCATGGTTTTCTGGTAAGCACTTTGCTGGCTTGGCCATCTGCTCAGCCTATGGACATTGACCAATATTCCAACAAGAATGGACAAGGGGCTTGAGATGCTAATGAAAGTTGGTGGCTGTTGTGGGAGGGAGAGTCAGTTTCGTCAGGGGGTGTGGTCCATGCACGGTTACCCATGCTCCAGGCGGTGGTGTTTCACCTGTGAGAATATGGGCAGCAATAACTGGACTCAGTGGGTTACAGAAATAAAAAGGGGGCAGAGGAGAGAGGAGATGAAGAAGGAGAAGAAAGATGACAATGACGATGAAGATGCAGTTGGAAGGGGGATGTGAGGGAGATGTGAGTGGTCCATGAATAGTCAGAGAGGGGACATGGGGGTATATATGATCTAAATGTTATATAAAGATATAAAATTGCCAAAGGAAAAATGCTTTTATAATCTAGAAAAAGACATAAAACTATATATATAGTCTTATTAAGAGCCTTACAAAGTTAAATGCAAAAAAAAAAAACCAAACCAAAACAAAACAAAAACACCCCCATCCTGTCCAATTTTTGTCAAAAAGGAAAACCCATTCTTCACTCCTCTGGTTCCTGCCAGGAAGAATCCTCCCTAAGTTTTCCTACTTCTCACCTAGTTCCTGGCTCTTCATGGAGTTAGCC
The DNA here is from genome assembly GCF_903992535.2 of Arvicola amphibius. Taxonomy (NCBI): domain Eukaryota; kingdom Metazoa; phylum Chordata; class Mammalia; order Rodentia; family Cricetidae; genus Arvicola; species Arvicola amphibius. The sequence continues at coordinate 140,734,427 of NC_052052.2, read as the reverse complement.
CATCACTAAGATACAACCTCTGGTCGCCCACCATGGCCCACTGGGTACAGCTTCAAGCTGTGCTCTTTTTCTTTCTCTAGACTGGCATTAATTCAAGGCATGCTTACCACTTGTTGGGAGATTTGAGGTGTTTTGGCCTGGGAGCAGGAGAGTGTCAGGTTCATGGGCAATGGCCTCAAGACTAGCTAGTACCAGCCATCATGGTGAGACCCTACCTGGACTTCCTGTTTATATCACTTCTCAAATGGTTCACAGGCATGGGGCTGGAGAGGGGTGACTGCAGGGGGCCCCTCATCCTGAGCAATCTGGAAGAACATTTCTTCCATCTTAGGCAAAAGGTAAAGGAGAAGCCACAGACATGCAATAGAAACAATGGTATCATGAACCACACTCTCTTTAGAAATTTGTGTATGAATAAACAGAAGCGTGCTGATGAGAACCCCAATTTACCTTTGGAAGACATTGGTCGGAAGAGAAGAGGCAGGTAGATTAGAAATGAGCATGGTCCCCGAGCATGGGGAAGCCTGTGCCGTCTTTGCCAGCTTACAACAAGTTACTTGACTTCTGGGTACCTCAATTTCTGCCCTTTTAAACAAATGCACTGACTGCATTAGGTAATACTAAACTTCCAGATCTTCACTGAATGGGGTGCTGGGAGATACAAGAAGTCCCCTAACACCTGAGAATTAGCCTAAAGAACAGATGAACTAAACAGTCATGCATTTTACATCTAGGTTTTTACTCTGGCAGAAAACAAGGACTGGGAAGTAAATGATAGATTTCTGATTTACTATAGATAAAGTTTTAATTTTATGTAAAAAAAATCCAATAAAGTTTTAGTGTAGATCTAGAGCTTTTTGTTCCTTTTATAAAAACCCTCTGAGCACAGCAGAAAGATGGGCAGGAAGTAAGGAGTGAATATTTCTGCATCTCCAATGCCAAGTACTATATTGGACATGTTATTTATGATGGCAATAATAAGAGCCCTTCAAATAGCATTGCAGATATTTACTATGTGCCAGCTCTGTCTTCATGTTCCTTCTCTCTCCTCATCAGCCCTCCCCTCTTCTTCTTGCTCTGCTCCTCCTTTCCCCTTCTTTTTCCTCTCCTCCCTTCCTTCTGATCTCCTGTCTGTTTGTTCCTCTCCCTTTTGCCTCAACACCTCTTTTTCCTCTTCTCCTATCTATCTATCTATCTATCTATCTATCTATCTATCTATCTATCTATCTATCTATCTATCTATCTATCTATCATCTATCCATCTGTCATTTATCTTCATGCTTACAATCATCCATCCATCCATCCATCCATCCATCCATCCATCCATCCATCCATCCATCCATCCCTTGGATGAAGATAGTATCCAAGTGTTAGGTGACAATTTTAGACTGGAAATCTTTGGAAGCGTTAGGTAAACTGCATCCTCATTGGGGACACATATGTGTTAGCATTTACACTCACATGACAATGCAAACAGATTCTAATTTGCTGATGATCATTAAGAGGTTTAATTAAAATAAAACAAAATGATGACTCCCAGCTATGTTCAAGCGAGTAATTATCATTGCAAAGACGTGTAAGAGGAGCCTCATGCAAGAAACTGTCAACTGCTTTTTCCCTCAGAGACAGAGCTACTGTTGAGCTTTTCTGGGTTCTCATTTCAGCTCTCCAGAGATAGTTTTTGACTACAAAGGGCATCTTGTCAAATGGCTAATGAGGAGTCGAATGGTGATTTCTGTGGGAAAGGCACCAGCCATGGGCTCAGTCCTCATCACAGGGGCTCATGTCAGTGAGTCGCAACGCTCAGTCTTTTATTTATTTTCTGAAATTAATGCACTTTTGCTACTAAACTAGAAAATCCCCCACACAAAAAGAGGGCAGACACACTCGTCTCTCTCTTTTTATATGTGTATGGAATATATGTGTATCTGAGTACTCGTGTGTGTGTTTGTGTGTATGCATGTGCGCAGGCACGTACATTCATGTAGAGACCCAAAATTGATGCCAGGTGTCTTTCTTGACTTCTCTTTATTTGTTGAAGCAGGGTCTCTTGCTGAACCTAGAGCTTGCCCCTATAGCCAGCCTACTAGCCAGCTTGCCCCAGGACTCCTGGTGCTCATGTCTCTCCCTTCCGAGTTATATTCAGCTGCTACACCCACCTGCCCAGCTCAGCTTTTTTGTGGGTTCTGGAGATCTGCAGTTTGGTCTTCACACTTGCATGACAAGAACTTTGTCCACCGTGCCAGCTCCCCAGCCCAGAGCTACCATTCTGCAGCCCACAAAGATGTCATTTTAATAACACGATACATAGCTTTGCAAGAGCTTGCTAATGCCATCACCTTCGAAATTATCATCTTCAAAGACATCAGCTGCTTTGCAGCCAGTGAAACCCAACCGCTGATAAGAAACAAGACACCCAGGGATGTCACTGATGGATCAAAGCTTTAAACCTCAGAAGTGGCAATGGCTCCCTGGAGCTTGTCAGCTTTGGAAGAAGCATTTCCTTCAATTTGTCTGATGAAATGAAATGGTGCTTAGCGTTCACACAACTCTAAGCATGGAACACAGAAACACTACCCATTAATGAGCTGTTGTCATTTGATGCTTAAGCATTTAAAAACTTAAAACTCTTATTTTCCTCTAATGAATCCATTAATTAATCACAGTCAGGGGCTCTCTAGAAAACCTGGGAGACTTCCAAGTCATGATCCTTCTGTCGTAGCTACTTAAGTAGTAGTGAGTAGTCCATTCTTTCTCCATGATGAGGAGAAATGATCCCTGGGAAGATAAAGTGCTTTGCATGATGGTGGAGGTTGGTGGATGATGGAGGAGCAACACAAAGAGTGTATGATATGAGTAGACAAAGCCATTGGGGGAATTCCTGGAGCCTTAAAATAGAACCTCAGTTCTTGGGTGTGCTGGTGAGGTGGTTGTGAAGAGAAACTGGAAACTAACAGCACGTTAAAGGAGAGTGAAGAGCAGGACAAGGTTCATGGTGGAGTCCATAGCTCATAGCTGTTAGCTTCTACTTTAGGTGTGTGAGGATAGCCCAAACTGGATGGTCCTTCTAACAACTACATGCAAGTAAGGCCCGGAATGGCTCATCATTCTATTGCACTACCAGGGACATGAGGAGGACCCCTAACTGGTGGCAGAATACCTTCAATGGAGCAGGCTAAGGACCAGGAATTGCAAGTGGGGATTGAAGGCAGAAATGATGCCAAAGACTGGTATAGTTGGGGAATTCTGAGATGATAGTCAACTAAAAGCACAGTTCAAGGAGATGAAAAAGTGTTCTGTATCTTCTCTACACATAAAAGGAAAAGCAGGACCAGAGCCCAAGGATTGTATCTCCTATGTGACTACTGGTGCTTGTGGAACGAAAGCTAAATATCCCACTGACTTGTCTAACTCTACACAATCCTTAGAAGTATGGTGTCGGTAAAAGTTTTCTAGGTTACAGGCAACTTTCTTTCTCTCTCCCTTTCTCTCATTCTTCCTTCCTTCCTCTCTTCCTCCCTCTCTCCTTCTTTTCTCTCTTCTCCCTTCCTCTCTTTTTCATTCTTTATTTGTTCTTTCCATACATCCATTTATTCATTCATTGTTTTTTTAAAAAAAGCAAATAGCCTTCAAATGTTTTGTTCTCCATGATACCACTAACGTCAGTGAAGGTCAGTAGTGGTGGAGAGATGAGGTATCAGAAGGCAGGGGAGCTTATGGATGGACATGTTATCTGCCTAACCCAAGGAGCCTCACTGCCCTGATCTCACAGGAGGAACCCGGACAGGAAGTGGAAAGGCTGGTATCGAGTGGGTCTTTTCATGAGAACCCATACTAGGGACTAGCTCCTGTCTAGTAGTTAGGTCTGCAAATTCTAGGGTAGTTTTAAAGAATCTGTGGGCAAGACTTTCTTGTCTTTAGAGAGAGAATACAGCCCTTGGCTATTCCTCTGGAGACCATGGTGCTAGAGCCACTGCAGCTAGTTTGTCATGACAAGGACTTGCATCACATGAAGATGGTATCTCTTAACTAGGCCACGTCATTGACAGATTAACCAATACTGGCATGACCCCATCATAGACTGTCACACAATACTCATTCATTCACACAGGCAATTAATATCCAATGAACAATGACAAACTCTAAGCCTTGCTCAAGGCACCTGAGACATTCTAAAGGACAAACTTGTAATAGCTAATGCCTTGGAAAAGTTCCAAATTTGTTTACTGTGTTAGACTTTATGAGTCAAAATTTTTTTGTTGCCTGAAGCCAGAGCATCCTAACTTACACCCTGCCGACTGCATATTGGCTTCACAGGTAGCTGAAACACCGCTATGACTACATAGTGTAAAATAATTGAAAGAACCCTTTCTGATCTTTCTCTTCCTCTCATGCATTGACATTTTGGAACATCACCCCATCCCCAAGTAAACCACAGTCTCCTGTCACGTCTTCACAATGCTGCCCATTTCTGGTTTGCTTTTTAATTCTTTGGCACCTTCTCAGCCTGGAACTTTCTCCTTACTCTCAAATTACTTTTGACCACTGGAACATTAAATAGTGAAAGTTCTTGGGTTTTTTTTTTAAATCAAGGCCTTCATTTGTTTTCTCTCAGAGAACTACTATTTATGCTCCCGCTGGACTCTCCAACCGTGATGGTTAATCAGCACCATCAGCTCGACTGGATTTAGAATCACCTGGGAGACACACTTCTGTGTAGGCTTATGCAAATGTTTCCAGGGATGTTTAACTGGGCAGGGATGACCCATCCTGAATGGTGGTACCAATCTATAAACCAGGGTTTCAGAATGAATAAAAAAAGAGAAAAGGAGAAAGCCAGATGCGTGGCAGTATTTATCTCTCTCTGCTCCCTGACTGCAGACACAATGTGACCAGGCGCCATGTTCCTGCCACCACAGCCATCCTTGCTGGCATGTCCCCACGATGATAGTTTGCAACCTCAAGCCACGAACCAGAATAAATGTTTTCGGAAGTGGATTTTGCCAAGTATTTCATCACAGCAGTGACAGACGTAAGTAATCATGGATGTATATCTAGGAATTCCAAACCACAACTAGCCCAGACCTCCCTCTGTAGCTTTAGTGTCTGTCAGTCAACTGGATATCTCGGCCCATGAAGTCGATCACCATGATACTGTATGCTTGAAATTTACTTCTCTGGGCTCCTAGCTCTGTAAATGGTCCCTGTATCTTTCCACCTAGTTACCTAAGTCCCTTTACTCTTCTCCCTTCAAAACCCCCAACTCAAAGTGGTTCAAGGGTTCTTCTGACTTCATCCCTTGTATAACTTTCTAATACAATGTCACCCTTATGCCTATGACCTTCGTTCCTGCCACCTACTATCTTGTTCTCTGAAGCCCAGTGACTATGACTGGCTGCTCTCCTTGATTCATGTCTTGGACTATCTCCCAGTCATCTTCTGCAGGATTAATGGTGAGGCCATGACTCTGGTGGGCAGAGACGCTCTCCTAAAGCTCTGCAAATGCCCTTACAGAAAAAAAACAGGCATGGAAAGGGCAGAGTTCTCCAGCCCACGTGACCTGCCTGACTCCTTACTGGGCAGATAGGAGGATGCTCATTCTTACTTCATTTCTCATTGGTGCTTCCAATGGTGCTGAGCCTTCATCTCTGGACACCCTCACCCCTTCATATCTTCTCTAGGACAACCTCTGCCCATCCTTTAGCATCCCCAAGCATTCCTCCTTGCAAGGTGTCTTATAAGAGTCCCCTGGCCTGTGGAGTAATAGTTTCACATGCTGCGTGAAAGTCAGTTATTTCCCCCACTGTACCTACCAAGTTGTCTGTGTCTACTGTCAGGGCTGTAAGATCGGTTAGCCAGGGAGCCTGCCCTACTTACTAGCACTTCTGCTTCTTAGAATAATGCCTACATGCTCAGCATGGTGTCACATGCCTTTAATCCCAGCACTTGGGAGGGAGAGTCAGGCTGGTCTCCGTGAGTTCAAGGCCAGCCTGGTTTATAGACCAAGTTCCAGGACAGCCAGGGTTACACAAAGAAACCCTGTCTGGAAAAAACAAAATACACACAAATTTTAAAAAGAATAATGCCTGCAACATGACAAAGTGCTCAACCAACCCATGATGAACAAAAGTCCACTCTTTGCTACCTTAAACTCAGGGATAACTTCTGGCTTGGGCAGTGCTTTTCTTTCTCTCTCTCTCTCTCTCTCTCTCTCTCTCTCTCTCTCTCTCTCTCTCTCTCTCTCTCTCCCCCTCTTTCTTCTCTGAGAATTTTGTGTTGCCTAAGAAGAGATTTACTTATTTATTTACATGTGTGTGAGGTGGTAGTAGTGGTGGTGTTGGTGTTGGTGGTGTGTGTATGTCACATGGGGGTACAGGTGCCTGCAGAGGTCAGAAGAGAGGTCGTGGTTAATTAGGATAAACCAGTGGTATTTCCCTGAGCTGGAGTTAAGGCTCTTGTGAACACAGGGGTGCTGGGACCCATACTCAGGTCTTCTGGAAGAGCTGTGCAGTGTGTTTTCTTTGTTTTATTATTTATTTATTTATTTATTTATTTATTTATTTATTTATTTATTTATTTTGACAGGGTTTATCTGGAACTAGCTCTGTAGACCTGGCTGGCCTGGAACTCACAGAAATCTCCCTGCCTCTGCCTCTGCCTCCCAACTGCTGGGAGTAAAGGCATGTACCACCACCGCCCGGCCAGCATAGAGTCTTAATCATTCCTGCCACCTCTCCAGCCCCAAATTAAAGCGATATTTAATTACAATTTCTCTTTGTCCTCTTTATCTTTTAAACCACTTCTCAAACATGTCAACCGAATACCTGGAACATTTTAATAGGTGGATTTTTACTTAGACGACTCCAATGAGCAAGTGTGAGCGAATTTGTTATAAGAAGTTCTGAGCCGCTGCACTTGGCTTTATGCTGTGGTTACTGAAAGCAAATACTGTATCCTCATTTCCACACAGTTACTACAGATCACAGCTCCCTGTAGATGCCATTTGTAGGCACGACATCAGAGAAGCTAAAATGGGACGAACCGCAGTGTCTGGTAAAGGTTGTGAAAAGCATTTCCCGTAAACGTTAAAAGACTTTAAAGTCCACGCACCTGGGGCCAGATAAATAAGGGGATTTCTGAAGGCCACAGCCAACATTTGTCTCCTCTAATATGGAGACAAATTTTTATTTCCATTTTGAGAGGATGATGACCTTTATATTAAATATCAGGCTATAGGCAGGAGGGGGTGGTGGGGAATCATCCATTTTGAGAGCCCCCATTGTGCGTGTAACAGCTCCTGCCAATGCAGTGGTTCTCAATCTGTGGGTCGCGACCCCCAAAGGGGTCACATTTCAAACATCCTGCATACCAGATATTTACATTGCGATTCATAACAGTAAGAAAATAAAAAAAAATGGTTTTGAAGTAGCAATGAAATAACTTTATGGTTGGAGGTCACCACAACATAAAGAACTATATTAAAGGTGGCAGCATTAGGTTTGCTCACCTGAATAAGGACAACAAAACACAACAAAACGACAAAAAAAATCCCTAAGCTTACACCCTGACATTATTTTCATTTGCTGTAGAATGTCATCTGAAATTCTAGTGCTTTCTGGAAAGCTACGTTACTCGTGGGCCATTCATTCATTCTAGTCTTTCCCAGAAGCAGACACATCCTCTGGGTTTCCTTTGTCTCCAGGGACGACAGAACCTTCCCAGTGAGCTGTGGTGGCCTCAATTGTGTCATGGTAGGCTGCCACAGGTAAGGGGCAGGCCCGTCTGACAATGCAGGCAGGATGTCAGGGCTTTCAGAAGCAGAGAGCTGGATTCTCTCTCACAGTTCCTTCCCTCACGTCCTCCCCTCTCTTCCCTTCCCCTTCCTTTTCTCTTCCTCATCTCTCTCCCTTTCCTTCTTCTTTCCGTCTCCTTCCTTCTCACAAGAAGCACATTTATGGGAAGAAACACGCTCATTCTACATGACACAAGTCACAGTGGTGTTGTGAAATCCAGCGAGTCACAGCATCATGTTACCAGCGTGGTTTCTATTCTGCACATCCCAGGCTGCATGAACTGTGTACACTACTTGAATGGCCTTTGACCGAAATGTTTTTGGGGTGCTGTGGTTGCACAAAGCCTCCCAGAGCTCCTGTTAGTTCCACGTGAGTGACAGATGATCTTAGCGGGGCCATTACAAGTTGTGCTGTCAATCTGCCTTATCCCCTTGAGACAGGGTCCTTCCCTGAACTTAGAGCTTGCATTCTTTTTTGTCTTTGGCTGGGCTGGCTGACCAGCAAGTCCTTGTGATTCCTCTGCTTCTTTTCTCCCCTTCTCTCAGGGCTGGGGTTACAGGAGCGCATGACAACACCTAAATTTTTACATGGGTACTGGGGATCTGAACTCAGGACCTCAAGCTTGCGGAGCAGGAGCCCCCACTCACTGAACCACCTTCGGGGCCCTTGCGATGTCTAGCCCTCCTGATTCTTAAGCCTATTGACTAGACTGGTGTTCTCCAGCCGTTTCCTCTACACAGAAACACTCCCTGTAACAAGGAGGAAGGACATTCATGAGACTCAGGGGGTAAACACACTTCACACGTCTGGGAAAGATGAAGCCTACAGCATTCGCAGGGCCGCCTCCTCGAGGCTACGGAAGCAGCAAACACCTCTAGATTAAGGGAAGAGTAGGCAACTGGTGCGTGGTGAGACTGACACCAGGATTAACTGCCCGGAAGAGGTCTCTGAACTGTCCGTCCAGCTGCCTGAAGGTTGTCTAGATAGCTCGGGAGATACAGATGTTGTGAGTCATCACCCATGCTGGGCTGGGCTCTTCAGTGATACCTTTGAGTCATCCCTGCTCCTGGAAGTAACCCCTCACCCACACTCCTGTAAGGAACTCCAAAAAGCTCACGGGCTTACCAAGTTAGACTCAGAGCGACTCTGGTCTGTAGGGGCTTCCCAGTCTGGGTGAGCAGACACATGTGTGCTGTGTCTCGCTGGGTCACATGATCATCAGCTCTGAGGGTATAAAGGGCTTGAAACAATGTAAGATATGGCGATGGGAGATGGTGATGAGAGCATATGAATGTTCCTGAGGATTTGTGTATTTACCATGGTTATAATTCATATTATCTCATGCAGTCAGTACCACAACAATATTGTCCATACCTTGAGATTAAAAGAATAGAGGCACATTGAGTTAAGAAACTTAACTAAAGCCACGAAGGTAGCTGGGTGTGGAATTAGAATTGTTTCTGAGGGGTATGGGTAAGTCAGGATCTTGTTATGGAGTCCTGACTGGCCTTCAACTTGCATAGATGCCCCTGCCTCTGCCTCTTCCTCCCAAGCACTTTTATTATTATTATTATTATTGTTGTTGTTGTTGTTGTTGTTGTTGAAATAGGGCCCTATAGAGCTATGTAGCTCAGGGTGGACTTTCATTAAATTATATGTCATAGCTGGCCTTGAACTCCTAATCTTCCTGTCTCTATCTCCCGGGGGCTGAGATTATGGGCCTGCGAAGGCTGCAGGAGAGAAAGGAGGGAAGGAGGCAGGTAGAGCTGTTTAGCGGCGGTGGAACCAGCTTGGGCTGTGAGCGCAGGATTGAAGCACTTGCTGCTAATTATCTAAGATCACACCTGCACTCGGGCGGGCGTCTGCGGCCTCTCCTGGGTAGTGAATGTTGAGAGAAGCTTGTGGTGAAGTGTGCTGCTGAAGGTTAATGCCAGGCAGGGTTTGGGGACCGTACCCAAAGTGTGCCCTTGGAGAAAAGTGACAAGATGAAGGACTCTTACCCCCGGAGAGAGAGGTGTGTTCTGCTGTTTAGCCTCTTCCAGGTAGCAGTGGAGAATGTATCTCACCTTAGAGACTCAGGACCCCAGGAAGCTCAGGTACTTAGCCTCGTTTGAAAGAGTATAGCGTCACATTCCCTCCTGTGTCTCTTGTCACCAGGGCAGGGGGTACGGCGTGTGTGCCACTTTCTACTTGCATTTCAGACTGTCAGTTTGTGCATTGGTTAAATGTTTCAAACATACTGCCGAGAAGGCCCGTGATGGTAACGGATGAGGTGACACGCTGCAGCGGAGTGTGTTGGATAGTTTTATGTCAACGTGACACGAGCTAAAGTCATCTGAGAGGATGGAACCTCGACTGCGAAAATGCCTCCATAAGACCAGGCTACAGGCAAGCCGGTAGGCCATGTTATTAATTAGTGATTGATGGGGGAGGGTTTTCTATTGTGGGTGATGCTCTCCTTGGCTAGTGATCCAGGGTTCTATAAGAAAGGAGGCCGAGCAAGCCATGAGGTAGTAAGCCAGTAAGTAGCATCTCTCCATGGCCTCTGCATCTGCTCCCCTCTCCAGATTCCTGCCCTGTTTGGGTTCCTGTCCTGACTTCCATAGGTGATGAACAGCGGTATGGAAGTGTAAGCAGAATAAACCCTTTTCTCCTCAAGTTGCTTTGGTTATGGCGTTTGATCATAGCAATAGTAACCCAAATGAAGACAAGAAGGCAGGCCCAGTGTAGAAAACAGCTGAAGTAGAGCATTGTACCAGGACTGCCTTTACACATTGGGACCCACAAGGGCTTGGAGAAGACCCACAAAGAAAAATCACAGGAGCACTTGATTATTGGGGTGAACCCAGGAAGTTAAATAGCTCATGATCTGGCCCCTCCAATAGCACCAACTGGACTAGCCCACAGACCTGCTGCAGACGGCTAGAGAGTCAAATGAGACTGGAAGCAGCTGGCTTCTCACGTACAAGCCTTGGAGGACTGCGCCATCAGAGTGAGAGAAAGCAAGGGGAGGGGAGGAAGAGAAAGCCAAAGAAAGGGAAGCTGAACGAGTGGGGAAAGAGATCTATGCAAGCAGGCTCAATATCAAAGACCAGAGCTCTCAGGAAGCAGGAGCAAAGGCCTGTTACTATGTGACACTGTGGTCATTCATATTTAAAGGGGATAATATAATAAACAAAAGATGAGGTACACAAGGTTCCAAGAGAGAGGAGAAATGTGCCAAGAAAATTCTACTGGGTTGTGGCTTTTTAATCTTTATTTGGGGAAACCCCAGAGTTCACACAAGCACAGAACAATTGCATTTGCCCCGGTGCAGGGCCTATATCTTTGTGTGTGTGTGTGTGTGTGTGTGTGTGTGTGTGTGTGTGTGTGTGTGCTCGTGGTTGATTTGGGTAGCACCATATCCTTTCTTCTCATCCAATACTGATGTTTTTAGTGCTTTCTGCTACATTCTCTCTCCCTCTAGAGTCAGCAGGTTTTAAGTGTTCAATTCCCGACTGAAGTGATGTGGATAGCAAAACACAGAACCGGAAATGAATATGTACACCTTGCTGGGCCTGTGGACAACAGGCAGCCTCTTACCTTTATCATAGATTTCCTTCAAGACCCCTCTCTTGATCAGCTCCTCTCTGCTCTGCCTCATCGATATCTTCCTTTCCAGAGCTGCAAGCAAGAGACAAGAGAGGCGGTGTGAACGGTAGCCATTGTCCTCCTCCTCCCCATGAAAAATCCATCTGTTAATGGACACTGTGATCTCATGAAGGCATATGAAGCACGTTTTGCTGATGATAAGCCAATGACACCAGGTAATGTTTTAACGCTCTGAAAAGACATTTAACCAGATTATTTTTAACTCTTCAAAATACTCTTCGAGTTACCTCTAAGGCAGGTTTGGTTATTGAATCTGATGTATGACTTCTGACTCTGGCTTATGATGGCAGATGCCCTGCGTGGAGAAGCTTCGCATCTTGTCAGCCGCATGACTACTGGATGAGGGGACTGGGACTCAGCCTCTGTTTGGGGCTCTACCTCTTGGTCAGGGGCATGTCCCTGAGCATGGCTGCTCCTTTCAGACAGGCAGGGCATTGAGGCATCTCGGCATTTCACCAATCTGACTCCTCACCCAGGGTCTCCTTGTAAAAATTAAATAGAGGTACGTATTTGGATATTTATCTCTGAAAAAGTACCCTGTACTGGGGTAGCCTACAAAGACCCGTGAAGATCTCTGCTCTCCATGTAGCTGCATGTGGGAGAAGCCACATGAGGCATGAACTTTTCCCAAGCCAGGTGCTCCTCCAGCTGAGCCACATGTGTGGTAGGTGGGACTAGAGAGGAGGAGAGAGTTCTCCTATGGTAAGAGTGGGCGTAATGGGGACCAGTGAAGGGGAAATAGACACAAAGGGCCCACTGGAGGCATGCTGGGAGCCTCTGAAGGGAAGGAAGTCCCTTTAGCACCTGCAATTCCATCTCTGGTAAACACGGGGTGGTGGGGAGGTTATTTCAGTGGCTGTGTCAGCCTGAATGAACATTTTCTACATCCCTCAGGGGCATAGCTACTTAGGGGTGACACGCTACTGGCAGAAGAGAGGGAAGTTGTGTGCAGCTTACTTACACATACACACGTACACACCTTAACAAACTTTAGAATAAGAAACAAGTGGGCAAGAAGCCAAGCCTCAATGGGAGCCTATGATCTCTGGGACATCAGTCACATCTCTTTGCTGAAGACAGAAGCCTCACCCCTGCTATTCTGATTTCACAAGTTCTGAGTAGGGCTGCGGCACCTTGATTTTGATAGAAAGATCTCTGGGTCATTGTCAGGCTCAGCTAGGCTCACTCTCTGATAATATAGTTTGATGAGGCATTTCTTACCATATAGAGTGCTCTGGTTTCAATTCCCAACACTATAAAGAAAACTTAATGTAGATTCTATATAAAACACACACTCATGTGTACGGGAACACACACACACACACACACACACACACACACTGAGAAAATATTCTTCCTCCAGTCACTACCAACTTCCAAGTTAAGCTGACACCTCAGAAAGGGTTAACTTATTTATTCTGTGGCTCTGTTCATTAGCTGGGTCCGAACTCTGTGCTCACAGGGACAGTGCACGTGGCATTTGAAAAAGGTAGAAAGTTAAGGTCACTGACTTAATCCTTACCAGGATTCTGGGAGTGCTTATCACTCCTACTCCATAGGTGAGGTGCCTGAGGCCTGCCAACACTGAACTGCTCAGAGACACACAGCACAAGTGGAAGAGCAGAATTTCCAAGATTTCTGTCTTTTCCCCCATGACATCATACTGTAAAGAGTAAGGCTTTAACAACGGAAGTCAAGTTTCCCTATAGAATCTTGTAAGCGCGCGCGCGCGCGCACACACACACACACACACACACACACACACACACACACACCCCTAATGGTGGGGGAAGGGAAAGCTTGGATAATTTCAGGTATCAATCCTTGCCTTCCACCTTGTTTGACGCGGGATCTCCTATTGTTTGTCTCTGTGCTAAAGACTAGCTGGCTGGTTCACCAGCTTCCATGGAGTCTCCCGTCCCCGGCTCATGTCACCATAAAAGTGCTTGGACTGGTGGCGCACGCCTTTAATCCTATCTCTTAGGAGGCAGAGGCAGGTGGATCTCTGTCAGTCTGAGGCCAGCCTGGTCTACAGAGCTAGTTCTAGGATAGCTAAGGCTACACAAAGAACACCGGTCTCAAAAAACAAACAAATAAAAAGAGTGCTAGAATTACAAGTATACACGATTGCATCCAGCCTTATGTAGGTTCTGGGAATCCCAATGAAAGTCCTTACACTTGTGTGACCAATCTATCACCTACTAAGCCATCTCCACCTCCCCGAGGGCACATTTACTTGGGGTGGAACAGCACAGAAAGTGCTATCATTGTTCTCAGTTGGTTCCTCCTTCTAAGGTACTGTGTCCTGATCTCTTTTCATTAGCTTTGCATAGAGCCTCTCCTCTTTCCTCTGCCAGCTGTCCTTAAGTGAATGCTCAGCTTACGCAAGGCCAAAGTCAAACGCATCGCCGCTCCAGTGTGCAGGGGAGCGAACCATCTGGGGCAGAAGGACCCTTCCAGCCTTGTGACCTGGTTTCTTACTCAGCTATAAAATGGGGCTGTGGGATTAATGAGGAGAAGAGAGAACAAGAAGGCTCCCCCTTCATCAACCAGGGCTGTAGCCCAGTCCTCTTTACTGCCTGGCAGCCGCCTTTCTGCCTCACCCCTCACAGATGTAATAGAAATGGCTGGCACCATAGGGCTGCCTGTGAATCTGGACTCATCGCCCATCCAGAAATTGACCCAGTGTGCTCAGGGTGATAGGCGGAAGCTGTGCGTGATAGCCACACCTGCTGAACGCCTCTGCCCTCTCCGCAGAAGCCTCTCCTCCCTGCCCCCTGCTGCCTGGCTTGCTCTGCTCTTCCCTCCTCCTCCCTGATGCCTGGCCTGAGGCCCTTGGGGAGAGGGAGCAGTATTGATACTGGAACAAGTCCTTTGCTAAGGGCACCAGAGTGGGGACCTATTTAGATTATTTCCTCTCTAGGATAATCTCTCTCTGTTGAAGTCCCCATTCAACTGTCTTTAAATTACATTCTGAAGGGAGTTGACATTTAGAAGGAGAGGCAGGCGAGAAGTGATGAAGTAGGCAGTGGCCTCACAGACTGCTACTTACATTCCCTAAAACAGTCGACCTGCAATTAAAACCTGCAGCTTTGATCTTTTTAAATCGTTCAGGGAAAGGAACATTTAAGCAAGAAATCTGTGCGCGACAGGTAGAATCAAAGCTTCCAGAAGCTTAGGCATCCCATCTAGCTTCATGGATAACGGGGAAAGTTAGTATGATCTCAATAGCCATAGCAGAGGAAGACACCACAAACAAAACAACTAACCCATGCGTTGAGATGAAGCACACCAGTGATCCAGCACTCTGGAGGCAGGTGCAGGAGTTTGAGTCAATGTATGTAGGCTGTATAGTGGCACCTGGTCTCAAAGCCACGATCTTGGAATGCAGCTCAGAGACAATCAGACAGGGCAAGGCCTCGGGTTTAGTTTAATCTCCATCATAGTAAATAAGACAGAAAAAAGGAAGAACAAAGGAATGTGAGCTCGTGGGTACATGACTGTCTTTTAGATGGCACGGTATGATAAACACATTCCATGTTCATTCAAGTCCAAACGCTATCTGCACCAACACCTAAATAACCCATCTCTCACTAAATCAGATGTTCAAGAGTGGTACAGAGAGATGAACATTTTTGCCAAGAGTCCAATTATTATTAGGTAGAGATGATTTCAATTGCTTGGATATCCAAGGAGGTTTCAATTGCTTGGTTATCCAAGGAAGGCCTTACTGAATCATTCATTCACTACGTAAAAAGACACCTTTCTACTTGTCAACATGGGGCAAGTGCTCCTCAGCATGAACATGCCTAGTGTTTTTCTTTGCTAGGTGGAGCACGTTGACAGTTTGCTTCTGGAACAACTAACTGATCATGTTGCACGTGATAAAACTTGTAGGGAGTGGAACCGAGTTGGAGGAATTTGGGTGACTGGGAGGTGTAGCTTTGAAGGAGGCATTGGGGTGTCAACACTCCTTTGTATTTGTTTCTTAAGTGCCATAATAAAGGCGATTTTGAGCCACTACATATTGCCATGATAAAATGATGAACTGCCACAGTCCTGAATAGGCAAGCAATCATGGATTGAAAAACTCTGAATCTAAAACAAATCTTGCCTGCTTTTCAGTTGACTTCCTCGAGCATTCTGTCACAGTAATAGAACGCTAAATACATTTAGTAATCCCATCCCATAGAGCGGATGAGGGGTAAGCGTTCTTGGCACATAATAAGCATGGATCTTAGTGGCTGCTCTGTCAGTGTGATCTTACAGCCCTTACCACAGTTTTACAGGAGCAACTTCAGCAGAATTCCCAGTATGCCCATGCAGGGATCCAATAATCCATTGTAGTAGTTTGAATAAAAATCCCCCCCCCCCCAGGCTGATCTATTTGAATTCTTAGACTAGGGAGTGGAACTGTTTGAAAGGATTAAAAGGAGATTAGGAGGTATGATCTGTTGGAGGAAATGTGTCACTGGGGGTAGGCTTTAGGGTTTCAAAAGTCTTCAGTAGGCCTAGATTCTTTCTTTACCTGCTGACTGCAGATTAGAATTAAAGATCTCAGCTACTTTTACAGGGCCATGTCTGTCACCATGCTCCCTGCACTGATGATAATGGACTAACCCTCTGAAACTGTAAGCAAGCCCCCCAATTAAATGCTTCCTTTTATAAGGGCTTTTTTTGTTCTAGTGTCTCTTCAAAGTAATAGAACAGTGACTAAGACATTCATCCTCTTACTCTCTTTCTGTGTCTTTATATAAAGTCACATGGCCGTCACAGCAGTTGTGTGTGACTCAGCCACCTTCAGGGATTTCCCATCAGGCTTGAATGGCCCTCACATACTGATAAAACTATCTGGATCACTGCCCTAAATACCAGACAAACTAGCCTTGGCCTTGAGAAAAATTTGTAAACCAGAAGCTACAGACACACTCAGGCAGAACAACCCTCTTCTCTCTTTTTCTTTGTAAAGAAATAGTCATACTCTGGCTGTTCTTATAATACAGGCTTTGGACCGATTGTCTAGGGCTCAATGCTTCTTTTCTTTGAAATCTTAACTAGTTCCATGCCTGGATGGGCCATCTCTGGTGGGAACCCTCCTGTAGTTATTCTTAGGGGATTTCAGGTTTGGTGGGATAGTGCCAGAGGCACACGAAGAAAACACATTATCAAGGTAGTGACCCAACTACTATATTATTATTATTATTATTATTATTATTATTATCAACGGTGGTAGTAGTAGTAGTAATAGTTGGGTCAGTTCTTCATAACCCATAAGGTCAGATATGAGACTGTTTATTTACTGATTTTTTGTGGTGAGATTTAAATCATCTTTGTCCATACAGTCTCAAGTCTTCTTTGCAGAACAGTGTTGCCCACAATACTCGATAAATGAATGTAAACTTGGATATCAGTTACTCAACAGATGCAAGCTTAGATAAAAAGAGAATCTGAGAAAAATGGTGTCTGTACTGGACATGCACAGACCCTTTCTCTCTCTATTCTCTTTGACAGTTTGATTCATAATAAATTTTAGTCATATTCACCTTCCATTCTTCTCTCCCATTCCCTAACCACTGAAACTATTCTCTCCAACATGCCCCCACCCCTGCTTTCATGACAGATTCCCTTCGCTTGCCTGGCCACCACTCACTAAGCAATACCCTAGAACCACCAATGCAGACAGCATTTCCATTGCAGTTACTGTTGTGTGTTTCTAATCATGGGGTTAAGAGCTCAGGAAGACACCCACCTGTTCTACGAAAGTATTCCATTGAAGGTACGGGACTAGATTTTGTCATCTTTGGGTCCATGGGTATGAAGAGATGACCGTGACCACACAGAAGGAGGGCAGACTCTTCATGTCTGAGCTAGTAACAGTGATAGTGGTCAAGCATCTCTTTCCATGTATTTCTGCTGCTGTGGAAGCCTGAGTTAGCCAATCGCTATGCTGAGGTGAGTGCTCTTAGCTAGGAGCTCACCAAGGCATTCAGCTCCAAGGCTTTCCCTAATATGCAAAGGTATAGAATCCTTTAACCTTGGGCAACCTAATACTGTGAGCAGTTGGCCATTAACAATTCTGGTTTTGTTGTAACTGATACTATGTCTTTTGACGGTAATTTAGATAGCATTATTTCCTCTGGAGTGACAATGTGTGAGACTAGATGATGCCATTAACAGGTCTGTTTTTCTCATTGCTACAAGAAAAGGGCTTCCTGGCCAGGCCCCAGGCATGCATATGTGAAAAGGGAAGGGACATAGCTTCATCCTAAACTGTAAGCTGTGTGGTTAAGAATATGTTTTTCACAGATTTTAAGTGTACCCACAAGAGGAATGAACCAGCTGGAAAAGCATTTGGTAGCTAACCAGGCAAATACAGTTCTGGGATGGTACTGAAATTTATTAAGTGTTATTCTTAGCTTTGCTACATATGAAAATGGCCCATATATACATGGAGCACATTTCTTACTTTTTCAGAGATGCATGATGAGAGGTCTGTAATTTATATTAAAACACTTCAGAAGGAGGCTGGGGAATGGCTTCATGGGTAAGAGTGCTTGCTGAGCAGGCATGAAGACCTGGGTTCATATGGCCAGCACCCATGTAAACAAGTAAACAACAAATAAACAAAACCCACAAGTGTCTGTGACCCCAGAGCTGAGAGGAATCGAGATAGGAGGGCTGTTCAAAGCCAGCCTTATTCAGTTCAGTGAGACCCTCTGTCACAAGGGAATAAGGTGGGAAGGGCTAAAGAAGAGCACTCAGTGGCCTCCATATACACACAGGGGCACAAACACCTATGCAAGTGTGTGTGCATACACAGCACAATGCACGCGCATACATGCACACACACCACTTCAGAAAGCAAGCACTATACACCACCAAAGTTGAGTAACTATTAGAAGGTAGTCATAAAATCATCTCAACTTTTCATATTTGGCCATTTTCAAAGTAAGGAGTAGGTACATAGCTGGACTAAAGTCCAGCCTTTAGTCCCAGTGCTTGGGAGGCAGAGGCAGGCGGATCTCTGTGAGTTCAAGGCCAGCCTCGTCTACAGAGCAAGCTCCAGGATGGGTTCCAAAGCTATACAGAGAAACCCTGTCTCAAAAAACCAGAAAAAAGTAAACACACAAGGAAATCTTTCAAGAAATGTTGAGTGGAGAAAGCAAAATAAAGAACACATGTATGAAATTCAAAAAGGTGGCAAAAGCTACAGGGATGATTTGGTCACAGATCTAAACTTGTAACTACATTAGAAAGCAAGGAAATTCTTTATGAAAGGAATCAGGACAGTGGCCACCACTCACGGGGGGGAATGGACATCAGAATGACGCATCGAAAGACTTCCAAGTGCTGGCAGTATTTACTGTTGAGACTTGCAATGCAGATACATGGTATTTGCTTTATAGTCATCTCAAGAATTCCATATGGGTGTTTTGCCAAGTTTTTAAACATGTGTCCTCGTTCCCCAAACAACAACATTCAAAGGGTGTTCTCACTAATGCTGCCTCTCTTGGTCACTTTGCAGTAGTCTCCAAAGGGGAATGAAGAGCCCAGCTGACGTGATGGAATCACAGCCGTCCAGCAAACTGACTCCTGTCCATGGAAGACAGGTGATTATAGAGGAATAGATGCCACAATGTGCCGTTTCTTGGTCATTCCCTCACGCAGATCCAGCAATGTGTACAGAAGTACAACGCACAGTGTACATCGCTCTTAGTGTCCATTTACTCTTCTCCAAGGCCCCAGGGAGCTCCATGGGGCCTGCATGAGTGGGTTAAGAACTCAAGCAGAAAGCTTCCATTTTAAAGTAATTCTACAGAAGGAAAGACTCTGAAAATTTGGAAATCAGAATGGACTACTCTTGGAGTCCATCATGTAAAGAACTAATCAACTGAAAGGGGATAGTTCCACAAGGAATGATCAGGTGAGGGCATCAGGGATGTTAACTCCATAGTGCATCTCCTACTTTCTATCTTTAAGCTAACCAGCACAGGGAGCTCTTCCTCATCAGGATGAGCATGACTGTCTCTCCTGAGATCAATCAGATGCTGCAGCATTGCCACCAATCAGTCATCATCATCATCAACATCACCATCACCACCACCACCACCATCATCATCATCATCATATTATCATCACCACCATCACCACCATCACCATCACCACCACCACCACCACCACCACCACCATCATCATCATCATCATATTATCATCACCATCATCATCAACATCATCATCGTCACCACCACCACCACCACCACCACCACCACCACCACCACCACCGCCATCATCATCACCATCATCATCATCGTCTTCCTCCACTGGCTCCCTACTATAGGAGCACAGTAGAACATAATAATTTTCTTTTATTTCTTGGCAGGTTCTACAATACACCCTATTGTGATTACACTCCCACTGCCCTCGTTACCCTCTGCTATCCTCCACTCCTTTCTTCCCACATAGTCCATGTGAGACTGTACCATTAGAAAAACCAATACCTTCTCCTCCAGCAAATATCAGCAGTTATCGGCTCCTCAGGAGTGGATGTGGCTTCATGTGTACCTGACCCGGGCCCATGATGGGAAGGTGGAGGGCCCAATCTCATGTAAGTATCCATTGCTGTGGTGTATAGGGTGTGATCTAATAAAACTGAGATCTGAAAACAAATGTACACGGAGAGCTATTCAGGACCTCTGTAACGACAGGCTTTTTCCTTACATGTGATGTGTTGACCCTTTCAGGGACAGCAGACTTAGTGACATGAGAGTTGGTATTATACGCAAAGGCTGGCTGCTTTGGGGCTGGCTTCTAGTGCTTGAGAGAGTGTGTAGGAATGTCTAATTTTCCTTTGTAATGGTGCTCAAATCCACATCTCTCATTTCCACCTTGTTCTCTGCTGCCTCTAAGACCTGCCTCAGACCCCCGTGCTCAAGCCCAAGAAGAAAAATGCAATGTATAGATTTAAGTGAGCTTACCTTTCCAGATACAGCATGTAGAATGTAAAATACAACTACTGTATTTTACTGTAAATCTCCAATTTTCATTGGCTACTCTGTGATAGGAACGTATCGCCTCACGCACTCAAGAGTGGAAATCTGACATTTTGCCCAGAACAGCTTAGTAGCCTAGCTACCACCTGTTACCTAAACAATAATAGGGCTCTTGTTTCACATATTCCTGTGGTGCCAAGTCCACAGAAACAAGCTTGCTGGCTTTGCTGCTTGCTTTTTCAGAGTCTAATGATTGGATCAACCCTGCAGGGGTGAAGTCTGGAGTACAATGTTAATAAGAGAAGGGGTTCCTTCAAATTTTGATTTCCCAGATGCTTTAAGGACAGAAAAGGATAACAGCACCTGTTTGCTTGCTTTGGGCTATTTCTGATGCTGGGGGATGGAACCGATGGCTTTGTGTGTGCTCAGCATGTTCCCTACTGCTGAGCGACACCTGCAAGCTGACTGGGGTCACCTCTGTTCTTCTCTACTGCCAGCGACCAGAGTAAGCCATTAACTATGAATTGCATTTTTAAGAACCATACCTATACATAGCTATGCCATATTTCTATTCAAACAGATACCGTGTTTAAAAAGGATGCTTCTATGAAGGTCTTGACCTGCCCCACAATGACCACACTAATCCAATGAATTCGGAGGTAAGGGCTCTGTGTTCCCACATAGTGTTTTATGTAAGTTTCACAATAATTCCAGGAGGTTGGCATCATCTTCCCGCCTTGGCAGATGAAAGCAGCATTAAGTAACCTGCAGAGTGTAAAACGGGGCTTCAACTCAGGTTGTGCGAGTGCAGTGTGCAAAGGCGTGTGCACAGCCTTCCCCCTGTCCTAAGCCTTTACAGGGCGGGACTATGCCATAGTTGTCAAGCCTGTCTGCAAGCAAATGCACTTGTGCAGACAGTCTGTAACCTAGCATGGTGCTTGATTCCTTTGTCTTAAGACAGAAGTTTGTAGTGTGCTGTACTGATCTACTTGGATCACCATAACAAAATTATCCAGGGCTGTTTAGGTTAAACAGCAAAGAAACTATTTTCTCAGACTTCCGGAGTCCAGATAATTCTCATGTCATAAGGAAAGCAAACCTAGAGGACTGGGGCCCAACCTTTATGATTTCATTTAGCTTCACTTTCACAGACAACATGTGGCTACACTGCGGGTTAGGGGGTCGCCATAAACTTCGAGGGGACACAGCCAGCCACTTGTAAGCCATGGCCACTTCTATATTCCATCACATACGGCAGACAATTATTTCTGATTTACACTTCACACTTGAAGACCAACTTGACGGGCACATATCAGGGGACAATCCGGGACTATGAATGTGGGTTGAGGACACCTCACCTGAAATGCTGGTGTTCAGAAGTGTTTAAGATTTTGATTTGGATGGAGTTTTAAATATTGACATATACATTGCGAGCTATCTCGGGGATGGGGCTCAATTCTACATATAAAGTTCATTTAGGTTTTATTTCCACTTTGTACACACAGTTTGACGGTAATTTAAAACCACCTTTTCGACGTACCTTCATTCTGACTGTCACTCAACCTGTGGGGTCAGGTGTGAAGTCTTTTTCTTTGCGACATAATGTTTGTACACGAAAATTTAGAATTTTGAAACGTTTCTGATTTTGGATTTTTAGGTGGAGGATGTTTCACTAATATTGTTTAGAGGATTTAAAGCACTACCTCAGGGGGCTGTGGATGTCTGGGGTCTGCGTTAAAGTCTGTGGCTCATATCACCTCAGGGGGCCGTGATGATATCAGAGGGCCATGCTGAGCTGGTCCCACCCTTTGCTGGCCCAGGGAAAGTGGGCCTTGCCTCTTGCTGGACACTGCATCAGAAGAGCCCAGCCCTCATGGGCGAGCTGGCCCCTGCACTTGGGAGAGATGACCTCAGCCCTCACGATAGACTAGGGAGAACCAACCCTGATGGTATAGGGGTAGGGGAGTAAGCTCTGCCCCATTTCCTGAGGTTGGTGGCCCCAGTGACTGGGACTAATCAGCTTAGCTATCACCCATACCCACAGCCAGGCTTTAGGTTGGCCCACCCAAACATCTACCCCATCTAGGACCTGCTGGAGCTCATGAAGGGACTGGTCCTGTGGACCAATACCCACATCTCTCCATCCTTGGAGCAACCATGGGATCTCCCAGAGGAGGTTGGATGAGGATCCAGTGATGACAGTGTACCAGGAGCCAGAGGCCTTCAGCTAGACAGGGGACTCGTCATAAGTGAACATTAGCCAGGAAAGCTGATTGGACAAGTGTGCACCGTGTGACACACTGCTCCCAACGCCACCGGGACCAGTGAAGAGGAGGAAAGGAGGAGAAGTGAAGAGGGTTTCTGTTTGTTTGTTTGTTTTTTGTTTTTTTTTTTTTTTGCTTTGTTCATGTTTTTGTTTGCTTTCTTTGTTTTGTTTAGGTTTGAAATTTTGAAATTTTCTTTCGGGGGAGGGGCACTGAAGGAGTAAGGGGAGGACCCGCTCTTGTACCATATCCCCAGCAAAAGGATGCTGAACTGCATCCAAAAAATTAAACAAATAAAAAAAAAAAACACTGCCTCTCCCTCCCCCCACCCCACAAAGAACAACAACAACCACAACAAACCCCCAAATCTGCCCACATTTATGAAGGCAAACACTGGCTCTGGCATCTCCCAGCTGGCACTGGGTGCTGAGAACTCTGCGCTGTGCCGTCGATTCTGATGGCTGGCATGGCATTCTGAGCCCCACTGACTTTTATGCCACAGCACAAGGGGAATGCTCCCAAGGTGGGAATACAAGATGGCACAACTCCTCTTTTATTAATTAGAGTCAGTATGAGAAACACTACTATTATCCCTTTCTTAAATACATAAAAAATATTCATTAGGACATCACGTGGACCTATCATTTATCATTCTCTTTTGGGAAAGTATGGATTTTTTTGGGGGGGTGTTGTTAGTTTATTTTTTTTGTTTTTACTTGATAATATAATTTGCTTGACAGATTCAGTAATCTAAATTCTTTTTAAAAACGGTATAAAACCATATTCAAGCTTCCTTCCAAATTGAAGGGCAAGTGCAGGGGATGCAGCAATGTCCTTTGCTATTATTCTGCACACAAGGCATGTGTTACTTAACTTTCTTCATTTGCATAACAAGGTGCTTGAATAGGGACACATATAGGTCTCTCATGCACTCATCAGCTAGTAATGCAAACAGAAGAGCAAATACTCATTTCCTTCAAGTGGGAGAAATGAATTATTGATGTGCACTAGGGAAAACTTGCCTTTGTACTTGCATATTGTCTTTGTTCAGATTTCCCATGCGATGATCAAAGGTCATGGCCAAAGGCAGCTTAAACAAAAGTGTTTATTTCATCTTACATTTCTTTTATTTCTCAGACCACACTTAATAGCTGGGGGAAGCCGGGACAGGAACTTGAGACAGGGATGCAGAGGCAGGAACCAAAGCAGAGGCCATGAAGGAATGCTGCTAACTGCCTTGCTCCTCCATGGCTTGCTCATTTTGCTTTCTTACAGACCCCAGGATCACCAGTGTGGGTATGGCACTGCCCACGACGGTTTGGACCCTTTCATGTCTATCATCAATCAAGAAAATGCCACATAGGCTTACTTAGAGGTCAATGTTATGGTCACATTTTCTCAATGGAAGCTCCCTCTTCTCAGATGACCATAGTCCCTGGCAAGTCAACAAAAACAAACCAAACTGAACCAATGCAGGATATATGTTATCCATGGAAAAGGAAAAATCCCAGAATATTTAAATGTAAGGTTCATGACTCAAACACTTACTCTAAGTGCAGTAGGAAAAACTGAAAAACAGCACGGCTAACGAAGCAGGCTTCTCACCACACACGCACACAGAAGAGAGGTCTAAAAGGATAGCAGCCTCCCACCTTCCCTGGAGGCTCGCCTTACTGACAGTCTTCTATCCTCCTGGTTAGTAAGACTCAGCAAGACACATATTGCTCCCTTATATGGTTGCCCTGGCTTTGCTCCTCTTCAGGGTTTTTCTGATGGGCATCTGTGCACTGTTTCTGCAGTCAATGTAGCATGCGCAGTGGAACCCAGCAGAGTTCACAAATGAAAAGAACAGATATCATTTTCTTCCAGTTGCTTGTACTGTTGTTATTTTTGCAAGACATTGAGGGGTGACCCTTGATGCCACGGTACTGTCTGGCAGCTTTCAGGTTCTAGAGACGGACTCCTCAGTGGGCTGAGTAAAGACTTGAGCCAAGCTGGTGATTAAGAATTTAAATTCCGATGCTCGGCCTTGGCTGGAGTCGGTGAGGGGATGGATGATCTGACTCAGAGGAGAATCTACCTGACTTCAGTGCTGTGCGAAAGCAAATGTAGGCTCTCAACCCATCCTGCTGCTCCCGAAAGAGCTCACCAAAGGGACTGTGCTAGTTTGCAGCATTGGGTTAACAGCGAAACATTACCTGGAGTTCTGGCTACACAAGAGTACAGGAGCAAGTCATAAGGCGGTGGCAGGGGGTGTTCTATGACCTCATTGATTCCCCCTTCACTAGAGCATCCTGTCATACCACAGACAGAGCCAGATAAACTACCTGCTGTGAGACCCTGAAGACAGGGGCTATCCAGAACTGTCTGGACTGCAACATGCATCCGAATGATCAGTTCCCTGATAGCATCCCCAGAGATGGTAAAGGTGTGATTAAAAACACGAGACACTAACTGCTCATCTTAATTTTTAAAGATGGGTTTTTTTTTTTTTTTACAATTTATATATATGGTGTGCTGGCTAGATTTATGTCAACTTGACAATAAGTCAATGTATCTGAGAGGAGGGAACCTCAGTGGAGAAAATGCCCTCATAAGATCAGGCTGTGGGCCAGCCTATAGGGCATTTTCTTAATTAGAGATTGATGGGGAGGGCTCAGCCCATTGTAGGGAGAGCTACCCCTGGACTGGTGGTCCTGGGTTCCATAAGAAAGCAGACTGAGCAAGCCATGGGGGAGCAAGCCAGGAAGCAGCACCCCTCCATGACCTCTACATCAGCCCGTGCCTCCTGGTCCCTGCCCTGTTTGAGTTCCTTTCCTGACTTCCTTCCATGATGAACAATGTTATAGAAATGTAAGCAGAATAAACCCTTTCCTCCCCAATTTGCTTTTTGGTTGTGATGTTTCGTCAAAGCCATAGAAACCCTAATTAAGACACACACTGTGTGTACGAGGTTTTGTGCACCTTGTGCATGTAGCAGCGCTCAGAGGCCAGAAGAGGGACTCCAGTACCCTGGAACCGGAGTGACAGTAGTTGTGAACTATAGGTGGGTATAGGGAACTGAACCCAGGTCCTCTGTGAGAGCAACAAGCGCTCTTAACTGCCCAGCCACCTGAATATTGATGCTGTTGCTTAGTACTCTTACAAACATTCACTTTGCTGTGCAAGCATCTCCGGCACCCTTACACCGAACTTCTGTATCCACTCAACAGTGACTTTACCTCATTTGTCAGTTACAGGTCACTCCTGTCTCCCAAATCTGCTGTTCTAGGTATCCAAAGTAACACAGCTGTGTGTGAGTGTGTGTGTGTGTGTGTGTGTGTGTGTCTAGGTTACTTTATTTAGCATAACATTCTCAGGGTTCACCCACATAGTCCAGTGTTTTACAATTTCCTTCCTTTGAAGGCTGTGTGATAGTCCACTGTATGGGCTAGAGAGATGGCTCAGTGGTTAAGAGCACTGGCTGCTCTTCCAGAGGTCTAGAGTCCAATTCCCAGCAATCACATGATGGCTCACAACCATTTGTAATGAAATCTGGCGCCCTCTTCTGGCCTACAGGTATACATGGGGTCAGAATACTGTATACATAATACATCTTTAAAAAAAATAGTCCACTGTACATACAGACCATGTATGTATCTTAGTTAGGGTTTCTATTGCTTTGACGAAATACCATGACCAAGAAGCAAGCTGGGGAGGAGAGCCATGCTTTCTTTTCTTACTCTGCTGTGGGAAGGCAGCCATTGCCTCCACCTCTGGGCTTCTGCGAATACAGATGTCCAATGTCCACATGTTCTTATGATTCTGCTTTCCGTTCTTTTTGGTACATGTGCTGAGATGAACTGTTGCATCATGTGGGAGTTCCAGATTCCAGTTTCTGAGGAGAACTATGCTGCTTCCACAGCAGCTGTCCAGCTTTACCTTCTCACTGAGAGCCCACAGTGCGCGGACGTCTTCACACCCTCGCCGATACCACCTCTTCCACCCCCACCCCCGACATTACTATTGTAATTATTAGAACCATCTGAAGGGCCGCGAGGTGACTGACACAGTTTAATATGGTGAACTCTGGGGAGAGGAAAATCAGCACAGGCTAGAGCCCTAACATTTGGCTGTGAGATGAAATGCTTTTACAAATCGCCTTTTCTTCCTACCAGGGCACTGCAGTTATAACCTCACAAACTAAAAGCCTGCCTTTGACCCTGTGGGATGAGACCTTTGATTTCTTTGCTGAGGAAAAGAAGGGACAGGTTTCATGGAAAGAACAAGTAAATAAAAAAGACTATTTTATTTCCAGAGAGAGAAACATTTAATCATTGTTTCCATTAATGGAATCAAGATTTATCTACCAATTTCTTCCAAATTAAAGGATAACAGTTGTGTTAGACATAATAATGCCACAAAGTACAAACCCAATCATTTATTATATAAATATTATTATGTACGCAAACTTGGGTAGCAGAGACCTCCGATTTGTCTCTTCAGGGCTTCATGGGGGCTGAAGACATTGGCATTTTTTAGGTTGAATGAAAAGTTTCTTGTGTGGGGGTGGGGCAGGGAAGATACAGCGAGATACAGAGAAAATAATATAGATTCTATTAGGGCTTCTAGCTTCATGATCCAAGGAGACAGAAAAGATAAGTTTAGTGAAAAAAATTAATCAATTAGCCAGTAGATACGTGGGGCAGGTGTCAGCAACCGTTTTCTGCAGCGGGCCTGGTGGCCAGCACTTGTGGCTTTGCAGGCTCTACCGTCTGTGCAGATCAAGCCAGCCGGAGCAGCCAGGGACAGGTGGCCCATAAATGAAGCTATATGGCGGTGTGACATCAGGACTTTATGATAAACAGGTTGTAAGGTGGGGCTAGGTTCACTGGTCACAGTCTCTTACCTCCTGAAAATTAGGGTTTCTCCTAAAAAGGAGAACTAGGAAAGAGGAAGAGGAAGAGGAGACAATTGGAGACACAAAATCCTCACCATTATTTCTTTGAAAAATTAAGTACAAACCAGGCATCATGGGTACACACCTGCAATCTCAGCCCTTGGGAGGCTGAGGCAGGAGGATCAGGAGTTTAAGGTTAGGTTGGACTACACAGTGATACTGTCTAGAAACAAATAGATCAATGGATGGGTGAGTGAGGATAAATCCATGTTGGCGGAGGATAGACCGATTTATCCAAGTCTAAAAGGGTGGCTTTTTCTGGCCATGACGGTACACACTTGTAATTCCAGCACTTGGCAGGTTTGACAAGGTTATCCTTGGCTGTTTAGTGAGTTTGAGGTCAGCCTGGCCTACACTGTTTCAACATGTTCTTCCTCTTCCTCCCCAGAAAGACAACTGGCTTTCATGTAAAAATTACCGTGCATTTTACAACCTTTGATCCTTGATGCAGCGGAACTCAAGGTTGACGAAGATCAACATAACTTTGGACAGGTAGCCTTAAAATCTAAACTCCTTGTCATAAGACAAATTTGACCTCACACGGAAGATTATCTGATGGGATGGGCAGACACTGTATCCTTAAAAACAACCCCCTCCCCCGCCCACCAATCACAGCTCAGCGGAGAACTCTAGCAAACGCATGGCCCTGGATCTGACACCCCCAGCAGTGCCATCAAACAAGAAAAGCGAAACAACAGAAAACCACCTCACTCAACAAATGGTTACTGTTGGTGAAACGTGTTCTCCTCATTACAACTGGAGGCTCCAGGGTTGCCATTAGACGCACAGGCTCTGCCTGGGGAGGGGCAGGGCTGGGGCCAAGGTCCTCTGACACCCATCTTACCTCCCCCAGGAGTTTCCATCCTCCACTAAGCTCTCATCAGGTCCTCCTGCAGCTCTTCTCACAAAGCCTTGACCTTGGCCTGAAGAAGGGCAACTTTCAGCACCAGTAAAACTATCTGCCCCCTACGCAAACGGGCTCCGATAAACCCAGGCAGAACTCGGGTTCTCCGAGTCTTGTTTCCAGAAAAAGGAAAACAACAGAGATCCCTGAAAACGCCTCCCTGAGGAAGTACAAAGCCACCAACAGCTAGCTGACCTAGGTCTCTAAGCTTCCTTTGCCTGGAGCATTGACCTTAGGAAACTCAGCAGCTCTGAAGCCCTTGCTGTCTTTGATGGGACCCGGATAAAATGCGGGCATCAAGGGTAGGGCCCCTGTCTCCATCTCTGTAGGATTTTAGGAACCCAAGTCTGTAGGTATCAGTTATCAGGCAGATGGCTCAGTCACATCCATCAGCCCCCCCACCCCCCACCCCCTGACACATTCCTGTGTTTGAAAGGCCTCTTTTGCTTCTAGGGAGCTGAGCTCCAGTCTAGCTGTGGTCTCTCAACCGGAACAGTATTGACTAAAGTTTGTTTAGCTTCCATTTCCCACCAGTGTCAGGCTTGGCTTCTCTTCGACAGTGATGCTGCTGCATGCTGCTTTCAGGGGATAGTGTCCCGTCTTTAATGCTTGGGCCAGGGCCTGAAATGATGGCTCAGGAATTAAGACTTCAGTTTCGTTCCCAGCATCAATGCTAGGTGGCTCATAACTGCTGGTGACACCATCTCCAGGGGAGACAGCCTTCTTTGGTCTCATCAGGCACCTGCAGATGCATGAGGCATATGTTGTGTATACACACACACACACACACACACACACACACACACCTCATAAAAAAGCTTGGATCCAAAAGGGTCAGAATTCCCACCTCACCCCCAACTATCCTTAGCAAGTCTTGACACACTAGCTTCTTGGCCTGGAAGCCTTTGAAGACAGACTGCTCTTTCACCAGTGAGTCCACAAGACGGGTATTTTGCTGTCCTACTTAGAGCTGGCCCCTCTTGGGTTTGCATTTCTGGAGAGTCAGACTCTCTCCCTAGGAGAATGATGTCTCCTTCCTTCCCACTCCTGATGCGTCAGTGCACACATCTCCCGAGCTGTGTGAGAACATCTTACTGTGCAGTGAGAGCTCAAGATCCAAACAGCACAAATCACTGAATTCACTAACCCGAGGGCCAACTCACCCCTCAGTCATTTGTTTATTCGAGCATCTTCATGATTAGCGGTGAGTTCAGCACGTTGTATTAAATCACTTTTAAGGCGTATTGGGAAAACCTACTCTTCTTTTTCTTCTGTACTTATAAATAAAAAAAGAAAAAGGACAGAACAAAGCTGCTAACGCTAATGCTAACACCCCTTGATTCCAGCCTTTGAAAATAACTTATATTTTGAGCAGAAAAGATTGTCATGTGCTTGATTCAGCAGCTGAATGGCTCATTTCCCCCACAAAGGCTTTCCAAATGTAGTTAAGCATCCATGACAAAATGAAGGGTAATCATAACCACTGACTATTCACCACAGGGTCCTGAACCTGCTATAGGTGTTTGGTTTGGGAAGGGTTGGAGTTAGCCTTGGGTATTTGCATTAATAGAAGTCTGTTCAGAAGGCCAATAAGCCAAGGACTCAGGGATGGGAAGACAGAGAAAGCAGAGGCTGGGATAGGTTTGGTCAGGTGCTTCTGAGTGGGGTCTTAGGCTGGTGCTGGCAGGAAAGGCAGAGTTTGCTCTGTGACAACCTGCGCTGGCTTGATTTCTATCAACTTGACACAGACTATAGTTATCCGAGAGGAGGGTACCTAAATTGAGAAAATACTTCCGTAAAGTTGGGCTATAGGCAGGCCTGTAGGGCATTTTCTTAATTAGAGATTGACGGGTGCTGCCATCCCTGGGCTGGTTGGTGGGCCTGGGTTCTATAAGAAAGCAGACTGAACAAGCCATGGGGAACAAGCCAGTAAGCAGCTCCCTCCCATGGCTTCTGCATCAGCTCCTGCCTCCAGGTTCCTGCCCCGCTTGAATTCCTTTCCTGATGCACAGTGATATAAAAATGTAAGCAGAATAAACCTTTTCCTTCTCAAGTTGCTTTAGTCATGACACTTGATCAGAGCAACAGCAGCACAACTAAACCAGGACGTTCATGAGCTACTCAGGACTGGAAGGGGGTCCTCAGCCAGCTTCCCTATGGAGTCGGCACATCGCTGTGTGAGTTACGAACACTGAGAGTTTCTGTTGAGGTGTTAGAGGATGAAGTTGCTCCCGGGACGTGAGCTATCCTCAGAGCATCACACTGCTCTCCCACATGGTGAGGGTGAGAAACATCTAAATTATCTTTCATGGGGAGGGGGCCTTGGGCCCCACTTTATTCCCAACAACTCTTTGAAAGGATATTAGAAAGGGCAATGTCATGAGGGTCAAATTCTGAACGGTGGTTGAATTCTAGCTGCTTCTATGCATCTGGTCTTGTGTAAGGCAAGTTCCACCTTATCGAAAGAACAGGAGAGGCTTAAGTGGGGGGGGGGTAGGGTGTACTTGTTTTTGAGGGGCAGTTAATTTCTGAAATGCTTCCTTGAAAATAGTTAACTGGTCTACCCAGCCAGCCTGGGGCAGCTGTTAAGCTGCTTTCTTATTTTCAAGAAGGAATGTTGCACATTACGAAATTGAAGGTGAAAGCTTTCAGAAACTTAGGACTGATTCTTGAAACAGGGAATAACTGATTGAAACAATTTCAAAGTGGAGCTGGGGGTGTGGCTCAGTGCCAGCAGAGTGCCTTCCTAGCACCTGCAGCCCTCGGTTTGACTTCCAATACTACAAAAATAAGTTAACTAATAAATGAATGAATATCACTCCGTACTTGAGAGTCATAAAAATTAAATGCTCACATCTTTTCTTTTGTGACTGACATTAATTTTTATGGGAAAGCTAGAAAAACAACTTAAAGTCATGATTTATCTCAGCACAAGTTTCATCTCAAACCATAGAGAGGGCGTGTTCAGGCTCCATGGATTAACCAGGGAAGATGAGATTTCCCAGCAGCCAGCAAAGTCAATTGCACCTGGACTGTCTGCCCCTGTTCGAGTCTATGAGCACATTTGAATACGGTATCTACAGATTGTATTTATTCTCCTTATAAGTTTTGTCTTTGGCGATCCCTTATTGAAGGCACGGAATGAGGTACTGAAGGTGGAGTGGAGATATGACATTGGAGCTGCTGTTGGCCATGCTGGGCCAATCAAAGGCTAATACTACTTTGCTAGAATGTCTTGACTCTGACTTACCATTGTTATAATAGCTCAGTTCTTCTCTTGCTCCATGATTGAGTTGTCTGTAATCAGCAATGATCCTACTTCTTAGACTTTTCTTGGGGACGTTCTCCCCCTAAGGTTTGTTTGAGGGGATGCAGTTAACCTTCAGCACCACGGGTGCTGTATGCTCCTCCACTTCTGATTACCTACCCATCTATCCTCTGCTTGCGTGTGCAAAGATTTTAAGATTGTTTTCACACCCCTGCAATCACATATCTAACTGTCGCATTACAATGCTCTTTGCAAGAAACCTGAGTGACCCTCCACCCATGGTGGAAAGGCTCTGCTTGGGCTGAGGGTGAGATCTAAGAGGTGCTACTTTTATTAGAATAGGTTGGGCTACATCTTTTCTTGCACTTTGACAAAAACACTTGACGGAACCAATCTGAAGAAGGAAGGATTTGTTTTGTCTCATGGTAGAGAAGGTGTGGGGGCAGTCATGGCTGTGGGAGTGGATCCTGTCAGTGGTGGGGGAGTATCGGCAGCTCGTTAGAGAGGTTGGCCAGAACTGGAGTCCAGCTACAAACCATAAGTCTCACAAATACATCTCTGGATTGGAATCATTTCCAAACAGTGCCATGGCCTCCCCGGAGACCAAGTGTTCACACACATGAGTCTGTAAGGGGCATTTTACTCTCAAACCATAGCAAACACATTTTAGTATATTCTTTGGAAATGCTATTTGACTACTTCATGTAAGGTGAATGAGATTCTTTTGAACAATACCTTTAGTGGGATTTATTCCATCACCAGTAAAGTATAATTTTACATTTTAAAAGTTCGTTTTAAAGTTCTTTGCCACTTTCTAATTGTTATCAATTAGAACCACATACAGGTTAGGTTTATACATTCAAAAGTTTATATGAAGATTCCACTTGTGAAAACTGCCAACAACGAACTTATCCTGAGAGAGAGAAAACACACAATTTTCTTTTATTTACAAGACTCCAAATGGAAAAAATAGACTTGTAAAAGAAAAAAAGGTGTTGAAGAAAACCCCAAGTCTTAGCTTACACATTTACATGGGAACTCTACAGAATCTGATGCGGAGCACGTGGGGCTTCCTTCACCGAGAATGTACGTAAATGGCGCTTTCAGGCCATGCCTAAGCAAATCACAGGTTGTAGGAATTCACTAATGAGGTTGTTAAGCGGCTTGTAAGCCTTGCGTTGTGGGCTCACGAGAAAGTTCAGCTAAAATGGTAATTTCCTTCTCTAGAACTGCGGAACAGGGCAGGCGGTGGCTGCTTAGGAGAAAGAAGAATTGAGGGCTGATGCTAAGGGAAGAAAACGTCTTCCATATTGTGCCATTTTAAAATCTCATTTCAAAGAAACTCCTGGAATAGTGAATGATTCAGTTAGCTAGAAAGTGATGCTGACAGCCAACTGATATTTTTTATTTCGTACCGTAGTATTTCAAAAAATTATGGGGCTGGGGAGATGGCTCAGTGATTAAGAACACCTGATGCTCTCGCGGAGGACCTGGCTGTGTTTTCAGCACCAAACACGGAGGCACACAACTGCTTGTTACTCCAGTTCCAGAGGATCTGATGCCTTCTTCTGGCATCCAAGGCTTCTGTATGTATATGGTATACATTAACTCATGCAAGTACACACACACACACGCATACATAAATGACAAAAAACAAATAATATTAGGGGCCTGGAGAGACGGTTCACAGATTAATAGTACATATTGCTCTTGCATAGGACCTGAGTTCAGGAAGTGCCCACGGTGAAGGTGAATGGTTCGCTACTGACTCTAACTCCACTTCTAAGAGGACCTGACACCTCTGGCCTGGCCCCTGCCTGTACCTACACATATATTCATTCATTCATACATACATACATACATGCACACACATAAATTTAATAATAATAAATAATTTCTAAAAATTGAAGGATTTCACCTTTCTTAGTGGTGTGGAAGCAGATTTGACAAAATTTATTCCTCTCTCTGCAAATACAGGAATTCCTTCAGGCCCTTCAGATTTCTTCCTGGAGTTTAAAGTCCCGTTTTTAGTGGTGAGAAGGAGGCCACAGAAAAGGTGCCACCAATCCGTATCTTAAAGGTCATTCAGTGACATCACGTGGGGGAAGGAGGGAGCTTCCCAAGATCTTACTTTCAGCAAGTTAAAACTTAGTTACTTTTTGAGACAGAAGTCTCACTATATAGAGCAGGATGACTCACAGAGGTCCCCCTGCCTCTACCTCCCGAGTCTTGGGATTAAAGGCTTGTGTCACCTAAGGTAGTTTGCTCTTTTGTTTTATTTGTAGTTTTGGAGACAGGGTCTCACTGTGTAACCTGGAACTCATTCTGTAGATCAGGCTGGCCTTGAATACATAGCACTCCATCTGTCTTTTAAAGTCACAATTCAGATTGGTTTTGTTTTCTCATTTGGTTTTCTTGTCCTTACCTTGCTAGAAACATACAAGAGAAAGCAAGGGGCAGGAAGGTTGCACACAAGGAGGACGGAGGGGACTCTCGTGCTAGGACGAGTAAATTCACCCTCTGGTCACCCCTGTGAGCACCATTATCCAGGACAAGACACAGTAAGGAGGGTTTTTAAATAGGACCCTAAAATTACATTTAAGAAGAAATGGGGGTGCGTACATCTTAAAGACATTTGCT
This sequence comes from Arvicola amphibius, assembly GCF_903992535.2. Classification (NCBI taxonomy): domain Eukaryota; kingdom Metazoa; phylum Chordata; class Mammalia; order Rodentia; family Cricetidae; genus Arvicola; species Arvicola amphibius. The sequence continues at coordinate 140,699,978 of NC_052052.2, read as the reverse complement.
GATAATCAATTTATGGCGCTTAAAAAAGGGCTGTGCGCTTGTTTTTATCAAAACAACAATTATTTTCCTAATGCTTAATGGAGCATCATATTTCCATAATGATGCAATTCAACACAAACCACGAAGAGACATGATTACACAGTCATGTACCACTGCATAAGCAATTAAAATAACAAAGCAATCAACCATGCAGAGAAAGCACGTTGATGTTTCTTTTCTAAGGACTTCCAACACTTTTGGCCCACAGTTTCTGAGGTTTAGAGTAATTTTTTTTTTCAGAGTGCTGAAACCAGAACATAGTTCCAGTTCCACCCTGCGTTGTTTGAGCCTGTTTTATTCAAATTTAGATTCCTAAAGGCCAGTAGCACTTAAGATTTTTGGTAACTCCCCCCAGGTTACCTACCACTTAAAGTATAAGAGGACACTTTGGGAGTTCCATGTGGTTCTTAAAGTCTAACTAATAACTTCTTGGGCCAAACTTGAGAAAATATAAACATGAATTCAATTAAACCACAGCTTTATATTAGCCTTTCAATCAAAAATAAAGAGTAGTTCAAAATAATCAGCCAACCAACCAACCAACCAACCAAAAACCTCTCAAAACCAAAAAGCCAAACCAAACATGGAAGCATAATAATAGGTCACCTATACATAGTACATTAGAGATTTGTGTGTGCATATTTTTACATGCAAAATCACTTTAAATTCATTGTTACATGCTAATAAACAGGATCACTCTGCATGGTCAATAACAAACATGTACAAGAAAATTTTTATAAGGGAGGATGATAATCAAAAATTTCCCATTCCGACTTTCTAAGAAGCTTGCTGGGGAGCTCTTGTTGGGGGGGGGGGAGCGGCGCTCTGGGTTAACACTTAGCCCAGGATGTGACAGGCCAAAAGCAGTCACAGAAGGAGTCAACCCCACCAATGGCTGTAGCGGCGGTCGGAGGAATTTGGAAATTGGAAATAACCGAAAATAGTCCTTTTAGAATAAATCAGTTTTAATAAAAGGAGAATAAGGGAACTTACAGAGCCAAGGGTCCAACGAAGCAGAGGGTGACGTGGGGGGGGGGAAAAAAACAGGGGCGTCCCTCCCGGACCCGGCTCTTTTTAAAGGTACCTTTCTCCCCTGGGGCAGCCACGCCCCTGAACACAGGGATTGGGCCAGCTGCCCCAACAAATGGCAGCTGGACTCGAACTCAGGGCTTGCGGAATCATCTTACTTTGCATGCTCATCCTTCGGGTACCCTCATTCCCTCAAATTACCCCAAGGCTTTACAATACAGACCTTTCACTGAGGGAGCATGGGAAAAGAAGGGAAGAGAGAAACTTTGAAGTGGCTAATAGTTACCAAAACCTAAAAACAATTCAAGTCAACTGATTTATATCTGCAGTCAATATCCACGTGATTCTTCAGAAACAGTATCAAGTATTTGCATGGGAATATTTAAAAAGCATTATGTGCCCAACTGTAGCCTCAACTACAGACAGGTAATGCAAATGACAATATTTAAGGATTTCACCCTGAACCAAATGGGCGTTACAAACATCTAGTCTTTTCACTTCCTGGCTTGTGAGGCAAATGGCTGTCATGTACTTCTGACTAATGGTGGATTAGGACTCTCCCCACCCCCCCCCCCCCACCCAACTGTGAACCAAAGTAAACCTTCTTTTCTCTTAAGTTGATTGTCTGAGGTAATTTGTCACAGTGACAGAAAGCTGACTGACACACGTGCCTCATGCTCATCTGTCCTCCAGCCCCTGCCACACACTGTCTGAGGGGGTAAATGCCGGAGCCCCCTGCTTTGCTTGGCGCACAGGTGGTTGAAGGGATGCGGCAGGAAACTGTGGCAGTAGCCACGCAGACAAACTGAATTTGTCATTGTTTTCTTGATTTCAGCTTGTCCTTGTTTGATCTGTTTTATAGGGATGGTTATAGACACCCGTGCTTTGTCAAATTTCCAGATTTCCTCCAGAGCATCCCATCCAGTCAGCAAGACTGGGTTATCTGCGGACAGTGGCACCATTCATGCTCCCTCCTCAGAGCTGGCTGCAAGAGTGCGAGACTGAGGTTTAAGGGGTCTTTCAGTTCTTAGCTTCAGAGACACACGCCCATCATTAGCCTTTGAGTGTCTAATGAGCGCCACCAGACTGTGACGGGCCCTGCTGTTACGGCCCCTGCTCTCTTTGCCCTTCACTTACGCTCCTTGCTATAGTCCCATCCAGCACTGACTGGCTTCCGACTGGAAGAACATGCAGATTTGAATTTCCTCCAAAAATCTTTTACAATGTTTCCACTCTGAAATCTGCTCCCTGGGGAGCTCAGTGGTAATCTGTCCATTCAGCAGTCAGACAGTGGGAACTCTTCAGACCTTGCCGGCACCAGGAGTTGTGCTCAGCCTCCGCTGGGGAAAATTAGATACAAAACATTTGTCTTTGGCAGCCAGACTAACTCTCGTGTCTTCACGTTTTGTGGGGGGCTGTCTTGTCCTCCGTGTTCTGGGATCTGCTGTCCTTGAGAAGATTATGGTGTTCTTCATTTTTGTGTTGTTTCCAAAGCCATCTTGTGAGCCGTCCCTGAGACCCTGCCTCTTTGGTGTCCAAGAATCAAAACTCAAGCACCACATGCCCATGTTGCCAGCTGAGAAAGTCTGTGGGACACTGCAGTCACGGGTAGTTATCACTGTTCATTTCTAAAAGGACTGAGGACAGGGACTTTGACCGCTGGAGTCAGTATAATCCTGGGCTCTCCACTCACTCAACCAGTGACCCTGAAGCCATACGGCATATGCTCAGGGAATGGCCTCTAACAGCGCCTCCCAATTCCCAGAAGTTTAATTCTACTTTGAAGACTTTTAAACCAGGAAAAAAATCTAAATATTTAAAATAGAGAGATTAGTACAATAAACCCCCTTTGACTAGGGCTCCATTTTCTATAACTATGACCATGATTTTTATGAGTTCCTTTGCTGAAAAGTTCTATATTTGGGCAAGAATGCATCAAGAGGTTGCCACTGTCACCATATCCCCTAACTTCAGGCAGTTTCTTAAACTACAGGTGCCATGCTGATAGTCACATGCATTGTGTCTTGTTATTACATTTATTTATTGTGTGTGTTTATGTGTGTGAAAATGTGCATGCATACCACAGCATGCATGAGGAGACCAGAGAACAAATCTGGGGAGCCGGTTCTCTCTTTCCACCATGTGAGTACGAGGGATCAAACTTGGGTCATCAGCGGACTTTGCAGCAAGCACCTTCGCCTGCCCAAGCATCTTGCCGGCCCAGGTTATAGGATTTTGAAAGCTTCCCTTCTTCTAGCAGCTACAGAGGCCTCCTGAGAGCAGATGTGGAAGAGGCTCACCATACCTTCTCTCCCTGGAGGAGAGTTCAACCTCATCTAATTACAGACATAAAAAGCCTGCAAGTTTGCAGGTTTAATCACTAGCAGGTTATGCAACCCCAATTAAAAATAACTTTGGAAAACATAAGGCATGGAGTTGGGGAGCACAAAGTCCTCCATATGAAAACACAAAAGTGGCTTTCCAAGCCCAATTTCATTTTTTCCCTGGCTTGTTTACCGCTCAGAAAATATTGGCATGGAGGATGGGTCTGTTTTGCAGAGTGGTGCCTGCGAGTCTCAGAACCACCCAATGCACTGTCCTGACAGTCATATATGCCAGCAACAATGCCCATTTCTTCCAACAATGTTCATATGCACACATGCACACCTACATACGTATAAAGCCTAGTAAGATCCTGAGCTTCATGCTGCAAGGTATGTATTCTGAAACCAGCAAACGCCTACTTTTCTGCTTTGCTCCTTGATTGACACTTTGTACCCTGCCTTCCAGGCAAATGCTGCAGCCGTGGATAAAGCACTACGTGGACAGAACAAAGCGTCTTGTGTCTCCAGGCTGCCATCCCCGCTACAGGTCCCATCCAGCTGTCTCCCAGCTGCCAGAAGTATTTTTGGAAATCATATTACATCATATAAATGCCCCTGGGTCCCTCTTATGCAGTTTTGTTTACAGAATACATTTACAGACATCAAACTGAAACATGAGGTCCTTGGCCATAGAATTTCAAATAACGACAGCCACAGTCATATATTCTGTAGTATTAGTTAGCTCTTGTGTGGTCGATTACACACACGATCAGATACCATATCGGTATTATATTCTTACTTTCAAGCTAGAGTTTGGATGTGGCCCCATGAAGTTCATGAGTTAAAAACTTAATTCTCAAATTCACCTTTCTACAGTATTTGAAGGTTGGACAATTTGGAGGATTAGGGTCAGATAGGACTATTTGACTATTAGGGTCAGATAAGGCCACGGGGTGTTTGCCTCATTAAGAAATTAGTGGTTTCATAAGAAAGAGGAGAGATCTGAGCTAAAACATTTGCTTTCTTTGGCCACGTGATCTTTCTATGATATGCCAGAAGGTGCCAGAAGGCTCTCGCTAGATGCCCAACTGTTGTGAGAAGCATGGTCCTCAGCATCCTGGCTTCAGGAACCATGAGTTAAATAAACCTATACGCTTTATAAATCATTCATCTTCAGAAAGGGCTAAGACACATATCAAGACTAAAATATTAATATTATGTAAGACTAATATAGAGACATAGCATGTGTTACAACAGAGTTTACTACATATGAACCATGTGAGGGGGGCACTGAAGCTGACCAGACCGACTGAGCTATGATAAAACTTTATCACACTAGCTTTTGGTTCTGCATATCTAATTTAGTTCTTTCTTTGGCTACCTGCTAAATTTTAATGTTTTTTCTTGTAAATACCTTTAAAGCGCTTTTAAAGCTACATCTATATAGCTAACACAGAAAGTCTTTCAGCTCACATAGATTTTAAGCCCATTGGGCTTTTGTCTATAGTGAGATAACTGTGTTGTTTGAAGTCCCTCTGATGTTTTTATTTTAGCCAGTCTCAGCCAGACTGCTGCTGTGTAACAGCGACCTCTGCCCTCTGCGACTCACCTGATGCTCAGATAAAGTCTGAAAGGCAAAGCCGTCATGTTGTAGAGGGGCCACACCCTTTGTACAAGCTGCTATGAGATGAACGACTCGGGATGTAGCCACTTCTACTGTTTCCCAGAGATGTTATTGGACTAAGCTGTCTTCTGATAAACCTGCAGACTTACTTTACAGTCATGCCTTTTCTCATGATAGATTTCTGCAGTGCCCACGGCCTCTCATGTCTCAAGGGCAGCCACATTTAGGGCATTTCTTTGGCAAAGACAAAGCTTGAAATGGAGGCTGTGCTTGTCTGATATTTTATTCTCCATGAGAAAGCGAGGAACAAACACCAGCAACAAATCCACTAGGTAAATGCTAATAGGATACAGGATCATAAGCATGCTTGTCATGGAAAGTTCTATTGTGTGATTAAACAGCTGAGATACCTCTAAGTCAACGAAAATATTAAAATGTCAATTACTAAAAATAAACCCAGGGACCCTTGGCCTTCTTAAATTCTACAAAAAGACCATACATGGATCTATAAAATAAGTGTGTTTTCATAAATAGTTGGCACAGGAACAGTCTGAACTGAGGATGGAGAGGACCACTCAACACATCTTTCTTTTCTCCTTTAGAATTATTCAAACTATTTTCCAAGTTTTAACTCATTGTTAGAAAGACATTGTGTGGTCAAGTTTCTGGTTGGTTTTACCTAGCTTCCAAAATCAGCATCAAAGACTAGGCCCTGTATCATAAAAAAATAAAAAAATAAATAAATCAGGATGTTCAACTCTTTTTTAAAAGGTTTATTTTTATTTTTAAGACAATGGTAATATGTGTATCTGTGTATGGGTTGTACATGTTAGCACGTGTGTCTGCAGAAAGTCTAAACACCCAACTCCCTGTGCCTGGAGTTACAGGTGGTTGTGAGAGTCACCAGCATGGGTACCGGGAACTGAACTTAGGTCCCTTGAATGAGTAGTACACATGGAACATCTGTGCAGAGCTCACCGCTGCACAGCTGTGATAGGGTGGCTAAGAAAGGAGATGCTAACTGCTTCCTAAGGGTGGGTGAATCCAGCACCGCCATCACAAGTGATGATCACTGCGAAAGAAGAAAATGCTACGATCTCGGCGTTGACTGAACACAAAAGGTGTGCATTACTGAAAATTATGTCACAGGACATTTCAAAAGCCTAACTCAGTGCAATTCAAGTTATGCACATATCCACAATGATCACAAAATCCTGTCCAAAGACCACATTCCTTGTATTAACTAGTCATAAACAAGGGCCAAATAAAAGCTTGTTTGATTGACTCGAGTCTCTCCAATGGTGACCGAGATTCAAAGTTTAGCCTTTGAAGACTGAGGATATTTTTAATTTGATACTTAATACTCTTTATTAATAGTCGCATGGGATTCTGAAGAGACATCCACTTTCCAAATGCGCACATATGACATAAAATGAAAGAGGAGCCCACGATTCAAACCCATCTGAGCGTAACCCAAGGAGTCAAGGACACCAACTGGAGCCAACCCTCAACCCCACTGAACACGGCTCTCACCTGCACTGAACCCACTGGAGCCAGGGCAAGCAAGTTGTACCTTACTCCTGATGCTACAATTAACCACTGACTTTTCATTTAAAGGGAACCCCAAGAACTGGTAGGAAGTGGCAGGCTTCCACAGAAAAAATGCCAGGACCCAACTTCTTCTCGTAGTTCACTTGGACTTTTTAATGCATCTAGGCATCAAGGCTCTGAGCATCTAAAGCCCAGTCTGAGTCACTGCCCTATAACAAGAGGCCATGGAGAGCCTCGCTTCAGTGGCAGCTTAGACATTAGCTTTGTTCAGTTAAAAAGGAGAACTGTCATATCCAGGTATAACCACCTCTCAGCAGAGTGACCCGGGATACGTGGATTTAGTCTCTGCGTGCAACAATTTCATTACCGCACCATTGAGAAATACATACTGTCAGTGGCTTCATGGCATGTTATGCAGATGAAATGGGCTGACACAAAGAAGCCCATGCACGGCTTCTGCATGGCAACATCTGCGGCTGCTGTATTACCAGTGCACGTGCAGACCACCCACAGGAAAGAAGCGGCGGCTCATCTCCACTCCTAACCCTCAATTCAGCGGGGGCTGTGTACGGCAGCTCCATGGGAGCGCAGACCTGGCATCCCAGAAAGCACCCCTTCCTGAGCTCATCTCTAGTTTTCACGTCGTCTTCTCCAAGCCCCTTCACACACAGCCCAAAGACACAGCCTGGATGTGTGGACAGCCCTGGACACCAGGGAGGGAGCCCGAAAGCCTCCAGTGGCAACTGCAGTGACTCTGCACACCTTCAGCGTGGCCTCTTCTTCCCATCAGCTGCCCCATTCTTATTTCCTCGGATCGCTTCCTGAACAGACCACTGTCTCATGTCCCTAGCTGTGATGTTCGGTGACATCTTGGGGTGGGATGAAATGCTCAGATTTAGGACCTCTGAGCTAGAGAAATTAATTCTAACTCTAACCCTGTTGATTCTTTTGAACATTTTTATGATTTTTATTTTATGTGTATGAGTATTTTGCTTGCATGTATGCATGTGTCCCACATGCATGCCTGGTACCCACTGAAACCAGAAGAGGGCACTGGATCCCCTGGATCTGGAGTTAATGATGGTTTCTAGCTGCCATGTGGGAGCCAAACTTAGGTCCTCTGTAAGAACAGAAGTGCTTCTAGCCACTGAGCCATCTCTCCAGGCCCCAAATCCTGTTGATTCTTGACTTAGAATTTATTACATGTTACAGTGCACCCCACACATATCTGCATATACTTGCATATATTTGTGAGTTTATAGTCAGCTAAAGGAGTGTGTGTGTGTGTGTGTGTTGGGGATAGGGTTTTGCTACACAATTCAGACTAGCCTCTAGCTCATAGTCCTTTTGCTGCTGCTGCCTCCTGGGTGCTGAGATTAGAAGTTACACTGTCATGCCTATATTTTGTGTTTCCTGAAAATTGTTTTGTCTATTTATTTGTCCACCCCCCATGTGTGTTATTCATTTTCATGCATGCCAATGTGCAACGTGTGGAGTAACAGAGGACACCAACAGAAGTCAGTTCTTGCCTTTCAACACATGGGCCCTGGGGTTTGAACTCAGGTCATCAAGCTTGGCAGAAAGCACCTTCACCCTTTAAACTATCTCTCTGGTCCCACATTCCGGTATCTTAATATTTCTTTTTAACAGAACATTTCCTGGAGAGCATGGTGTGTGTGTGTGTGTGTGTGTGTGTGTGTGTGTGTGTGTGTGTTGGTCACAGGGGAAGTGCTCTGGGGATGAATACAGACAGACCAGCTGCTTCCCTACCCTTGAGGCCCAAACTCTGAGAAGCCTTAGGGGCTATGGAGGGTCTGAGAAGAGAAGAACCACTGTTGTTTTTTATCTTGAGCCAAGAAGTTAGATTTGCTCCTTGCAGAGGGAAGGAGCTGCCAGCCCAGCACATGGCTTCTTCAAGCAGCAGAAGATGGTGTTCTGTGTGACTGTGGGCAAAATATATTTTGCAGATGTTTATGTTTCCTTGGTCAATTCTCCTAGGGTTCTGTTTTTCCAACGTTAAGATAGTTTCATTGCTTTCTGTCTGCTTGGAACCTGATTTTGGCACTTGTAGGTGTACTTGCTTGATGCTGTTATTAATTCTCATGAGTCACGGATCCTAAACTGTCAGATGTTTACGAAGAATGCCTACTTGTTTCTGTCCTTCCAGTTCCTGTGATTTTAATATACTCCACGGAACCATGGTGAAATCACTGCCAGAATATTTGCTCTTTTTATTTGTGTGTGTGTGTGTGTGACCACTTTTGGTCTTGTTACCAATTTTAGTTGCTTTTGTTCTGCAGAATGCTTTGCGCCATCTTTCATCTGCGTTTGTTCTCATTAGCAGCCTTTATTAAGGAAGTTGTATTCCATTTATAGTGTTTAGGTTGTTGGCCATGGCCGTGCTAGTGTTTTAAAACTTTTATTCTCTTTATAATTGTGTGTGTGTGTGTGTGTGTGTGTGTGTGTGTGTGTGTGTGTGTAGGCATGTGCCTGGGTCTGTAGGTGCCCACAGAGGCCAGAAGAAGGCATTTAATCCCAAGGAGCTGGAGTTACAGGTGGTTGTGAGCTTTCCAACATGGGTGCTGGGAACTGAATATGGGTGCTTTGCAAGAACAGTATGTGCACTTAACTATTGAGCCATCTCCCCAGCTTGTAATTGTTTTTAAAAATATTTATTTTATATTTATGTGTATGTATGTCTGTATCATTTTATATGCACTGTGTGTATGCGGCTGCCCACAGAGGTCAGAGGGTGTTCGATCCTCTGGGTGGAGTTAGAGGAGGTAGTGAAACGCCTAATGTGGGTGCTGGGTATGGAACCTGGCCCTCAGTAGGAGCTGTGATTAGTCTTAACGACTGAGACATTTCTCTAGCCACGGCCTGCTAAATTTTGGAATCTCATTTTTCTGAGTCTGCTGGAGAGAGCGTGCATATTTTCTTCTCTTCTTTTGCTAGTGTGAATTATTAACCAAATCTAAAGGAGCGAGGTGGGATGGACCATTGCTTCTTCCTCTTTTGAAGTGAACCGGTTAAAATGATAAAGTTTCCACTTCTTGCAAGTCTGACAAAAGCTGCTTTTCAACCCGTGAGGTACTGTTTTGTGTTAGTAACGCTTCATTACTGACAAAATCTCTTAGAAAAACAACTTGGGGGGAAGAATTCCTTTGGCTCATCATTTTGGTCTGTGGTCACTTGACTTTGTTGCTTCTGGCCCATGTGAGGCACAACATCATGGAGGGGAAGATGTGGGAAGGAAAAAGTGATTCAATTCACCACATGGTGGGCAGGAGGAGGAGACGGTGGTTAGGGTATGAGCTTTAAAGGTGTGTCTTAAGCCACCTATTTCCACGTTACTAACAGCCCATTCAGCTCTGAACTCACAAATGAACTAGCCCAGTGCTGATGTCAGCATCCAAATGGCCAAAGTACCACCAGTCAAGACCTGCCCTTTAACTTGTGAGCCTCTGGGCCCATTTAACACCTAAGCCAGACATCAATAAAGAAGTTTTACATATTGATTTAGTTTACTTAAAATTTTCAGGCTTCTTTAGGATCCTTAAATCCACTTTGATTAGCTACTAGAAAGTAACCTACTTCCTTTAAAAAAAAACATAAGATTGATATAAGTTATATATTATATTCCTCTAAAACTTTTTCATTCATTATATAATTTTGGGATCTTTTTGACCTTTTCTTCCTAATGTCTTTTTAGTGATTTTGCTTGTTGACTTTTAGAAGCAGAACCTTCTATCTTGTGACTCTGCTCCACGTCTGCGCTGTTCCTCACCTGTCCTTATTCTGTTCTTTCACGTGGTTTCTGAAGTTGGAGGGTTTAACTTTAGTTCTTTTCACATATGAACACTTCCAAGGCTGTGAATTTTCCTGTTTCCCACAAGAACAGTATGTACTTCTTTAATCAATTTATTCTGAAAACTTAAATTTTCATTCTGAGTTATCCTTTTGGCCAATGAGCCACTTCAATGTAAGCCTTAAACTTCACAGACCCTGTAACTCACTGGTGCCTTTAATTAGTGTTTGCGTTCAGGATAATCCTTTTCAGAGCTTTCTTTTTGCTAAACAAGTCCAACTAGGGTGTGGGCTCAAGGTGCTTGATTTCGCCTTTGTATTTCAGTGGCCTCTTTATCCTGAGAATAAAGCTTAATTTTAAAAATCACTTCCCCCAAACTCATCAACACACTAAAATACATGCCTTTCCAAGATCAAACTCCTTTGTAGTAAGAGGGTCATTCAGAGAATTTAGACCAAATCATTGTTGTAGATGTAAGCCTCAGGCCTTATTTTCAAACACAAAGCACAACCAAATGCGACCTGGAATCAGAGAAGAATCTCATATATGAAAGAGCAAGAGAAAACAAGCAGAATGTAAAGTCGTTTCTATAGAGACGAGACAGAGAGCACGAATGTTGACATATCAAATATTTATTCCAATAAAGGTAAACTGCAGGCATGAAAAAGGAAGAGAGAACAATATAATTCTTAAAAGTGAACAAACAAACAATGACTACCAAAATAAAGTCTTATGCATATGGGTAGAACGCGGAATCAAGAAAGTGGTCCACAAATCTCAATAAAGAAACCAGGACAAAAGATGGAAATATAAAAACAAAGACCAGATGGGTTCACTCATTGGATCTGACTGAGGAAAATTCCAAAATAAAAAAGGAGAGGAAACCAAAGTGAGTAAAATATAAAAATAAATAAGTTTTCCAGAGCCAAAGAACAGGCCATTAGATGGAAAATGTCATCTAGATGCCAAACCCAATGACTATGAAAGCTAACCGCCATGGAACTCTAGAGCATCAAGGACGAAGAGAATCTGCAAACTAAGGGAAGTGATCTAAAGAATAAAAGACCATCTGAAGTAAGAGCAATCAGAACTCATCTGACTCCTCAAAATGATTCAATGCCTGAAAACAATACCATCCTCCAATATTTACAAAAACCATTCAAAATTTAGAATTCTATATTCAATCAGACAAGCCAGGAGCCATTAAAACCTCAGAAAAATCAAAGTGAATTCAGGGATAAGGAATCTAGGGTTGGATGCATGAGCAACCGAGGGAGGGCCCTCCTGATGAAAACCAGCCCAGTGTGAGGGGATGATGGTGAAGATAAAAGTGTGGGCATTGAATAGGCTGGCACACAACATAAAAGTATCATAATGAAGGGATTTAGAGAGGGAAAAAAAATCATAGTTAATCAGGAAGCAAGAGGAACACAAAGCTGTGCCCAGAGGGAACGGTGATAATGCGGTGTGGGCCCCACAGAGCATCACTACACAGCCCAGCACTGCCCAAACTCTATTGACTTTGTTTAACCATATGCTATATTGAGAGGAATGGCGGAGGGGGAAGAGAAGGATGGCGAAAGAATCATCTAAAAGAGTAGGAATTAATGATACAGATCTCTGAGGCTTAATAACTGAACTAGCGACAGGGTAAGGTATCCTCACTTGGAAACCTAGAGGAATGGAAGGAAGTTTATTAGCTTGGAACAACAACACAGCACAGGGAAGGGCTGTGCTCACTGTGCTATTTGGTATTTTAAAACACATGCATATGTAACGTGGTAGAATCTAAATATGCAAATGACCCAAAGCCATTATGCAAATTTAAGCATGATAATTGATGATGTTAATTGATGAGGCTTCATTTAGAAAAGGAAGTTCCCATAGTCAGCTATCTTACTTAAGTTGAAGATTAAAATATATTTTAATAACTAGGGCTCCGAAGGTCATGCTGGCATGCATACTCTCATACAGTGATGTGTGATACGGAATTTAAAGTAAGACTGTCCTTCAAGGCAGCAATATGTAATTTGTGTCAGGTAACAATCAATTGTCCAGTTTTGATACAGCACCTTCATTTTGTTTCAAAGAGATAACGAAGAAGCACATAAATATTAATGTACATCAGCTGGAGTCAATGTTTTATTTAAATTATTAAGGACCTTTATGTAAATTATGGTATGTCCATTCAGAGGGCTGTTCTCTAGTCATTAAAATGAGAATTACTAAAGTTTATGTTGAAAAGATTTAAAAATATAGAGAGGTGGGGATGAGGATTTAGCTCAGTGGTAGAGCGCTTGCCTAGCAAGTGCAAGGCTCTGGGTTCGGTCCTTAGCTCCAAACATATATATGAAAAAAGAAAAACAGAACAGGATACAAAACTCTGTAGATAGGACTATCGCTCGGTGGTAGCATGCTCGGCTAACGTGAATGAGGCCATTCACATAATAATAACAACAAAAAAGCAATTATAAAAGCAACCATAATTTCCTCTGTTACCTGCTCTGTTGGAAAGGCAGAAATTCTGGTTTTAGCATTGGTAGACTTAACTGTTATTTAAAGGATCTTTTACTCCAAACTGCAAAGTGTACATTCTTGTCATGGACATGTGAAATGTTTACTGAGTTGTTTTGCCTATGAGGCTGTAAAGCAAGTAGTCCTATGAGATTTTACATGGTTGAAAGATCATATTCTATATTCTGTGACTACAATTAAATTAGAATTCAAAATAAAAGTATTTGAGAAATAGTTTCATATTACAAAATCAAACAGTATATGGTAAATATACATAGTGGGCCGATAAAGAAATCACATTAGAATTTAAAATAATTGGAAATAACTAGCAATGGAAATGTAGTTTATTAAGTTTGTGGGGGTTAGGGTTTAGGGGTACAGCTCAGTGGTAAAACACATACTCAATGTGATAACATAAGTCCTGTATTCAAACTGCACCCTCCCCCCTCGTCCAGTACCAGGGAAAAAGAAAGGAAAATAATTAAATTTTATATGCTTATGTTACAGAAAAATTGGTGATATAAGTTTTCCACTTTAGTGGAAGTGAAGACTCATCGTGAATTGAGGGAAGGGAATAATAAAGACTAAAAACTAAAAAGAAAGAATCAACATGGAAAAAAAAATCATTGAAAGCTGGTTTAGTAAAATTGACAACTCCTTATGGAAGCTGATCATGAATAGAAGAGATCATTAAAATGTTATCAGTGCCAGGATTCAAAGAATAGTTATGAGACATTAGTACGGGTATCACAGATATCAAACGAGAGACTGAAAGCAACTGTATGCCAACAAGTGCCACAATTTACATAAAATGAACAGAGTACTTGAAAGGCATAAACTATCAAACTGATGTAAGACAAGAACGAAATGAGAACTTCTATATCTATATATTTATATAAGACAAGGACCTTGAAATCTATGCCCATAGAAAACCTCAGGCCTAGAGGGGTATATTATATAAGTCTACACTTTAAAAAGAAACAGTAATTTGACTCAAATTTATTTAGAGAAAAGGGAGAATGAAACCTTTCGTGATTTCTTTTAATGTTGGTTTCAGCCCGGTAAAATCGAAGTCATAACAAGAAAACAACAGGTGGAAATCCCTCACAAACATTAACAAGAAAATCTCCAACAAATATTAGTATATTCAATCCAGAATTATGTTTATCCCAGGAACGTGAATTTAGTGAAACATTAAAAGTTATTGGCTTGCAAGTTCACTTTACTAACAAGGTAAAATAAAGCCAATAATCATGTCAAAGATGAAAAAGAATTTAATAATATTTAATGGCCACTCATGGTTTTAAAGGAAAACCAACAATAGAAGGCGATTTTCTTGTCAGACACAACCTACATTTAACTGTGGCTAACACGGTACATCACGAGGAAAAGACGGGAACCCTTCTTTCTCAGATCAAGGTCAAGGAAAGGTCTGGCAGTTTGAACTCAGCCCTAAGCTATATTATAAAACATTCTTTAAAACATCTGTCTAGAATTGTAAAAATGCCAGTTAATAACTTTAAACCAAACTTTTCTAATTTTATCATTACCCAAGGTACAGAGCACTAAGGACGCTGCGCTCTGATTTTGCATTTCACAGAACTAAAATTAGCTCAATTTTAAAGTTCAGAACAAAGGAACATTTTTAGCCCATGTAAACATTTTCACATTCTTTTAAAAGTATCACACATTTTTCAAAAGAAAAAGCAGTCCACTTGAAGAAGCTTTCGCAGGTATGGAGTGTCGGGGAACTATCAGGATCCCAATACCTGTTATTTTTAGTATAATTTCTTATTGTAAAAGCAGCAAAATTGCCATTCAAACATTGTACTGTCAAGTCTTTGCAGTTCCCACAGTAACAAACCTCCACTGGCACCCTGTCAGCATCTTTCTTGTGTCTCCTTGGGAAAGTATTCAGATGTTCTTTATCTGAAGCCGGTATAGATCTTGTGCTTAGCAGCCGTCATCTCTAATTTATAAAATGCCTCCAATTATATCCACGGCTTCGCACCAATATGCTTGCCAGGAAAGTAATAAAATTAACAGCATGGCACTTTTTTTTTTTTCCAACAGGCCAAAGTAATTTATTTAGAATGATTCCAAGCCATATTTGTGACAAACTTTAATAGGTGGAAATAAGTAAAAATTTATCTCTTTTATTTTGATGGCATCATAAAATGAATTCTCATCCCACTGGAGCCAGGCAAGCTGAGAGTCCTAAGTTGCACAAGGAGGCAGCATGGTCCAGCTCAGACTGCCTTAACCACAGAGCGGGTCATGAGCTCTTTTTATAAGACGCCTTCCTGGCTAAAAAGTCCACTAACCATTCAGGAAGCAACAGGGGTCTGATTGCCTGCAACTTTAGACAAGACTGAAAGGAGGCATGATTTGCATTTAGACACTTTTAACTGAGTTTTATTGTCCCACCGACAACTCTTGTGAGTCCTTTAAAAGAACAATCATTGTCCTGCTAAGTGCAGATACAGACATGAAGACTGTTTTCTCCCAAGGTGGATTCATACATCCATGAGCTTGCGCACAGCGTACCTCAGGCACCTCAAAGGCTTGGGTTGCTCTTCTATGTTCCCAATTCCAAAAAAAAAAAAGTGTGTGGGGGTGGAGGTGGGGGGAGATGTTGACACAAGAAATGCACATAATTCATAATGCAGTTGCCACGAGCGAACAGACTACTATACTGTTAAATGGGGAAAGTTTCCTAGCCTTTCATTCCTAATAATCGCAGACCTAATACTGTTGGGACAAAGTTTGCTTGCTGGATAGGACTCCAGTCACTGAGGAAATGGCAACAATTGGTAAGTGAGACCTCACGAAACTAAAACCCTGTGCCGCAAGGAAACAGCCATCGTGTGAAGAGGCAGCCCGCAGAATGGGAGGAAATTTTGGCCAGCTAAACACCTGACATAGGATTAGTATCTAGACTATACAAAGAACTTAAAAACTAGATATGAAGGAAGCAAACAACTCAGTTAAAAAATGGTGGCATGAAGGCCGGGCGGTGGTGGCGCACGCCTTTAATCCCAGCACTCGGGAGGCAGAGGCAGGCGGATCTCTGAGTTCGAGGCCAGCCTGGTCTACAAGAGCTAGTTCCAGGACAGGCTCTAGAAACTACAGGGAAACCCTGTCTCGAAAAACCAAAAAAAAAAAAAAAAAAAAAAAAAAAAAAAAAAAATGGTGGCATGGAAGGGAACAGAGAGGTCTCAGAAGAAATAAAAGTAACCAGTACATACCTTAAAAAGTGTTCAGCATATTTAGTCACAGGGAAACGTTAAGTTAGAATTCTTTAGGATTTCATCTTACTCCACTCTTAAAGACTAAGATCAGGAAAATAAACTACTACCAAAGCTGGAGAGGATGCAGGGGGGCGGGGAAGGGGAACCCAAATTCACTCTTGGTGGGAGTGTAGACACAGTGGAAATCAGCATGGAGGTTGCTAAAAAAGCTAAAAACAGAACTGCTATATGACTCAGCTACAAGACCCCTGGGCATTTATGGAAAGAACTTGGTACCCCACAACAGAGGCACGACACATCTATGTTCACTGCTGCAATATTCACGATACTGAGTAAATGCAACCAGCTTTGGCGTCCATCAAGGGTTGGGTATAATGACTGCAAACACAGCACATATACACCATGAGGCTTTCTTCAATGGTAAAGAAGAATGAAATCATGAAAACTGGAGGTCAAATTGATCTGGGAAACATTATAGTTAATGAAATAACCCAGGCCCAGAAAGAAAAATGCTACACTGTTCTCATTTTCTTTTCCGTTGTTGGGATGAAACGGGCTGACCCAAAGTGTGTTGGGGAAAAAAGGGTTTGCTTTAGCTTACAGGGTACAGCCCATCCCTGAAGGAACCCAAGGCAGGAATCAAAACAGAGGCCATGGAGAAATGCTGTTTACTGGCTTGCTCTTTGGTTCTCTGCCCATCTTGTTTTTTGTTTGTTTGTTTGTTTGTTTTTAGTTTTTGAAACAGCCTAGGACCACCTGCCTAGGGGACAGAACTGCTGACAGTGAGCTGGACTCTCCTATATCAACTAGCAAAAAAGAAAATGTCTCACAGTTACATCCACAGGCCAGTCTGGTCTGGGAAGTTTATCAGTTGAGGGTCCCTCTTCCTGAATGACTCTAGCTTTGTGTCAAATTGACTTCAGGATCTAGCTCTGACCCTTAAGAGCATATTTATGACTTTTTAGAGCAATGTTTTTAATAATGAGTACTGGTAATGGCTAGAAAGACAGAAAAAGGGAGGGCCAAAGACAGAAAGAGGGAGGGAAAGAGGATAGTAAATCACATCAGCTATGAAGGTAGTCAGGGAGAAAAATGGAGCTTGAAAAGGTCTAAGCAGAGAAGGGGTGAGAAGGACAGGGAAGAGGAGAGGCAGGAGGTAGAGGTAATCAAATCTAAGCATAAATAAAGAAGACATATAAATCTATTTTATAATCTTATTAAAGAACATAATCTAAGAACAGAATTTGAATGGAGGTGCCCTCCCTGGATGAATAATGCTTCTCCCAGAAGCCAAGTGTTATTGAGGGAAAAACCCAGTGCCCAGGTGTGGGAAACATCTCTATGGATCAGTGGCCCCTAAAACAATACAGGCTACTGCCATTCCTCTTCAGATGTGGTGGTTAGACTCTATTGCTAAAGACACTGCACAGTTTGATCAGAAGACATAGAGAAATCTGGCTGGGGCTGAGCTGGAAGCTTCCTTCTTATTGGCTAGTCTTCACTGTACCAGGAGGTGCTAGGCAGACTGCTACAGGAGAAAAATTATTGATAGTTTTATCCATCTGTGGATAATGACCACACAATGACCCACAAGGCAATATCTACCCTTCAGTGCAATAATGGCATAACGTATGGTGGGGGTAACCAACTGCTTTCTGAGTGATGTTAAGGACTGATCCATAGATAAGAACTAATGTCTGGTTCTATAAACCTGGTCAAGAGCTTGTGACTGGGGAACCCATAAGCCCTATGGGGAACTCTACTATTTTTTTTTGTTTGTTGTTGTTAAATGGTCAGGTTAAAAACTTCTAAATACTTAAGTTCTTATCCATAGGTTAAAGCGGCCCCCAGCTTTCGTCAGAAAAATTCCCTACTACAGTGGGTGGTGGTTAATTCGGAAACCCTTAACTGGCCAAAATGTTAGGTGATGGCAGAGAGTGTGAAGCCCTAAACGGGGTCCCTCAAAGGCTCAGAGAAGAATGTAAGAGCCAGACGATGTCGAGAAAGGCAGAAAAAGAGGTGGGTCTGGACATGGTGTGCCCATTGTACTCTCGAGATAACTGTGCTGTGCTAACCTGCACAAAATTGGGTCTGCTAATATTTTATCATGGATGGGAGAGGGTCCTCTGGGACCCCACTGCTCTCTGAGAAATTACTGGCACTTAATGATTGTTGGAGCAGGAGTGTCATTTTTCTTCAGTGGTGTAGCCACTGGCAAGTTGCCTTTCCACCAGTAAATAACTTCCCACACTTGCTCAAACAACAATGAAACCCAGTGGGTCAAACACACACACACACACACACACACACACACACACACACACACACACACACACACACAAGACATGAAAACAGAGGGTCACTTGCTGAGAAGAAATGTTCCAGCAGGAGGGGAAAGAGATGAACTGGGATGGGGGTTGGGGGCTGACTAACATTCCTTATGTAGATGCATAAGCTGCCAAACAATAAAGAAACAAAAAATAAAAGCAAACAGTTGCATGGGAGAGAAATTCAGGGACTCTGTATTGGTTTATAAGGTTTATGAGAAGGTCGTAAAAGGGTATAAACACCCTAATGCGCTATAAAAAAAGAAAAAAATTCAAGAGTATTTTAAGTTGCAGAGCCATTTTTTTAAAAAAAATATTGCCCACGACCTTTTCCTCAGATCCAAAAGCTCCTTTGCTCTAAGCCAAGAAGTGGGTTTTAATGACTCCTAGAGCCACCTCGGTCAAAGCTGAATTCTAAAGCGAGTTCTAAAACTTAATTGTACTTGTTTTTCCTCCAGTTCGATCGATAGTTCCTCGGATGGGGCTTGTTAGAGCTCATTGCTAAACACTTGGCATCTGCTTTCCTCCTCAGGGAAAACCAGGAAAGTGCTTCTAATTGCAGAGGTGAAGCTTTGGGTCAATAAGCAATTCGAGAGTGTTTTTAGTTAGGCACAATTCTTTTTTTAGTCGTTATTAGCATATATTAATTATACATAGTAATGGATTTCATTTTGACATTTTCATATTATTTTGATCATCATCACCCATTACTCTTTCTTGTCCCCTCCTTCTCTCATGGATCCTCTTCCCCTTCCCAACTGGTTTTCCTTATAATCTCACCTATTTTCTCTCTCTCTCTCTCTCTCTCTCTCTCTCTCTCTCTCTCTCTCTCTCTGTGTGTGTGTGTGTGTGTGTGTGTGTGTGTGTGCGCGCGTGCGAGAGACAGAGAGAGGGGAGTGTGGGGAGATCCAATAAGTTTAATAGGGTTGAGTACAGGAGCACATACAAGCCATTATTTATTTATTGGGGCATGGGCAACTTACTAGTGGTTACACCATTAAAGAAAGTGTCTCTCCCTTCTCCCAGAGACTATCAGTTAAAACCACCTGTAGATCTTTGACAGGAGGGGCCTTGTGGGCCCCCTTTCTAACAACATTTAAGGTAAATTTGGACAGGTATCCATTAGCTGGTGGGGAAGGCTGTGTCGGACACCTGCTGGGATCCCAGATATCGAGCACGACCTGTTTGACACGTGGTAATATCACCCTGCAGGTAGCAAGCCCATCCCAGGAAATTATAATAAGCACCTGACTTTACCCAAAGAGGTCCCAACATGGCAGGGTGGATCTCCACCAGGTTTCCAACTCTTTAGCATTACTGAGCTGTAGGGATGAGTTTGAGACCAACATCCTAATTGCGAGCGCTAACTTTCTTCTTTTCTCGATCTCTTCAGGCATCTTTTCCACCTTGTTCTTCTCTCCTGCCTGTTCAAACTCCAGCACCATACTTCCTACACCGGAAGACAGAATACGGTTCCTACAGTTCTGCATGGCTAGACCATAGCTGCTTGGCCCAACTGTGGGGGCACTGCAAACACACAGGACACTATTCTTACTGCTGCATCCACCACAAGCTGACCACATAACTCTGAGTTCCATAATTAAAGATTTGCCTATATTTTCTCAGCTGTCTCTTTGTTCTCCACTCTCAAAAAATACAACTTGATTAAAAGCCAAAGCCAGTGTTTCCTTCCCCGCAAAGCAGGAAGAGTAGCATTGGTGTCTCTATATATATATATTTTTTTTTTGCAGACTCTCTTGGAAACTGGGGGAAGGCTTAAATAAGCTTTCCAGTTTTATTTGCTCTTGGTCACTTGCATTTAAATAAATTTTAAAGGCCATGTGCCTGACCGTACAGCCCCATTATCTGATATACACAAATGGCTGACCTACGGGCCATACGATAATAAAAGTTGCCTAAGTGGTTTGGTAGGAGATTGGATGTAGCTTTTATCACAAGCCCACTAAAGCCACTAGCCAACCATTCATTTGGACACGTGATGGTGTCTGATGCGTGACATTCTTTTAACCTAATACCACCATTTTCCCTACACTTCGCCTAAGACATCATGAAGTGTGATCATGCATGTGTGGGCCAATGGTAGCTTATCTACAATTACTTTCTTCATACCTTAGTCCATACTTCTTAATTCCACAAACTCTAAACTCCTATCCCCAGAGAGAGAAGTTTGAGACTTGGGGTCTTCCTTTTCCTCATGAATTAATTCTCTTTTGAAAAGTTCATTGCTTTGATAAGTGCCGGTGTGCTGTGGGAAAGCAAGCCTCGTTCAGTTTTAGTGTGCTACCTTTAGGCTCATTCTATTGAGGCACATAGTTTGGTTGAAGTATAGCACAACCAAACACAGTTGTCAAAGACAGCTACATTTTAATAGTCCCATCAGATAACCATGGGTCTTCTGTATACCATCCCCCAACTACAGAAGTGCGAGGTTCTTAAGACTACTTATAAGGTGGAATCTTATGATGAATGAACTTGTCATAGATTGATATACTAGGCCATATCAGACTGTCTTGCATCTGGAATGGAATTTTTTGTGTGTTTGTTTTTTGTTTTTCAAGATAGGGTTTCTCTGTAGCTTTGGAGCCTGTCCTGGAACTTGCTCTGTAGACCAGGCTGGCTTCGACTGCACTGAGATCTGCCTGCCTCTGCCTCCCGAGTGCTGGGATTAAAGGTGTGTGTCACCACCGCCCGGCTGGCATGGATGTTTTAAATGCAGAATTTTATGATGTCATGAACTAATCACTTGGAAAATATTAGTTCACTCTTTTGCACAGGTCTTTCAAGTGTTGGTGTATTTCACTCTGCAGCACCAAGAATTCCTTTACTGCCCGACTGACTCCTTCAGACAAGCATAGGTACGGAGACAGAGCCAGCCTCCTGGGGCTGTATACACATTTTCCAATTCTAATGTTTGCTTAGAAGCTCCATTATATCACTGGCAGTATATCCTACCTCTGACTTAAAGTTACAGACTCGACTGCTTTTCCTTTAGAGGAAATGTCTATTCTCAGTACCATCCCAGTTAGCTTTAACCATTACCTCGACAAGAGCTGCAGGCTCGGTGGAGGGACTGACGGGTCAGACTGTGGAAATGTCTGTGGAGAACTGTCTTGATTGCTAATGACAGGGGGCACCATTCCTAGGCAGGTGGTCTCTGATGGAAGAAGAAAGCTGGCTGAGTGTGAATCTGCCAGTGAGCATGTCTCAAGCAGCATTTCCCTCTGGTTTCTGTTTCCGGTCCCTGTCCCGACTTCCCTCAGTGATGGATTCTGACCTTTGTGTTTTATTGCCGCAGCAGAGAGGAGCCGAGAACAATGTTGAAGTGTGAACAACCACAGCTTGTCACCCAGTCTTTCAAGTAAAAATGGCGCTCCACGGACAATGTGTCTGGTTTAGCTCAGGGCTCAAAATTTTTCCCAAATGCTTTTCCTCTGGACCTGGGGAGAGAACCTGTGATGTAGGCCCTGTGTGTGCTGCCCATTTTCTCCTGCAGAACAAAAGGACCAACGTTCATGTGACAAACACTAAATCACAAGAAGAGGAGACATGTGGCTCTCTACTGAGGAAAGTTCCTGGGACACCAAGAGGCAGGATGAGTAAGGTGCACAGTGGGGTGGGTCAGTGCATCCGGGTGACGTCTGGGAGGTGCTAAGCAGAGGCTGTGAAGGGAGATTGAGCACGGAGGCCACCACGTGGCTAGAGCAACTGATCTGTGAAGGAGCAGCTACGCTGAAAGCTGGTAGACAGAATCGGCTTATGCGTAGCCAAGAGGCGCACTTAGGATTCTGACCTGGTGGGTGGGTGCCTACCTGAATGCATCTTATGGAAGTGGTTATGGTTTTCCAGTTAACTCATCACCATAGATAAAGGGATTACACTTATCAAAGGTTGCCCAAGAAGGGAGAAGAAGGCAATAGAAGGAGGTTATTAGAATGGTCCAGACAAGAGATATTAGAGGTTGGCCTAGGAAGATGCCCAGGAACTATAGGAGATCGAAGGCACATCATAATAATTAAATTAGATCAACAGTACTTAGAAACGGACAGGTAAAGGTGGTAGACATGCAGCTCTTTGAGATCAGTTTGTTTCCTTCCCTTTGGTGAAGTAGATGAAAAGCTATTTAGGAAAGGAAGGGACACAAAGGAAGGATTATGTAAGGGGGTACATGAGGAATTTGAGTCTTGCCAAACTGCCCTTGAACTCCTTCTGAGACAAAGTAGAGACAGGTAGCATGAACCCCACACTTAGAAAGGCATCTCGGTGGAAACGGAAATGTAAATACTGTCAGCAGGCAGATGACGCCTGACGCCAGATGTGTGATGGAAGTCCTCTAGAGGGGCAGTCCAGAAGGGAAGAGCCCAAGACAAAGCCTACAGAGACTCTCAACGGGTAGAGGCATGGCCCGAGAGAAGGAAAACAGTGGATAGCATCGGCAGAAGAAAACACTGAAAAGGAGAAAGGAATTGGGTACTTGGCCAGTCTTCTTACAAAGTTAATGGTGGCAAAACCTCTGCGGTAGCAACATGGAGTCCATGGGGCCCTAAGAAGGAAGCTCGGCAAAGAAGTGAGCATCCCGGAAAGCGCAGCCCTGAGATACAAACCATGACAGCTGAAGGAAAATGGGAAGGCAAAGGTGTGTTTCCTCAGATAGGAGGGACAACAGCAAAGCTGATGGGGACAGGACGGAAAGATGCAGAGATGAAACCTGAGATCCAGGAGGATGGGGTCGTGAAATGGGGGTTGGGATGGATGAGACAGTAGAGCTCACACTGTTCTTTAGAAAGATCCACCTTCCTCTCCAACAGGGTAACTGCTACAGAGAACCAATGGACCGGATAGTGGAAAGTTGGGGGCATTTCTGTCTGGGGGCTGCTAGGGGCTGAGTTAGGCTCGTAGGGTAAAATCCTATAGATGACAGGATAAAGGGCTTGTGAGGGTATGGGGGGAGGGGAACACTGAAGGACATTCTGGCAACAGTAGGAAATGGAACACTCCCAAGAAACACAGGGTGGCCAGAGAAAACTCCAGGCCCTGCTGTTACCTCTGGGTTTACAGTAAGGCCATCTGCCATGCCTGAATGAGGTCTGGATATTAACCATTCAGGGACAATTCTGGGCATCTCTCCAGGGCAGAGGGGCAGGCTTCTGCTTTTGAGTCTGCTTCCTTGTGTAAAGCTAGATGATTTTCTATGGCTCAAAAGCCCAGTAACTTTTTCTTTGCTCTAATAAAACAGAAAATAAAAGCCCCAGAATGCTACACAAATAACTCATTGTGGTACACAGAAGTAAAAATAAATTACCCCCAATGAATGATTTTAGAGGACAAGCAGTCCTTTGTAATCTTGCCAGTGGTACTGCGGGATAGACGCAGGCTGGCTTCAGGGAGAGGCTAAGGGGACCCAGGCGCAGATTAATATGAATTAACATGGATAGTGTTTTCTCAGAAACAAACTCATCATTAACTGACATAATGCTTCTTATTTTCCACAGAAACTGTAGAGATGCTAGAGATCACATGGAAATTATGAAGCGGTCTTCCCAGCAACGGTACCAGAGCCACATAGGAGTTTACACTGGCAAAGCAGAACTCTGCGGGGCTATCAAGAGTTACTTTTGTTCTTGAAGAAAAGTATTATGCTTGATCTAGCCAAATTTACACTGACGGAAAACTCATGTTCTAATCACTTCTCTTCCAATTAGGTCCATTGTCAAAGGGACCTAAGTCTTATCTTTCTTCTTTTTTAATAACAGATTAATTCTCTACGCATGAAGACTTTTAATGTTCCAGGATGGGGGTGCCGCCTAGCGCTAGACTGTGCTAAGCATGAACATAGCCTTGGCGTCAACCTCTGT
Source organism: Arvicola amphibius (assembly GCF_903992535.2). Taxonomy (NCBI): domain Eukaryota; kingdom Metazoa; phylum Chordata; class Mammalia; order Rodentia; family Cricetidae; genus Arvicola; species Arvicola amphibius. Next base: position 140,675,638 of record NC_052052.2, on the reverse strand, counting down.
CACCAAACAGTGAAACAACACAAGGCCTTCAGTGGCCTTCGTGTTCCCAGCACACACGGGTGGAATAGGAGACCTTCTGACACCTCAGACATCATGGCTGAGATCAGGGAGGAGCCACATGACCCCCCAAACCAAGTCATAAATAGATATTATCTTTATTTGTTATTTTTTTCCCCAGCACCTCTAAATACAAGGATCCTTCTTAAAAATAATGTTTGGAAAACCCCTGTTTCACAAATCAATTAGCTGCAACTCTTGGCTGAATTCTAAAATAGGACTGTTTAAGAAAGCAAACAGGAAACTAAGGCTGTGGGAGTTTCTCCACAAGTTTCAACCCCGAGTACATGCATGTGTGCATGCATGTATGCGTGTACGCATTTGTGTATGTGTGTTCAGATGCGTGAATCTGGTTCACTTGTATGAACATTTCTATCTGCGTGTACCAGCTATTAACCTTGGGTGTCTTCCTCTGTTGCTATCCGCCATGTTCTTCTTGAGACAGGGTCTTTCATGAACCTAGAACTCACGGATTAGGCTGAGCTGGCCTCAGGGATCTGTGCTTGTCACACCTGCCAAGGGCTGGGATTACAAGTGTGTACCATCATGCTTAGCTTTTTTTTTTTTCTTAAACAAACATGTGTTCTGGGGATGGAACTCAGATCCTCATGCTTGTGTGGTAAGCACCCCGCCAACTCTGCTACCTATCTAGTCCATGTTGTTTTGTTTTTAAGACAGCGTCTCAGGTATCCCAGACTGGCTTCTAAATTCACTGTGTACCCAAGTCAGGATGGTGTTGTACTCCTGATCCACGGCCTCCATCTCTTATGTGCTGGGGTTGCAGATATTGGCCATCACCCTGGTTCAATTCTTTAACTCCAGCTGAGTTGCGCTATTTTCCTTGCCGCGCTCAGTCACAGCTCCTTAGAATGCTCAGATTCAATGACCACCATAAACCTGTACCCACTGTCACCAAGATTCAGCCTGCTTGCCCCATAAGCTTTCTAAGTACATCTCCCTGTTTAAAAAGTTAAAAGATGCACGTGTAGGAAGCCCTCCCTCTCCAGCTGTGCCCCCCTCAGGGCTCTTTTCAACTAGTCGATGACCTTGAAGGATCTTCATTAATCTCTGATGGAAGAGGAACTGCCTGCTACCTTCAGAGTCTTGTGAATAAGCCAACTCCTTGTTTGGTTCCCAGGATACCAGAATTAACAGCAAGGAGTAGGGAGAATGACCCCAGTTTATACTCTCTCTCTGCTTACCTGTTGTGGAATAATCTTTTGAATACTGTGATGATGTGTCTTTGCCAAGGCGCCTTCTTATTGGTTTAATAAAAAGCTAAGTGGTCATTAGCTAGGCAGGAGGTATAGGAGGGACAGCCAGATAGAGAGGACACTGGGAAGAGGAAAGGTGGGCCACCAGGAGATGCAGAGGAAACAGGACATGCTGGAGGACAGGTAAAGCCATGAGACATGTTGCAATATGTAGACTAACAGAATTGGGTTAATTTAAGTTGTAAGAGCTAGTTAGCAACAAGCATAAGATATGGCTGAGCTTTTATAATAAATAGCATGTCTCTGTGTCATCACTGGGGAGCTGGTGGTTCCAACAAAAACATTCAGTAGCACTTACCAACTTGATTTCTATACAGTAAAGTACATTGGCAAAAAGGAGCGGGTTGGGAGACCAAATCCAATTGTGTGTTGGAACATCCTCATGATATGTCTGAACATATTGGCTATGAAGTGATGAGAAGACTCAAAAATGATCACTTGAGGCATGAGTTTTAAGCAAAATCAGACAGCGAGAGGAGGCACTGGCACTCTTTAACTGAGGTCCTTTCAACGCACCGCACCACACGGCCAAGTCCCACTGAGAAGAAACGGCAGGCAGATCAAAGGACCTCCTGCTACCTTCTGTCTCAGAAGTCACAACTGTTCCTATGCACTTGCTTGCTCATACTCATGTGAATTACCTCTCAGAGCACAGAGTGAGGGAAAGCCTGTGGATCAAAGCCCGGTCCTGCCTCTTGGTAGGTTCCCCAATGTGCTTCATGAGCCTTTGTTCTCCCAGAAAACTCCAAAATAATCCACCTGCATTAAGAGTTAGCATCAAGTTCGGTGCTAAATTCAAGTTCATTGCCTCCCCCCACTCTTCATTTCAGTCCCCCGTGTGCTTAAATCTCTGGCTGATCTCTGCTATGGTTGTTCACACCTTAGCTTGCCTTGTCCTGAGCGGGAGTGTCACAGGAAGGCCAGGCTATCCTGTGCATTCCAGAATACACATTCTGCTTTCTGGCTCTTTGAAGCTTTGCATAAACCATTTCAAAAATATAACTAGCACTTTCTTTTTTGCAAGACCCTGTTAGTCTCCAAGGACACAAAGTTGGTATCTTAGGATTGTTACTGCTGGGAAGAAGCCCCATGACCGAGAGTGAATTGGAGAGGAAAGAGTTTATTTGGCTTATACTTCCCACCACTGCTCATCACTGGAGGAAGTCAGGACAGGAACTTAAACAGGGCGGGAACCTGGAGGCAGGAGCTCAGCAGAGGTCATGGAAGGGTGCTGTTTACTGCCGTGGTCCCCCTGGCTTGCTCAGCCTGCTTTCTTATAGAATCCAGAACCACCAGGCTAGAGATGGCACCACCCACAATGGGCTGGGCCCTCCTCACCAACCACTAAGAAAATGCTCTACAGCCAGATCTCATGAAGTCATTTTCTCAATGGAGGTTCTCCCCTTCAGATAACTCTTGCCTGTGTCAAGCTGACATAAAACTGGGCAGCACGGTTGGATACTGTGGCATTCCGTGTCTTGTGTGGAGGAAATGTGTTACTGGGTATTAAGCTGTGTTCCTGGTTTTTCTGTAGAGAAGAGTCATTGAGTATGGAAGAGGACTGTAGAAGGGATGCTATACATCAGTCTTACAGGTCAGAATCAAAGGTGGGGAAGAGAGAGACAGACTGACCGACACTAGGGATCGAAGCATCTGACCGGACTTATAGGGCTTTGGTGAGGACTCTGGAGAGCAATGTGGGGAAGGACTTTTTCCAGAAAGAAAATAACAGGTTAAAGAGGCGCGGCAAAGTCAAGTGTCTGATGCAGAGAGGCCACGTAATCGAGGCTAGGCAGGACAAGAATGCAACAATAAGAAATGACAGAAATGGGATCATCTTTCCCTGTTAGCAAAATATCCCTTTGTCCAACTCCTTAGTGACTGCTTCTGCTTCTATTTGAAAGTCCTTAACATGATTTCCAAAAGCTTATTTAAATAAGTACAGAAGGGTGACTTGTCCCGTTAGTAGTGGGGGCTAGAGAGATGGACCAGTGGCTTTAGGAGTCACAGGGCCAATGGAGACATATCAAAAAGACAAAGCCACTTGGGTAGAGATATTGTCAAGAAGTCAGAGGTACAGAAGAACCGAGTTTTTCCTAGGGGGCTACATAGAAAGCTAGGTCCTTCCCGTGAAATGGTAACCAGGTACCCTGCGCCCTGGACTTTTGTGTTAGAATGGGTCCGTTGGTGACACAGTGGTGAAAGAGAAGGAAAAAAAAAAGACAGGAAAAAGGAGGAAGGAGATGTGAGGACCAGAGGTAGGATATAAAATCCTGTGGGGCGGGAGAGGGCATCAGGCGAATTTCCACGAGCCTGGGTATCTGGCAAGGTTCGAGGCTGCTCTTTTCCATTACATAGAGAGCCCTGTTCTGTGATGGGCATGTGGCAAGAATGATTTCTCTATGAGCTATCAATCTAGGAAAGAAACTCGCAGTGTCAGGGGCGGGGCATCACTTACTTGTTAGTTTTTTTTATGTTCCTGCTAACATAGCCTACTGCGATAGCATGTTCGAGCATGCGTATGTGCATGTGTGTGCCTGGGTATGCACACACAGAGGTGCGTTCTTTACTCACCCAGTGCTGGGATGATAGGCAAATGCCACTGCCTGACTTTTTTGCATGGGTTCTGGGGACATGAACTCAGGTCTTCATGTTTGTACGGCAAACACTTGGCTCACTGAGCCATCTCCCTAGCCTCTGCTGCTAGAGCCTTTGAAGGGACAAGCCACATATCCACGTTCATTTAAATAAGCCTTTGGCTAGAATTTTCAGTACTTTCCAACAGAACCAGAGGCAGGCACTGGGGAGCTGGACTAAAGGATAGTTTAATAACAGAAGGTTAATATTATTTCAGTCTTTTTCTTCTGTTACCATATTTGAATGCAACTGAAAACACACTTAATGAAACTTGATACAGTTCTTCCAACTGTGCTCATAGGAAAACCAAAGAAGAAATGGATGACAGAAGCCGCTGAGACCGACTATTCTGAACTCTTCACGCACGAGGGAAGCAAGCAAGCTCCAAGGGCATTCATCAGTTCATCTACAAGTAAAATCTGTTTCCTGCAGTGCACTAGGGTTTCCCCCAAGGACTTCAAATGCAAGCAGAGCTCTCTTTATAGTCATTGCTGCTTTAACCCGTTGTTTTATTTTTCCAGTTCTGTGGGTACATGACAAGAGTGGCAATTTTGGGATTGTTGTGCCCAGCAACTCTCTGAAACGCTTCATTCTGGGATGCTTTGGTTATCCACACCTTTTCTCATTTAAGGTGGATGTAACAAACTGTATTCCAGATGCCGGCTACATTTTCCTTAAAATGCTATTTTTAGCTCAGTCTAAGATTCTTTTGCCTTTCTATTAGTCCTGGAAGCAAGCTATTAGAAGTGTTCTTTCATAAAAAGTTTCACCCAAGGAGGATGCAAACTTCAGGTGAGGGGAAGAGCCACCAGTTCACAACTTACTACCTAATACCTATTGATTTTCTTTTTAAGAAATTTAAATCTTATTTAGTATGTGCATGCATGTGTGTCTGCATTCCTGTGTGTGGGCGTGAAATGTGTGAGAGCACGTGCATGTGAGTGCACCTGTGTATGTATGTGTAGAGGCTAGAGATCAGTTAGTGTCACGTGTTCTTGACACCTCACTTTTTCTGAGACAGAGCCTCCATTGAACTTTGACCTGGAGCTCATTGATTCAGCTGGGTGGCCAGTTAGCAAGGCCACCTTCCAGTGCTGGATTACAGATGTGTGTGGTCACATCTGGCTTGTATGTTGGGTGCTAGGAATCTGAATTCAGGTCCTCAGGACTGTACACAAGAGCTTTATTCACTGGGACAACCTTTTAGACGCCTGGATTTTCTTACTATTTTTTTCCTTCCTTACAGCATTGTTTATTGTCCTCGCAGCAACGAAGGGTTGGTTTTCTAATTTCTTTTGAGAGAGACAGCATTCCTGCTCTTGGTCTCAAGAGGTCACCCTGTGATAATTACTTCTAGATGGAGACACAGGTGGTCCCAAGGAGAGAACCAGCTTTTCTCCAGTTTAGCTCACTCAGTGTTTAAGTCACTGGGTCTTCGAAGACTCTCCATTCAGAAGAGGATCCCATTTTCTAAGACCGCAGAGAAAAACCTCTGTGCAGCACTGGTTAGGTCAGTCTTCTCTATTCTGACCTTATGTACGGCCCACTTCCAGTTAAACAGGAGAAACCTCTGATTGGGCTAAAAATTTCATGACTCCCGAGACCCCAGCATCCTTACAGATGTGTCTACAACACCCTGTCCTAAAACCCCAGATTACAGCACTCTGAAGTCCCTGTCTTACAGGTCTCTAAAGAAACACAGTCTAGTTTTCTGAATGGGGAGTCAAGTTTGGGTGGGATGGTTGAGCCAGGTGCACAGCAAAGGCTGCATCAACAAAGGTCGGAAGACATCATCCAAGGTCATGTTGGACAAAGGGCTGTTTTAAGATCTCCATGTGACAGATTTCCTTTTTGAAACACTGTTTCATGTAGTTCTGGCTGGCTTTGAATTTGTTATTCAGCTGAGAATGACACGAGATTTCTGATCTTTCTCCTGTCACCTCCAAAGTTCTGGGAGTTACCATATGCCTGGCTTTCTACAGGGTTGGGAATTGAACTCAGAGCTTTAAGCATGCTGGCAAACACCCTGGCAACGGAGTCACATTCTCAGGCCCCGTGTTTCATAATTCAGCATCACACTGCTATTCTTTTTAAAAGATTTTATTTGTTTACGGTTTTTTTTTTTTTTTTTTGAGACAGGGTCCTCTCTAAGTAGCCCTGGCTGTCTTTGAGTTCACTGTGTAAATGAGGCTGGCCTGGAGCTCACTATGTAGACCAGACTGGCTGTGAAGTCATAAGAGATCTGCTTGTCTCTGCCTCCTGAGTGCTGGGATCAAAGGTGTATGCCATACCCAGTCTTAAGTTAACATCCAGTTTAAAAAAGAAAGAATGACTCACTTCATGGCTGGGTGCTGGGACATCATATAAGTTTTCCCGAAGTCTCATGGGAACTTCCTAATTAGACTGCCTGCAGGGACTGACCATCTTACCTGTCAAAATCCCCAGAGGGATGTCTCTGAAGTTTATCGCTGGATGTAGCGGTGGCTTGCCAAGTATTCTTTGGCTTGTGAGCTTGGTGCTGCATATCTGTGTGTCTCCCGCAGTGAGAGGACTGAAAAATTAATGAGAAGCTCAGAAAAGCTCATTTTTTTATGGCTCCGGAGATTGGGAGGGTAATGGAGACCGATGTGAAGGCAGAGCTTTTGAGCTATCAGCCTCGAGCCTGGCAAATCACAGAAGCAGGGTAAAAATTCGAATATACCACACGAAAAGGCAGTACCATGGAGGAGCTATTTAGGGAAGGCCGGTCTCTGAATGACAAACAGCCGGGGAAGAACTCTGGCGTCATTCGTGGCTGCCCGTCTATCTCTGCGAGGCTCAGACCTCTAGCTAACTCGTCTGCACCATGCATTGCAGCCTTCTTGACTTGGCACTTTTTTTGGAGGAAGAAGGAGCCTGGACCTTGAGTCCAAATAGGCTTTCCTCTCCCTCTGTCTGGTCACCACCTTATGGGGACAAAAATGAATGTGGAAACATGTTTCTCTTTTTTTCACAAGGAGATGTCACTTCTTTTCCAAGAAGAAAAAAACCTGGATTTTATTTAAAAACTGTAAGCTAGCCAGGTGGGGGTGGTTCATGCTTTTGATCCCCATGTTTGAGAGACCATGGAAGGAGAAGCGTGGCCAGCATGAGGCCAGCTGTGGGAAGCATCGTGAGATTCTGTCTTGAAAACAAAAAACAAAAAAACCAAACAAACAACAAACAAAAAATAAACAAACAAAAGACCTAACTGTCAGTTATTTGATGGGCAAAGGTAGACGCCCAGACTTGGGTGAACAGGCACTGAATCTGGGTAGCATTTGCACCTGAGCTTCTAGGGTGCTCCAGCTTGGGCTCCCACTGTCACCTGTTCCTTCTCTCATGCATCTTACCCTCTCACCAGCAGACATGTGATTTTCGGGCTCATCTTGCTCTAGAGCTGGGTCTCAGCAAGTGGTAACCATCATAGGGAGAGTTCAAGCCCGGCCTTTCTTTGTCTCCTTAAAAATATCCACCAGTTGTATAGTGAGTTGTCAACAGGCCTCAGCTCCATTTGACATGATGGATGGTATTTTAAAACCAATGGTGATTTGCTTATCAATCCCTAAGAGCTGCCTCAGGGCAGCAGAAACCTGGCGCTCCGTTGAGAGCTACCCGCCTTCATCTCATTCACAGCTGGTATGGGCTGAGTCCAAGCGCACCAAAATTCCCACTCCCCAGGATCGCCGAATGTGACCCGATTTCAAAATAAAGTTGTTGAAAATGTTAGACTGGGATCAGGTCACGTGGAATAACAGAAGCTCTCAATGTCATCTAATTGAGTGTCACTGCAAGGGGGAAATGGAAGCAGATGTCCATGCAGGAAGGGCATCGCATAGAGCAGAAGGCTGGGAATAGCACGATATACCTAAAAGCACGGAACACGGAGGACTGTAAGCAAAGCAGCAAATGCTAGAGGTGAGGTGTAGAAGACACTCTCACAAGTTTGCCATTTATACAAGGCTGGCCTTATAGTCTCCTGATACCCCCTGCCTCTGCCTCTCAGTGCTGGGATTATAGACCTGGGCCACCACACTTGGATTAAGTTCTTTTTAGTTGTCTCTTGGACATGGCCTTCCACAATACTGCAACATGCCTCCTGTTTGGAACGCCTCTTTTCTCCTGTCAACCTTGACCACCCACCCCAGTGTCCCCTCAGAACCTCATGCTTTTTCCTTCGTTTCTTGGCCCTTGATCACCACCTCTACTTCCGCACTAACTGCACCACATGCAACCATCTCCAAGGAAGGAATTGTGGTTTGCCATTTCGTGTTCTACTGCCTGCCCCAGGGTTTCTCAGCAAATACAAAACAAGGTCTCAAATAAATGAGAGCCAAATACTGCACACTGGAAGAGTATCAACGCTCAGATGGTCAGGGGCTACAAAACTTTTCTCCACCACCTACACTACGGGAAATTACGTATTTATTCTTGTATGTACAAGTGACTGTTGGCAAGGGTGAGAATCAACAGACTTCAGGGCACTTCCCCGGACAGGAATCACCAATTAGGACAACTTCAAGATGACGCAGGAGCTGAACTGCTTCTTCTGTGCTTCTAAAGCATGGTGAATACAGCTCGTGATCACTTATTCTGTAGCCTTATAATTACTGGATGCCAATCTACTTCTCGCAGAAGTGTGGGCTCGGTGTGGGTGGCTCTGCATTCTTCAGCTCTCCATTTTCTGTACCTGACATTTCAGAGATCTTGGGCAAGCCTTTGTTGAACAAAGGAGTTTGTAGGAGAAATCTGCAGTGAATAGCGGGGCAATGTGGACAGAGAGCAGGGGGTGAAGATAAGGGGAAAAAAGCCACTCCCTTGCACCCTGCCTCCCTCCACAATTCATTGCTAAGAAAGAGCTCTTGTCATTTCCAGGAGAAGATTCTGAGCTGCCTCTACCTGATCACCCGGGCTTTGGGTCCCACTTGCCGTACAGTGGGGTTGGTTTTCCAAGTTTGAGGCAACAAATCAGAGGCTAGAAAGATCCCTTGGCATATGACCTCAAAGTCTAAAGTACTTTGCGGTGGGGGTGTTCTGACAGCCACAGATGGGAGCCTACAACCTCAGATGACAGGGGACAAGAGCTGTGAACATGTCCTGGCCAACAGCTGGTCTCAGGGGTCACGGTGTAGCTGAAAGGAATAATTCTGTTTGTTTTCCTTTGTGGAAAGCAAAGCTAGTGTTAAAAAAGTGGAGAGAAGGGCTATACCAGGGGCATGTGTTGGCAGTCCCATGTGATAAAACACCCGAGAGGAATCCACCTAGAAACAGGATCGGTTATTTCAGCTTTTCTGCTTCTGGATGGAAGGAAGGTGGTGCGCCATGACATGAGCAAATGGCAGAGGAAGCTGCTCCTCTCATGGTGGCTGGGAAGCAAAAAGAGACAGAAGGGAGCCAAGACTCTAATACCCTCTCAGGTCTGAGACTGCAGGAGTGCACCACCATTGCCATACCGTAGGCAGAGGCAGCTTGTAATCACACAGAAACTATATTAACGGCAACACTGTTTGATCAATAGCTTAAGCGTATTTCTAGCTAGCTCTTACATCTTAAAGTAACCCATTCCTATTATTTTATCTTTTACCACGAGGCTCGTGGTTTACTGGTAAGGTTCTGGCTGGCTGCTGGTGTTTTTCCCCTTCGGCGGTTACATGGCTCCTCCCTGACTCTGCCTTCTTTTCTCCTCTGTCTCTGCTTGGAATTCCTGCCTGGCTCTATTCTGCGCGGCCCTAGGCCCAAAGCAGCTTCTTTATTAACCAATGGCATTCACAGCATACAGAGGGGAATCCCACATCACCATACTTCCTTCTGCTCCTTGAGAGTTGTGTCCCCTTACAGCAAACGCTTAACAGCTCTGTGCCTCACTTCCTTCATCTGCAAAATGGGAATAAAACCTGGTCATGTTCATAAAGTTCCGTAATAACTAATATGAGTGAATAAATGCAGATCACGGAAGGGTACCAATGCCACTGGTGATGCACATGGTGATTACTGAGATTGAATCAGGCAGAGGTAATATGTGGCTACAATTCAGTGATAATGTGCCTTTACCACTTTTCACATAACAATAATTCCAGTAATTATCATCTGAATATCTATCTCCATTTCCCCACAGACCTTCATACTCCAGAATGTTTCTTCCATATTTTTCAGAAAAATATCTATTTAAAATAAATACGTATGTATGTACATACAAATGTATGTAATCTATTCTTTAAAAACAATACAAACAGCACCATAGCATAATGCTGTTCTGTTTCTCATCTTGTTTTTTTCCACGTAAGAGAGTCTTGCGTAGTGTTCTCCACATCCAAAGATATAAATCTTCCTTGGATGTTTTTGTGGCTTGATGCTAATCTATTGTGTAGAAAAATCATGATTTAGGCAAGCATTCGACCACAAAGCTGTATTTCCAGTCCAGGATTTGATTTGATTTATGTAACAGCCCTCCACCGATGGCATTTATCATATTTCATATGTTTCCCTATTATAAACAATCTGTAATGAACAACCTTGAAAATCCATTTTTCTCCATTTCTGCAAGCACACATGTAGGTTAAATTCCTGGCAATTTATAATTCCATTTGTATGTGACCTTCGTCAAATCTGGAACTTTACAGCATTGATCGCTCTGTGTCTAGAATGTTCTTTCTGGCTAGATCCTCCTTTGCTAGTCTGATAAATCTCAAGGTCAAAGGCAAACACATTTACAGCTTTGATGGCTCTGGCTACATTGTACTCCAGTAGTTTGCTGTGGACCTCTCCTGCTGGCAGCACCCTGCTGAGAATAGCTGATTCCCAGGCTCCTGGAGGGTAGCTGATCTCAATTCCATTTATTTTCCCAAAATCATAAGTAAAAATTGGTATGGCACTAGTTTTTTTGTGTTTCTTTTATTAGAAACAAGGATGAGCCCTTCTTTATATTTATGGGGCAGCTGCCCTCTTAGGTTTGCTAACTGTGTTCTCTGCCCAGACCATATGTCTGGAAGTGAAAACACGAACCTTTACTAATGCTTTCACTAATGCTATATTGAAATCTCTCATAGTGATCTGTAAGTCTGGAATCCCTCACATTCTCTGCCTCTTCTCCACGTGGGCCCCTTCTGCCTTACAGGTGATGATACAGTCAATCCTGGCTGCCTGGATTCCCCCCCCCCCCAAGCCCCCCATGCCTTGCTTACTTGCTGCTTGGCGGTTGGTTCAAGGAATTCAAATTTCAATGCATTCTCTTTAAAGCAGGGCTGTAGGGAACAGCTTGGCTCCTCCCAGATTCCTTTTCTCATTGTTAATCTCATTACCAGAGACCAGGATGGCTAATCTCCATTGTTAGCTTGGTTTTGAGGGGGTTTCCAGAGAGGAAGTACGAAGACCCAACCTAATGTGGGTGACTCAACCTTACATGCTGGAAGCCAACTGAGCCCAAGCATTCTCATTCTCTGTGTGTGTCTCTCTCTCTCTCTCTGTCTCTCTCTCTCTCTCTGTCTCTCTGTCTGTCTGTCTCTCTCTGTCTCTCTGTCTCTCTGTCTCTCTGCTCTCTGTCTCTCTCTGTCTCTCTCTCTCTCTCTCTGTCTCTCTCTCTCTGACTACAGCTGCAGTAAGACCAACTGTCTTAAGTTCCTTCTGCGAAGCCTTCCATGCCGTGATGGGCCCTACCATCAAACTGTAAGGCCAAACAAGCCTTCCCTTCCTTAAGCGGCTTTTTTTTTTTTTTCACGTTTTCGCCTCAGCATTTACTTCAACCTCACACTCTTGGAGCTGTCTTCATCTGAGCTCAACAGGAGATGGCACTGATGGAGAGATGCTTAAGCGGCTTTTGTCAGGCATTCGGTCACAGTAACGAGAAAAGTAAATACGGCAGAGATGATTTAAATAGTGCGCCCTGGGCTTCTTTGTTTCTACTAGTGTGGATCTCCAGGTATTTCCTTGTCGACACTTAAGGGACTTTTCAGTTTCTGAAGTGTACTTCTAGTAGGCAGTATACAGTTCCGTTAGAACACAGTGGTTGTCCCATGCACCACACACATGGGGGCGGGGCACCTTCCCCGAGACCTCTCTGGACAGACTACGGAAAGCTGAAATGTCCTGGGAAATCTTCTCTTTCCTGTACTTGAGTTCTCACACCTGCTGCCACTTCACACCACCCCTCTCTGTATTCTAGCCCTGCTGAGTGTGAAGTCATTACTGTCCTCCTGGCAGGGGGTGAAAATGACTACAACCTTTATGGCAAGCAAAGGCTGGGAAGCTATTCACTGAGCGATGCACCCCTGAACCTGGCTTCTCTTTCTATCACTGAGAGAGAAAAAAATGTCTAAAGAAATCAATGCTGCATGCAGATGATTGTGGCACGGTTATTTATAATCATGCACACTGAAGGAATAGTCTATATTTAGGATGGAGAGAGTTGATGATCAACAATTCATCATGTTATAGTAGAAACATTATATTATGTAATGTGTATTTCTGTTACAATATAATGCCAAATTAAAAACTAAAGTTTTACAGAAAAAAACTAGGGGACGGAGAGATGACTCAGTGACTAGAACATTTGCTATTCTGACAGAAGACCTGGGTTAGGCTCCTAGCATTCAGGTGGCTGCTCAGAGCTACCATGGGTGGGGGAGACCAGTTATTATATTTCCCCTTAAATATCTGGCCCAGATCGATCCCATGATGCTTTAGTTATTTACCAGGCAGGCAAAGATCAACCTCACTATGATTGGCAGACTTCCTGGTAATGAATCTTTCCAGCCGTCCATGCATGAAATAGAGTTTTGCGCAACCGAGAAATTTACCCTCTCTCTTGCACGGGAATATGTTCCTGCGAAACGCTGCTGCACAGTTGAGTTCCTAGCTGCTTTATAGGATCGTCATAGAAACACCTGGAAATGTAATTAGCATGATGTTCAACAAGCACTTCCTGTGTGCTGGAAAGCAGGGAAAGTTCCTGTCTTGATAATGATACACAGACCTGGGTATCAGTGTCCACATGTTGTTGGTCCCCCCCACACTAGAGAGTACAGTCTCCGATGATATATAATGAACAGTTTTATTGAGGATGTAGAACTGTTAGCATTCCAGAGAAGAGATTGTCATTTTTTTCTTTTCTTTTTTTTTTTTTTTGACTTTCGAGATATGGTTTCTCTGTAGCTTTGGAGTCTTTCCTAGAACTAGCTCTTGGAGACCAGTCTGGCCCTTGAACTCACAGAGATCTGCCTGCTTCTGTCTCCCAAGTGCTGGGATTAAAGGCTTGCACCACTGTCAGGGACCATTTTCCTAAGGATAGATTTGTCAGGGAACATCGTCCTGACAGGGATAGCAGAGGTCATTGTCCTAAGGATGTTTACAGAGAACCCACCCCTCATCCCACTATCTTGAGAGCTATCCGTTAACGGAACCCACCCCTTACTCCAATGTTAATGAATCACATGCTTCGGCTTACTCCAGGTGCTGGCTGATGACCTTCAGTTACCCCGGCAGAGTTCCTGCCTACCTACCTCCACCCCATTCAAGGGTATATAAGCTGTAACTTTCACCCCAATAAACGGAGACCTTGACAATAGAATCTTGCTTGGTCTCCTTCCTCTTTTACAGCTCATGTCTTGCAGGTTAGCGCCCCTTCAGAGGACCCTGAATAGCTGACCCTGCCGGCGGGGTTACACACCACCACTGCCCAGCGAGATGGGCATTTCTTATGAATCAACACTTGAACAATTCAAGGAAAAGCCATACTGAATACCACAATAGTCTTCAGTGCCTAGATTTCCTCTGGCCTCTGAGTATCATTAGAAGTCTTCTGAATTTTGCTTCCAAAGACTCCCAACATGCTCTCAGTTACCAGGTGTATTGAGTAGGCAAATTCTGACTGAGGGTGGGGCAGCTGAGGTGATCCCCCAAAACCTACTCCCAACCCCCAATCAGACAGGCAGTTTCTTTAAGCACGCATCTTCTTTCATTCATTTGATTCCCTGACACCCTACAGATTTTATACTCATCAAGTGCCCAGCTTCCTTGGGATGGCATAAAGAAGAGAGACCTTCGGAACTCATCCTCAGGAACTCTTAGCTCCTTCAAGGCCTTGTGGTCTGCTTTCCTTCATGCTAAGGCTACCAAACATTTGTTTTAGTCAAACAATCCCAGAACACAATCGACTCGTTGCCAAATGTCATTCCTGTGTCTCCTACAACTTGACAAGGAAACCAGCAGAAAGGGTGCCCCAAACACCTCCCCAATACAAATAGACATGCATTTGGTAGTTAACACTGCTTCAGAAACGCCAGTGTTGGCAAGCCTTGCTTCTAATCCTCCGTTCTCTTTCTAACTATTAGGATCAAATTCCTGAATTTAAGTATATTTAAAACTAACCTAACCAGATACTCAGTGTCTTGAACTTTCCATTTCTTAGATTCTCAAGTCCTATGATACAGAGATTTTTTTTCCAGGCAAAACCCAAAGACTATGAGGTGAACTGGGCTTGCATCGGAATCCCTCGAGGTTTTATCATTCTCTAGCTGCGCGATCCTCAGCAAGCTACTGACCTTTTCTGAGCCTCATTATCCTTAGTCTATAAACCGATAGTAGGAGTAACTGAGTACCCAGACCACTGGGAAAGCTGGAGCACAGCCGGTTAAGTATTTGTCCTAGAGGGGATGTGGAACTGTTAGCCATCAGCCTTGTTACTGGTAAGGCTAGGGCTTAGTAAGTAATAGGGTAATTATTAAGATTCAGTGAATAAAACCCAAAAGGAAATCCCAAAAGGCACACAAGAAACCCAGATCAATATATGGATTAAATGATAGAGAAGAAAGGAAAGTGCATGTCAGAAATTAGTCTGGATTTGAACATAAAGTTAAGACTTAATTCATCACAGATGTCCCCAAAGTAACAATGACTGGCTGTATGGAGTCAAGATGTCTCTTGGCAGGAAGGCTGCCAAGACCCAAAGGAGGGCTTTTAGCATCTACAAACTTACTTCAGCTTGAAACATTGGAATTTGACCCTCATGGTGTCATAGTAAGAGGCTAGACCAGCTAAGACCTTCAGGAGACAGCTAGAGCTCTGCCACAACAAAGGGATGAGCCTATTTATGCAATTAATGGGTTAATAGGTTAATGGGTAGAGCATCGTCTTCAGACAGGGTCTTCAATGAAATCCAGTTTAGTAGATTTGGGGGGGGGGGCACTTGTCCCCTCATCCTGTGATCCCTTCTGCCTCCTCAGGACTGCCAGCAAGAAGGCTATCCCTACAAACAGCCTGGGACCTTGGATAGAACCACAAGGTAAAAGGAACCTCTTTTCTCCATAGTTCAATCCGTTCACAGTGTCAGCCACAGACATCAGACTAGGATTGTGCCCATCTGGTATCCTGCGGAAGGCTGATCTCAAAGCAGAGGTGGTATCTGCCAGAGGATCCAAATCCAAGTGTTGAATGGGAACAATGAGGTCTCTATAAAGGAAACAGGCAGGGAAGGACAACAAAAACCCGAACCAAACCTCCTTTAAGGACACACATACCTTCTGAGAAAATTCGTCAGGGAATAATTACGTTATTAAAACACTACAGAACATACACGAGCTGAAATGGCAAGGACACTCACTAGAAGATGGAATCTCGTGAGACTACCTTGGAAGCGCCATTATGAAACACATGGCTGCAGATCATTTGTGCTGGGAACGTAGCTCAGTTGGTGAAGTGGCTGCTTATCATAGATAAAACCCTGACTTCCATCCTCAGCTCTGCAGAAATCAGCCTTGAGAGTGCATTCACATGCCTGTAATACCAGCATTTTGGGAAGAAACGGGGACATCAGGAGTTCAAGATCATCCTTGACTACATAGTAGGTTTGAGGCAAGCCTGGGTTATATGAGACCCTGACTCAAAACTAAAACAGAAACTATGTATTCAACATAGAAGTGCTCCAAAAAAGCCAAGGGTGATTCCCAGGCTAACTCCAGAGGAGACCCCATTGAGAAGTGCTAATCATGTACTCTTGGAGGACCTAGACGTAGAGTGGAGGGCCTACATGTGGGGCAACACCTCTAAAACCTCCTGGTGGAACTGAGGACAACAGCAACCAAGAATTCTGGGAGTGTGAGAGACATGTTGATGGAAGATGTTGGCATTGGGCCTGACCCCCAGTGTGAGACCAATTGTAGAAATAGTTAAGAAGAGGCAGAAATGTGGGCTGAAGGCTGCAAACACATTTAATTCTGTAAAAAAGCAAGGGAACCTCCCTGCCTTGAATTCATTTCCCTGAAAAGGGGGGCAGTGCTGGGCTCTATTCTAATGTCCCTGTGTCTGTCCTGATTGAAACTTTGATGTCTTGAGAGCACTTTTTTCTGACCCAAGATTTAGTAATTTACATGCTTGCAAGGTGTGTGTGTGTGTGTCTGTGTGTGTGTGTTCTTGCATGTGTGTATGCATACACGCTCCATCTTCTCCTTATAAAGGCTTGGTTCATAATTCTCACCCCAGATTTAGTTGTAAAACCATTCACTCCCACAGAAACTGCCCAGGTTTGGGAAGTAGGCAAATAGTCATTCTGCTCATGTACGATCTCTTTCTGTGCCTTCTGTCTTCTCATAGACTTTCAAAAGGAGACACTGGCCATGCTCGCCTCATACAGCACCTTCCACCCTTTGTGTTTGTGCCTGTGAGGCACCAAGGAGACACAGGAAGGCCAACTTCCTCTGGGCCATTGTGCTTGCTCAGTTAATTGTGAGTTCAGAGAAATAAGGAAATGCTTTAGTGAACTAACTTGTTGGAACCAAAAAAAAACAGGGCAAATCCCAGCCCTGTGGGACTGCACAACATGTCTAAAAGCAGGTTTCTCCACCAGTCTCTCGGCAAACATTGCCACGATCTAAGAGCCCGGAGAGTGAGCAGCATCTCAGGGGCAGGGTATGAAAGGGAAGCCCTTCCTTGTTCTGGGTGTTGGGCTTTTCAAATACGAGTCATTTTACAAGAAAAATAATGGAAGATCAACTTCCCTTGCCTAATGTGTTATTAGAGTTTTCTCTTTTATAATCCCCACAATAACTTAACGATGTATCAATTTTATCCATATATCAGAGAAAATCAGTCACATCATCAAGTGCAACCTGCCCTGGATAACAAAACAACTGGGCTCTACCATGTGACACCCCCTCATCCATTGTTCAAGACCACCTCCTGATACATGGCTTCTTAGCTTGGAAGTTCATTGTCAAAGACACATTTTACAACAAACGACAAACTCTTTGGGTCTATTTTTGGTATTAATCTTATGGAGACTGGGAAGATGGCTTGGAAGTTAAGAGCACTTGATACTCTTGCAGGGGACTGGGGGTGGGTTCCAAAAACCATTCATAACTCCAGTCATGGGGGCTGATCTAATAGCCTCTTCTTCTTACTTCCTTGGGTACTAGTCACATACACAGTACACATGTATACATGCAGGCAAAACATAAAATATTTTTAAAAGAATTAGTGCTTTTAGCCCCGCCCCCCCCCACAACTTAGTGACCACTCCACAAGGCCCCGTGATTAGTGTCTGTCTACCCAACCTACTGTTTCCATGTACTATACAACAGAATAAGGTAGCATCCCAACAAACTTAAAGGCAGTTGTGTCTTTATGTTAGATTTTCTTTTTTTTTTCTTTTTTTTGCGGGGGGGGGGCGGTTTCGAGACAGGGTTTCTCTGTAGCTTTGGAGCCTGTCCTGGAACTAGCTCTTGTAGACCAGGCTGGTCTCGAACTCACAGAGATCCGCTTGCCTCTGCCTCCCGAGTGCTGGGATTAAAGGCATGCGCCACCACCGCCCGGCCAGTTGTGTCTTTATGAAACTGGTTACAAGATGGTATAGATGAAGTATCCCTTCCCCCAAATGCTCAGGACCAGAAGTGGTTTGGATTTTGGAATACTCATATATACATAATGAAGTATCTTGAGGGGATAGGGCCCAAGTCTATTTTCATATTTAGGTTTCATGTATATTTTAAAAATGTACCCAAAGTAATGTTACATATTTTTAATTCTGTGCATTAATCAAGTTTTCAGATATAGACTATTCAACTTAAAATCTTGTAGAGCATTGGGGTTTTGGATTTTCCAATTAGGGATATTCAATTCATTTAGTCTTTTTAAGCCATTCAACAAATCCAGATCTTCAACCAACTGTAGTTGCTTTCAACTAGATAGTGTAGGCTACACACTAAAATGTGTAAGTTGCTACCATCTGTCATTATTATTATTATTATCTTCATCATCATCATCATCATCATCATCATCATCATTATTAAATAATCTAGGTGGGCTTTGAAGCAGCGATCCTCCTGTCTCAACCCCCCTTGCTCTGGGATTATAGAAGTGGGCCAGCACATCCTGCTCTTCCTTCAGCTTTGAATCTATTTAAGAAAGATTCGCATGGTGACTTTGTCTGTCTTTATGAATAGGCTTCTCTTCCTTCATGTTTCAGCTTTATAAAGATACATCAGGAAAGGAAAACAGTGGCGTTCCACCACTAAGTACGGTGAGCTAAGTCTTTAAAATCAGGTGAATTATAAATTCCAAAGCCCATTAATCTGAAATGCAATCTAGTCCGCCATAGTATAGAAACCAAGTCCAATCCCAGCTTCGCAATTTTAAACTTTCACTTATTAAGTAACAGGTTTCTCTGCCTGCTAAGTGTGGTTCATAATACCATGTGAAGAGCTGGGAGATGTAGTTCTGTCATAGAGCCCTTGACGAGCATACTGGAGGCCCTAGATTCAATCCCCAATGCTGGCAATAATTATAATGCCACACATGTCTGTTGTAAGATTAAAGTCCACAAAGCGAGGGCAAATTTGTGCTTATTTTCCATGACATGGTAAATCCAACCGACCCATTGCTGTTGCTGGCATCCTAGTGCAAGCACGGCTTTCCTTGACAGGAAGAATACAATGACAGCTGTCATGTTACACCTTGAACAAGGGTGGGAGCTGGCCTCCAAAGACAGCTCAGTATCCATGTCCTTGTTAACTCCCCTTTGATGGTGATTCTAGGTTAGCCCTGTGACTCACTTTAATTACCAGAAAATACCATACTGTGAATCTCCATCAATTCTGTATCTGTCTTTTAAAAAAAAGATTTGTGTGTGTATGCGCAAATGCGCATACACATGCGTGCACACGCTCATGAGCCCATGGATACCAGAAGACACTGGATCCTCTAGAGCAGTGGTTCTCAACATTCCTATTGCTGTGGTCCTTTAATACAGTTCCTCGTGTTGTGGGGATTCCCCCAACTATAAAATTTCCATTGCATTGTTCAGAACTGTAATTTTGCTACTGTTATGAATCATAATGTAAAATCTGTGTTTTCCCATGGTCTTAAGTGACCCCTGTGAAAGGGTTGTTTGACACTCCCAACTTGGGGTTGGGACCCACTCACTACTCTAGATTTAGGGTTTTAGGTGGATTTGAGTTGTTCAGTCTGATTGCTAGGAAACAAACTTTTGTTCCCTGGGAAAGCAAGAGATCCTCTTAACCCTGAAGCCATCTTACCAGCTCTCTGGATCTAAGTCTATTATAGCATGTTGGGCCCCACTTTTGTTCTCTAGGGGGCCCTGATCTGTGTCCTGGAGAAACTAAAAGACAAGACTACACAGGAAGTCCTTGAGACTATATGGACAGGGGATAAGTCCTAGCTTCCCCATCACTTCCCCATGTGTCTCCAAATGACTTCAATCCCATCTACTTCCAAATGTGTAACAGATTTCCCAACAGATTAGCAGAAGAACCATCTCATTGAGCCCAGCCAACCTCTCAGCTATCAGGGATGATCTAATGGTTGCTGTTTTAAGGCAATAAGCAGGGAAGATATTGGTACACAGCCATTGACAACTCAAAGAACAATGCTGTTCAGAGTTTCAGCTTGTGCTGTTTTGCACCTGAATCTACATATCACTCCAATAAGCAGAACAATTATGAAGGACGGCAAATCCTTCAAGGACTAAGTCCTTCCACCTTTACCTCAGTAACTACCTTCCTCTCCTCTCTTCTTTTCTTCATGAATTTTGAAACACAAACCTGGCTGGCCACATGACTGACTTTCAGTTCAAAATGTACTTCTTTGGTACCTATAGTCTCTTTGCTTCTTACTGAGACATTAAGGGAGAGGGGGAAAGGCATGTGATAGTTTGGAATGATAAGCAAAAATACTGGATAAACTTCACTTTGAGAGGCAATGGTTGTATCTTTCACAAGCCAGCCAGCGCCAAAAGACACAGATTTCCACAGCCTTTGTTCCCCTACCTCCACTTTACCTCGTAAACCCTAGACATTCCCTTTGTGGGTCACAGATGCAACAGACAAGAAAGAATATTTTCGGCCTGTCCATGCTTGACCTCTTTTTGTTTCTGTCTATTTTTAGTGCCGAGGATCAAAGCAGATGGAATGTACCCAACAATCCCCCAAAGGGAATGTGTGACCCAGCCAGATGCTGAAGGTTACTCTGCTTGGTGTGGCGCTTTCTTACGGAAATCAGATGCAGACACTTCATGTACATGTATGTTTGTTTCCCTAAGCACGAGAGCTATCGTCGCTGAAAGATGTGTGAAGTGTTACGTCTTTGACTTTGCAATCCCCCCGTGAATGTTTCAGTTTCCCTTGGTGCATGAACACTGCGTTAAAGCAAACTGTGCAGCTTCACAATCTGACGGACCTTAAACAAAACACCTTTCTGATGCTCACGTCCTCTTCCTCCTCCTTCTGCTCAAGCAAACTTTCAAAATCTATTTCCTCTCCTTGCATTTACTCATCAACCGATGCTAACTAAACTCCAGCCATGTGGCTTCCATAGAATCATTATTTCAAAGACATGAATGGCGAGTTGTCAGTGAGCACTGCAGACTCCCCAATCAAGGGACCATCTTGTCAGGACCTGAAGCATTGACCTTTCTCCTTTTTTCAACTCCCATGCTCTGATTTGGTGACACTGCCAGTTTCTCCTGGATTTCTCTTTTGTTCCCATCAAGCCTTGTCTGCCTTCTCGGTTTTTATCCATGACCTCCAAGTTAGAGGTCCTCGGGGTTGCTCCCATTTCTTTTGCTTCCCAAGTAGCTTTCCAGTTTATTTCTCATGGCTTCAAGGTGCCCATGACTTCCCATCTACATTCTCAGCCAGATCTCTTCTGTCCCTTCCAGAGCTCTATCCCCAGCGTGCCCTCCATCTGATGCTTTGAAAACACAAGGAAGTCGGCATTTCACCAAATGTATCATTCTGCCTGGTGGCCTTCTCTTGGGAATCTCGGACACAGAGAACAGTAGCCTGCTACCTAACTGCCCAGCAATAAGTTCAAGGGGAGTTCACTCTACCCTTCTTCCATAGTTGATCTATAATCAATATAGCTCATCCTGTTTCCTAAGTGCCTTCTGTTCATAGTCGTCAGCTGCTACTGTCACTATTTTGGTCTAGTCTGTCGTCCCTTCTCCCCAGCGTTATAATCGACCACCTGTTAGCTGGTTTGCTTGCTACCAGAATCAACAGGAACAATTAATATGACATTTAATGTGGCAATAAGGAGGTGTCTTCTTGATTCTATCCCAAGTAAATTTTCTTTTGTCACAAACATATATGTAGATGTTGTGACATTATAAACTAGAAAACAACATTTGGGTTCCATGCCAAGTTTTTCCCATAGTATAGAGACTGACCTTTTAAAAAAATGCAGTGCAGTCTCCTGAGAGGTTGTGTGTGAGAGTGCAGGTGAGCATACATGCATGTGTGTGCAAGGGTGTGTGTGTGTGTGTGTGTGTGTGTGTGTGTGTGTGTGTGTGGTGTGCATGTGTGCATAGACCAGAAGTGAATCTTAGGTATCATTATGGGATGTAGTTCTTGCTTTTTAAGATAGGGACTCTTGCTGGCCTGGAGCTTTCCAATTTGGCCAGTATGGCTGACTACCAAGCCTTAGAGATCTGCCTGTCTCTGCCTACTGTGGTTGTAAGTGTGCCACCACATCTGGCTTTTCAATGTGGGTTCTAGGGAATGAACTCGGGTCCTCATGCTTGCATAGACAACCCTTTACTGCCTGAGCAACCTCCCAAAGTCCTCAAAGGCTCTTTACTGCGTAACGGTAAAGACCAGGCTCCTTAACATACCCTGATCAGTAAGTATTCAACACCTTCGCCCCTGTCCAGCTTTTCAAACTCCATTCCCCTCTCCCTCCAAACCCTCTTTAATCTAACAATGCCTTTCAAAACATAACCTGTTTTGGAGGCTACAGATTTTAAACTGTCTTCTCTGGGCTTTGTGTTCTATTGGCCAGGAGAGAAAACTTGCTTGTGTTCATTGTCTTACTCCCTGGTTAATCACGTAATTCTCTAGAAAACTCTCCTGGTGACTTTTAACTACATGGCTTGTCTCCTTTGCATGCTCAGAGGCTCTGTGCATCTCCTCTCTCATCACGTTTACCGCCCCGCAATCGCTAGCCTAATTATGTGTTCTTCCCTTAAGACACGACCTTTAGAGGAGGAAAGAGCACAATCCCTGCTTGTCCTCACTACTCAAAGTTCATGGACTATGGCCTGCACACAAATAAAAGAAGCATGCTAAGTTGGGATCCTTTTTTGCATTTCCTGTGGTTTATAGAAGTCTAAAAACCTAGGTTCTCAGGAAGGAGGAGAATTCCTCCTAATTACTGTTAGGGAATTGGAGAGACTGAGAAACTAAGGCCCACGGTTGGCTTTCTTTCTCAGTGCTGTCCGTCAGTCTCATCCATTCAAGCCATCATGGAAAAACATAAATTCCCAGCTCAGCAGCTGTGCCAGTGACAGTCCACTGAGCTTGCCTACATGGCAGGCAGATCTTGCCTTTATGGAAAAGAATGGTGCTTCCATGGTAGTTACCAATGGACTGCTACACTACACAACAAAGACAAGGCTTCGTGCACTCTCAGGTTGCATTTCTCTGCTCCAAGAATACCAAATGTACATCCCTTAATCATGTGACCTGCTAGGAATCCCTAGCAGAGAAGAATTAGCGATCTAAGAATAGCAAAGGGGCTTTCCATCTTGAGCATCAGGAACAGACTTCCAGAAGAGCCCAGCAGCCTACAGTACCAGGTTCAAAGCCATAATCTAACATTTCAGTATAAACTGTCTTCTCTATCCAAGGAATTTTATCTGAAGATATGGGCTTGCCGGAAAGGGTTCATAATGTCAGCAGTGACTCTGGGTTGTGGGTGTTCTGGCTTTATGGACAAGGGGCAACCTGGAGCAAGATGAAGCACCGAATCCCAGGCCAGGGTTAAGGGCTGGCTTGCTGCTGCTGCCCTGGAGGCTTTCTGGGTAAGAAGCACGTTCAGCAGAATGAATGCTAGGCTCAGGAGCCCAAGGAGAAGCCGGTGCTCTCTGCTTCTGGGAGCCCTTTTGATAGATACCCTGTCCCCAGATCCTGTTCTGTATGTATTAGCTGACACAGAAGACCCATGTGCAAAAGCAAGCGGGTTATCTCTGCGTCCCACCGATGGAGTGCTACTGTTTCTGACTCAGTGCTATGGCTGTCAGCTGGGTATGGCTGAGTGCCAGCATGACTCACAGCGGGTAGGGAAACAGGCAAGCAGTGACTGCTGTCTGGGAGTTGCTGTCCTAACATACCGCTTCTTGTATCGGGAGTGTCTGCTAATACAGGAAGAGAGGGACTGGAAAGCAACCTTGGTGTCTGCGACTCCATTAAGTGGTAGTACTTCAATCACTTACAAAGACAGTGGATGAACATCTCAGTTTGGGAAAAAATGAAGCCTTCTCAAAAGAAATTGTCAGTTCAAGAGTTTAACATGAAAACTGGACAGGAAAGTTTCTTGTCTTACACAATTGACAGGGACAAAGTTAAGCCAACATATAATTTTATAAATAAAATATGCAGGTATGTAAGTCTATACCATGGTTTTGGTCTGTGTTTTGTTTCCATATAGTACTATCATGAGGCTCCTTTATTTGAGGATGTGGGTTTTGCCTCCATCAGCACCTGTCCTTCCACTAACCTCGCTAATAAATAGTCTGAAGTTCTTTGACCTCTCTGCACCTTGAAGTCTATTGGCTTTTCTAATTCTTGCCAATTTACTGGAGTTCCCTTTTCTAATCTAAATGTCTATCTTAACCCCTGCTGCCTTCCAAAGAACACGTGAAAGTTCCTAGTGACCACGAAAATTTTACTTGAAAATAAGTTAATAGCAAATATAACAAAGTTAAAGTCTTTTTGCTGATGTTGTTGTTTTGAGACACGGTCTCACTATGTAGGCCTAGTTGGCCTGGTACTCACTATGTAAAAAGTATTCCCAGGACTGTGCTAACAGGTGTGAGCCACCATGCCTGACTCAGAAGTATCTTTGAATGGGATTATTACTAAATGTTATTTCTAAATCCAATTTCCAGAGATGAAGCACAGAAATGGGCCAAGCAATGCTGGCATAGTCAGCAGCAGGAGGGACAGAGGTGGAAGGACTTCTTTATCAGAATTCCAGGAGGAGCCAGTCCTACTAGTGTCCTGACTGTGGTCTTCAGACTGTGAGCCAACTCATTTCCATGGCTTTATACCACTGAGTTTATGGTAACTTGTTACAGAAATCTTGGCCATGAATACAAATCCTTTCCTTTCCTTTTTCCTTTTCTTTCCTGTTTCTCTTTTTACTCAACTGGAAAAATTCTGACCCAGGATTGCTCCCATAGCTTTATCCGAAGCTGCGATGGACAGCCACAGCTAATAAAAATGGTCATTGGTATTATATTGGTTATTTTTCTAGTTGCTGTGACCAAACACCTGGTAGGAAACAGCTTGGAGGAGGCTCACAGTGAGGGTATGTAAGTTCATGGTGGTGGGATGGTATGGTGGCAGGGCAATGGGGACGGTATGGTGGTGGTGGCTTCATGAAAGCAGGAGCTTCCAGCAAATGCCTGTTCACATCTCTGCTGATCTGGAAGCAATGGAGGAGAAGGGCAAAGGTCTGGGTTTCTGTGTTCCTCTATGCAGCACCCAGCTTTAGCTAGAATCCTCCACTTTTAATATATGACACACCTTTGTCCCTAATGGGGTTCTTTATATTTTGCTACACCTCTTTTCAGTGATGTTTGATCATCCTGTCCTGATTTCAGGACAAAATAAACCCTTTAGTTGATTAAGTCAGGATTTCTCCTTTCCCTGAAGATGCATTCTCTTAGTCATTTACCACCCCCCCCCCCTGCCGCCACTCAGTCTCATTTAGCTTCCTAGGATGTACGCGACTTCAGAGTGAAATCTGAACACACTCCCTGACTGAAAAAAAAAAAAAAAACCCGCACTGCAAAGACTGCTCTACCTGTTATGACGGCCCTGAGGGAGCTGTCTTACTAGCTTCAATAAGAGTAACTGAACAATGACTTTTCTTTAAAGGGATACACATACAAAACAAACATATGTATACCAGCTGAATATGGCTGACCAGTCTGCATTCTTGTAATCTAGGAATCTTCTTGTATAGTTCTTGTATTTGTGACTTACCCAAACATAGGAAAGTCAGCATTTTAAATTATATACCAGAATACAACTCCTTGTTTTGACTATTCCTATGTTGTCAAATTGTCCCTTTGGGCTAAGAACTAGCCCAGAAAGTTTTTCCTCTGCAAAAGTAATAAATAATATTCTGGAATCCAATTAAGAAGAAAGGATGCTACAGGGTGAAACATGGGATTTAAAATAAGCTAGAAAAGCTTCAGCAACGTGGTTTGCTCATCCATCTAGTATGGTAAAAAGTTGCTCTATAGTGCAGCCTTCTAATCCAGGAGTTGTCTATTTTTATTGATGTATAATCTTACTGACTCTTGGAGAATTTCTTACATGCCGACAATGTATTTTGGCCATATTCACATGCCTCTCCTTCCCCTAACTCCTTCAAGAGCTATCTGTCAATCCTCATGTTCCCTCTCTTTTTTTGTGTAACTAACAGAGTCCAATTATTATTGCTCATATATATGTGGGTGAGGAGACATCCCATGGAGCAAGGGCAATTACCAACCAGGGCTCCAACCTTAAAGATAACTCCTCAGCAGAAACCAATGTCAACAGGCCCTCAGAGGACACTTCCGTTTCCTTTCTGTTCTACTGTCTTCTGCCTTCTGTCACCGGCAGAATACATTTCATTTAGGTTTTCTCTCTACTTCTTTTTCATTTTTCTTTAATGGACACGGACTCTTCCCTGCTCCATGCTGGGATGTCGACAAGCTTGAGCTCATGAAGGTGTTTTGTAGGCAACCACAACTGCTGTGAGCTCATGTCTACAGAGGTCCTGTCAAAGCCAGAGGAGGACAGCTCACCCATTTCTTCCTGACCTCTTTTCCCTCTTCTGAGATGTTCTCTGAGGTTTGGGGTAAGGAGGCATGATATAGATGACCCTTTCTGGTTGAACACTCTGCAGAAACTGATTCTCTGTACTCTGACCTTTGTGAGCCTCTGGAGTAACAGCCAACCATTGCACAAAGAAACTTCTCTGGAGTGGTCTGAAAGCTGCTCTTAGGCACAGGTATACAGCTGTAGAGAGCAGTTTGCAACCGTGTCCACTTAGGAGCTGTGTCTTTTAAAAAGAGACAGAAAACACATCTAAATGACATTCTTAGCTGCCAAATCCAACAGCCTGGTTATGGTGACCACTGCAAGAACAATGAGAAGGATTTAAAGTTAGGGAGTCTACTGGCTATTGACCGGGAGACATTTTTTACATGCAAAGTTTTCAGATTGTTAATATTTCATGAGCTATCTGATACCATCATGTTTGCCTCTATCCACGGGGAGGAGAAGGCAGAGTCGGAGTGAAGGGAGTGCTCCAGAGGGGCAATGATTTAGAAACCCATGAAATGAGAAGCTCATTCTCACTCCAGAAGCCAGCAAGTCAGAGCTATGGGGCTATGGTGTTGAGAGAGCAGGTACTGGGAGTGTCCATCACGAGAACTATGCCCATCTCAAAATCTTCCTGTTTGTTACTCTAGTTTCTTTGTGCGGTTGGATTTGTTGACCGACATTCAGGCACAAGAAGCCGATCCCTTAAGAGTTTCATTTGTGAGTGGGGCAGAGGACAGAAACCCATGCAAAAGAGGAGGTGCTAGCCTTGGGGAGAGATAATAGGATGTGTTTCTAGAAAATGGTGGGAGAAGACAACAAAAAACCTAGAGGAGGGCCCAGGGAGTGACAGGATCCATAAAGAGAAACAAACACTAACTTGTAGTATTCTCGGGTCATATGCTCAATCCTTAAGCCCCAGTGTGAATGTAGGGAGATGTGTGTCTTTGAAGACCAGCTTGGTTTAAACAAAGTTAAGATTGTGGGGCCTCTGATAAGTCCCCCTTCCGTCAGATGACACCCAGACAGCA
The DNA here is from genome assembly GCF_903992535.2 of Arvicola amphibius. NCBI lineage: Eukaryota > Metazoa > Chordata > Mammalia > Rodentia > Cricetidae > Arvicola > Arvicola amphibius. The sequence continues at coordinate 140,648,299 of NC_052052.2, read as the reverse complement.
TTCTCTCTGTGCATACATAGAAGGAAGAAGGTCCGTGAGCATGTGGTGAGATGGAGACCACTGACCAACCCAAGAGGTTTCCAAAAGAAACCAACATGGTCTGTAACTTCACCTGGGACTTACAGCTTCTGTGACCATGAGAAATAAACATCTTTGGTTTAAGCCATCCAGTGGGTAGTATTTTGGTATAGCGACCCAAGACTACCACAAAATCAAATCCAATCTGCACACATTTCCTACCATCTTCTTAAAAACCATCAAGATAAAAACTCCTCGTCAGTCAAGCGGTGGCGCCGCACGTCTTTGATCATAGCACTTGGGAGGCAGAGGCAGGCGGATCTCTGAGAGTTCGAGACCAGCCTTGTCTACAAGAGCTAGATCCAGGACAGGCTCCAAAGCTACAGAGAAACCCTGTCTCAAAAAATTAAAAAACAAGAACAAACAAACTCCTTGTTGTTGTCTACACATTTTTCTCTCCACATCCTCATGTTTTTTTCTTTTTGCTCATTAAGTCTCCACAAACAAAAATTCATGTAAAGGACTGATTCCTACCCTCCTGTTTTGTTGATGAGGAAGCCGAGGTACAGGTAAATAAACTAAACAAGCTCCTATAACCAGCAAGTACCAGAACCTGGATTTGAACCCAGGAAGCCTGGCTCCAGGAATGACGATTTGTGGCTGAGCTTATCTCTCCCAACATTTCCCAACTGGCCACTGAGCTATGAAACACATGGCTAACTTCACACTGCGGTGAGAATTCGCTTCCATTCTTTGTTTTTCTGCCTAGTCCAAGAATCATTTATTCATGATTCTTCCTCCATGAAATAACCTGATCTTATCTGCCAACGACCGTACATAAGTCATTTTCTGCTGGGTGTTGACTTCTACTGGAGCAGTGACAATCAGTGAATAATAAGAAATGGATTGTCAGGGCTGGAGTGAAATTATTCAATTACAGAAAAGGTAGAATTCCAAGTCCAGATTATTTATAGATCAAACAAAAGCAGTCATTTTTAAATTAAAAAAATAGCCAACAAGAGAAAAGAAAAACCTTCGTGAGAGAAGGGACAGCAGCTGAAGCTTAAGAACCAGTCCTTACCATATCAGCAATTATTACAGGCGAGAGCAATCACAGGACTAGCGTCTTTGCTTTGGGTCAGACAGCTGATGGAAATCAAATCCTCCAGATTAAGATGCAGAGTTTAACTCAACGAAGAGCCAGTGAGAAAGAAGGCCAGCAGCCACCTTACCTGCTGATGTGTGCTTGAACTTTTCACTTTTCTTCTTCCTCCATTTCCAAGGCTTGAAAATCCTTCCCAGGTTGGCAAACTTACTCCTCCTCCGGATAGGTGGGGTGTGCGTACCAGGGACCAGCGAGTCAGAACGCATGGCCGCCAGCCTCTCCACTTCCTCAGCTTGTTTTTCCCAAGAAAGCGATGGAAATAAAGAGAAGGGGGGGAAAGTGTTAAAACGGGAGCCTCACAGATGGCCAGCTTTTCCATGGTGACAGATAACAGAAACCACGTGACTTGAGCGCCGTTTGCCTTTTGGAATGGAAGTCATACCGACATGTTCTGAAAGCTTGGGGACCGTCAGCCAAACCTGAGAGATCTAGAACACCTTTACTGAATTTGCTAACATTTAAAGAGGCAGGTTCTTATTGCGACGTACAGGCTGGTCCCAGCCTCCTAGTTTCAAGCAACACTCCCGCTTCAGCCTCCTGGGTAGCTAGGATTATAGGCATTCCACCACCATCCCAATCAAATGTATTCAGCCTGACTAAGGTGGCAGGGAAGGAAGGGGATGAAGATGTCAGGGTTTCACCCGGCAGGTGACGGAACTCCCCAGAGGCCATCTGAAGACTCACAGGAGAGTCGGTATAACTATTAGTGTGGTAATTTCTCACCCAATATATGGCGGATATAACCTCGATAGAATTGCTGGTTGAGAAGAAGGGAGGAAGAAAGAATCATCTGCCTTCTGGTGCTGCTGTCTCCATCACTTACTGCTTGCTGTTTCTTACTGCCCTGCTGCTGGATTCAGGCTCTTGAAGCACTGAGATTTGGACAGGGAGCGGTGCCCTCCTTTGGCAAATGAGCAATATTAAAATCATTCACACTTCCATTAGAGTTCTCCAATGGCCTCACTTCCTTTTATCCTAGAGCCTTGCTTTAAAATGTTTCTAGGCTGCGAGCCCTGGGAAATTCTTTAGAGAACATGTAAGACTGGCCCCAATAGCCACATTGTTATAGTTTGGGTTTGGAGTGTCCCTCCAAAGTCCGATGTGTTAAGCTTGGTCTCCAGTCTGTGGCACTATCAGGAGGTGGTGCAATTTTTAGAAGGTGGGGTCCATTGGGAGGAAGTTCAGGGGTGTGTCCTTGAACAGGGTATTTGGACTCCAACTTTTCCTCTTCCTGTCTCTTTGCTTCCTGGCAGTGAGGTGAGTGGGCAGCTTTCATCTACCATATTATTCCTGTCTTCATAAGAAGTTGTTCCCTGGTCTCCTGCATCAGATACAGTCCTTGAGAGCTTGACCATGGGACTGGAGAGTTTGCCTGTTGGAGGGTTTGAACATGCTTTTGACATAGGCCTCCCCTTTACTCACAAATACTGGTGGAATCAACTATGTGTCACGGGGCATCCTGGGGCAGTCACACTGGTGAGAAGGGACAGCATGGCAGTTTCGAGCGGCAGGATTTCAAGGTCACGGATGCATCTGGGAGGCAGGCAGAAATCAAAGTCTATGCATAGGTCACAGGACTGACTGAGCGACCTGAAGGGCAGGAGATGGATCATTCCCAATGCCCAGATTCAGGTCAGCAGAATGGAACCTTCATTATTAACACAAAGAACACTGTGGGAGGCACAATTTTGGGGGTGGGGACAACAATGATTGAACCTAAAGAGGGTACTTAATCCTTCCAACTACAGGTGCTCTCAGACTGAGGACAGGGTTACATCCTGATAAACTGTCACTAATTAAAATGCCATTCAATTCCAGACACACTAGTCTGGACCTATGAGGTGTTACTGCTTAGCAGTAGAGAGAACTGCAGAGCACCGCTGTTTTCCCCTTATGGCTGACTTACAAGAAACGGCCCCTGATGCTGTGAGCATTGCCAGAGAGGATCTGACCCAGCATTACCAGCCAAGGAAAAGATCTCAATTAAAAAGGCAAAGTACAGTCTCTACTTCACATATCACCTTTACACCATATAAGCTGAAAGACCCAAAGTCTCACCAGGTATAGTTGGGGACCATCTGTATATGATTCAACACATAGATGGCTCTTCTTCCCCATTGTCTGATCAACTGACCACTTAATACTATGACGGACACTGTGGTCACTTCTGGAGAAGACAAAAAGATGAAGTAGATGTAATCGTCAAAGCACATGTAAGGAGCAGGGGAGACAGGGGTCGGTGCGTTCATTATTGCAACAGGGGCATCCAGCCTAAAATCTAAGAGACAGATGTTCATTCTCAATGCTGGAGAGGCCCCTGGAGAGAGCTCATGTGTCTAGGTTTTGATAGAGAAAAGCAATTTTCTCTCATGGAAAAAAATAGAGAGAAGCAGATGCCTGGCAGAAGAACACACCCAAGAGGCCTGAAAACATGACCCATCTTGGAACAAAAAGGGGCTGAATCCAGCAGTGACATCCATGGAGAACTGTCAGTGGAGGAGTCTGGAACCAGCTCACCTGAACTCCTGGCAGGACTTTATTGTGCATTTGGGTTTTTATCTCAGAATCAGAATCAATTTTTAAAAGGGTACCTGACTGTACTGTTTGTATCGGATGTTCACGTCTTACTAGAGACTGGGGCTATAACAGAACAGAAGGACATACTGACTGATAAGGTTATACCAGGACGTAGGGCAGACAATCAGCCCTGAGCCTGAGGTATAGAAGATTCTAGAAGATACATGCTGTGGGGCAAACCTCCTAAAGAATGAGTGCGATCTAGTAAAGGACATCCAAAGTTCTCAGAGGAGGGGCTTGGTTTTAATTGGCAGGTAACGGCTGTCTTGTGTTTCCATGCAAACTGTCTCTCAAAAGTTTCTGGTATTGAATGCTCAGTTTAGCAGTGGCTGTAGATGGAATTCTTGGTTAATAAACTATAAGACCTCTGACTTCATCAGTGGGTGAGTCTATCGACAACTTCCTAATTTGATGGCATCACTGGGGAATGGTGGGAATTAGGAAGTGGGGCCTAATTGAAGGAAGCAGTCACTGGGACCAAGTCCTCAAAGAGACTGTACTTGTAGGCCCTCCTAGTCCCCTGTCTCTCTGCTTCCTCACGGTCATGAGGTGAGCAATTCTCCTTCACAACACACCCTCGCCAGATATTCTGCCTTACTGTGGGCCCAAAGCTGACCACAGACCCACATTTCCAAACTGCAAGCCAAAAGACACTGTAAAAACTGTTCATCTTAGGTATCTGTCAGAACAACACAAACGCTAACTAACACTATTGGGATAAAACAGCAATCGGATGTTTCATAGGAATATCACTGTAAATGGAGACTCTGCTTTTTGTTCCTAGCTGCCCAGACCAGAATAATCATATAGAAACTATATTAATTACAACACTTATTTGGCCAGCGGCTTAGGCATATACCTAGCTAGCTCTTACATCTTCAATTAACCTATTTCTATTATTTTATATTTTACCACAAGGTTTACCAGTAAGGTTCTGGTGGTGTCTTTCCCCTTCAGCAGATACATGGTGTCTCTCTGACTCTGTCTTCTTTCTCTCTGCATTCCAATTAGTTTTCTCCACCTAACTCCATTTTGGTCCATAGGCCAATTAACCTAACTCCATTCTTTCCTGCCATAGGCCAAAGCAGCTTTGTTATTAACCAATGGTAATAAAACATATCCCACATCATATCACTGCAGCAGATAAGGAGAAACACAATGGAATATAAGGAAGAGGTGCCAAAGAGAATAATCAGAAGGCCTCTGTACTCACCTTCCCTAGTACCTAGGAAGGCAGTGCCAAAAATTCCAAAATAACAGTTGTGATTCAAGCAGGGGCATGCCGAAGGAAGAATGACTAAAGTTTGGGGTTTTCATGACAATGATGTAATGTCTTTAAATAAACATTGATGAGCAAGGAAGAAGTAGAAGATATTGGCAGCTCAGTGTCAAGGACTCTGGGACCAAATAATATGACTTTATATTTTCCCAAAGGTTGAATTTTATAGCCCAAGGTTTTGGTGAACTATTTTAGGAGATTTTCCAGGTGGAAGAGCAGAAACAGTCTCATCTTTAGGGCACATTGCAGGATTCAGGATACTGGGAAGAGGGTGAGAAGTTCAGGGAACGGGTTTCCAAAAAGGAGAAGAGGAAAAGGGGTCAGCACGCACACCAGCGCTCAGCACCTCAAGTCTTTATGCAGTGCTGTTGAAAGCTTAACCAAGGCTCGCATCGGGTCAGACCTTGGCAAAATGGAGATTCCCCCAGCAGCCCTGGGGAGGGCAGATGGAGGTTGAGGGAGGAAGATGAAGGTTTGGGAGACTTTCCATAAGTATGCCTTGCAGATCCACCAAAAAGGCGTTAAAACTAAAAAGAAATTAAAAGCAGGCTATACTAAAAATTGAAAAGGAAGCCAACTAGAATGGGCAAAACGAGCTGTGGGGCAACAGCGCGTGTGGACCTCCTTGCCTTTAGACAGTATCAGCTGCTTGAGTTGCCGCTGCTGCAGCGGCAACAGCTGGGTTGGATGGCTGATAGAGTTTAGATCTGGACGTAGGAGAAGTAAGTAGCCCCCCCTCCATGTCCTCGCTTAGAAGCTCATGCCCCCAGGTTCCTGTCCTGTTTGCGTTCCTCAGCGACGGACTGTGGTGAAGAATGGTGAGCTGAGATAAACTCTTTCCTCAAGTTGCTTTTGGTCACGTGTTGCACTACAGTAACAGGACAGTGACTGAAGTTGTTCTCAGCCGCATCTTTAAGCAATGGATAAGAACGGTTCAGAAACTGTTGCATTAAAATAATTGAATCAATTAGGAGGGCTTTTGTAAACCCAGAGTGGCAAGCAGCAGAGAAAACATTAAAAAGGCATAATTATAAGTCTAGTTAAACAAAACCTTGGTAAGTGTTTTATTAAACTCAAGATACTTAGCCCATGAGTGCAGAAGATTGCTGAGCCAAACAAGTTTAATTAATTTGTACTTTAATCACTCACACTACATTTTCATCTATTCATCTGGTGACAGAGGCTAGCTCTCAACCTAACTGCTCTGCCATCAGATAATAAAACTGGAAAACACAAGGCCAACTTGTGAATACAGTTTAAAAAAAGGAAGAAACCCAAAACAGAACAGAGCTCAGAATCAAGTACTCTCCTGACACAGGGATGTGAGAGATAATGGGTTAAAGGCAAGAGGAAGGGGAGGGGTGTGGGCCAGAAGTATTGTTGAAATCAACCTCCTTTAACACACATCACAGAAAGGCTGCTTTGCTCAAGCTCTCTGTTCTCAATCTCAAAGATAGCTTTATCAGGCAGCGGGGGAGGGGAAGGGTACTCACCCACAGAAGAATCAACTCCAGGGTCTAATACAGGAAGGGGAATGATGAACCAAGAGATGGGAAGCCAGGCAGCTGAGCTAACTCAGAGCATGTTGTCAGAGGGAGGCCTGGGCTAGCATCTCCTAGGGGCTTACCAGCAGCAGATCCAAGCAGGCAGCCTTTAATAGGCAGCTAGGTCTTCCTGTATGACAACCGGATTTTGTCCAGTCTACAGGGAAATGGTTGGAAGATGTTGTTTTTCAGGAAAGGTCATATTTGACTTCTGCACGATTTTAGTTCAGATGAACCCAAAACATCTGGTGCTGTGTCCCAACCTTCATGTTACCTGGGGCAATCTGTGGTCATGTGTTGACAATAGGTAGGTACAGCACTTTACCGGGCATCCTTACTGTTGCACTTCTCAGGGTGGCTTGGCTATTGAAAGCCCCTCCCCTCTTGACCTCCTCCCCCTCTCCATGCTGGAATGTCTACTGGCTTGGTCTTGGGCAGCCCCAGTTGCGTATGTGAGTTCATGAGGCCAACGACTGTGTTATTTCCAGATGACACTGTTCTTGCAAAAATCCTTCTACACTTCTGACTCTTAAATCTTTCTGTCCCATCTTCTGAAGTGTCCCCAGAACCTGGGGGTGGTAGTGTGTGATATGGAGGCTCCATTTAGGGGAGGAGGAGTGGCCTGGGAGAAGTTGGAGTGGAGGAGTAGGGGGGGTATACGATCTAAATTCACTGTATATATGTCTGAAATTATAAAGAAAGCAATAATAAAATGCCCCCTTTGAGGATGGTACCGATGGTCCAGTGAGCAGAAATTGTACAGCCTCCAACTGGGCCACAGGTCAGAAGGAAGCCATGGTCTGTGCTATTTGATGTCTACCTGGAGAGGAGAGACATAGAAGGAGCAGGACATGTGGGCCTCTTGAGAGGCTATCCCTATGTGCCAAGTGGACACAAAATAAAACCCGAGCAGGGTTTTCTGTTTCTTATCTAGACAGGTCAGTACTTCCCTCAGGTTTTGACGGGAGCAACAATGGCAGGGGTAGTGAGGATGAGGATGATAATAATGACACCTTCAAGGACTTAAGTGTTTGGATCTGAGACGTCCCCCAAAGGCCCACGTGGTCAAGGCTTGGTCCCACACAGTGGCATTTTTAGGACAATGAAGAACCTTTCAGAGGTATGGCACAGTGAGCAGAAAGGTTTCTGGGAATTTTTACTAAGGGGGGGATGATGGTCAGAGCCTGACTCTCTCCCATCTCTGTCTTTGCTTCCTGGCTGCCATAAAGTAAGCAGACTTTCTGAGCCTCCACCACATTGCCCTGACTCAGCCCAGGTCCATTGTGACAGGATCCTATGAGTATGAAATCTCTGAAGGCATGGACCAAATTAAAATTTCCCTCTTTTTTTACCCAAACAAGACCAGCACAAGGTCAGTCCCATCAACATTCCATCATGGGTAGGGGTAGGCTCATGGGACTCTGTCTCCTTGGAAAGATCTGGGCAGTGGATGTTTGCTTGGGCAGGGGAAGCCACTTGGCTTGGTGGTAGAGTCACAGGTAGGTTGCCTGTACTTCATCAAACACACCCAATTCTGAGTTCATGCAGACAGCTCTAATTAGACTTAGTGTCTCACCAAGAGAGATATAAAAGTAGACGCTGGCTACTTGGAAAGTAAAAGAACATTTAACCAGAGAGGGAGGGGGCAAAATAGACTAATTAATAGTAAAGCTGATCAGATGAAATGGTACACATGCATAAAATTGTAGAAGCAAAACAGACCCTTTCCTTCTCGTAAGTTGATTTAATTCAAGTATTTGACACAGCAGCAGAAAACACAATGGCAACGATGCCAGGGACGATGATGATGGTGATGATGATGAAGATGATGATGGTGATGGTACCAGTACTAATGGCAGCTGCTCTTTCTTAGCCACTGCATCCGCGCCAGCCCTGAGCCAAGCACTTGTATTAATGACATCACCTTCTGAAACCTGCATCCTGCTCTCGCAGTCTGGGTCACACAGTGTCCCCACTGTACAACTGGGAAAATACTGGGAGGGACTAACAAATGGGAGGCAGTAACTGCCCAGAAGCAAAGAAACGCATGCTTTTTAATTAAGACTTGCCTACTTTTAAAACTTCTCCCCACTGTGTGAAGGTCTGGCTCTTCTTCAAGTGTGTGTCATTGACCGAGCCGTAGGAGGGCTGCAGGGCTGAGGAAAGCCATGGCTTCTGGACATGAAAAGGTTACAAAGCAGATGCCTGTATGAGCAGATTCGACAGGTGCGTACTCTTACCCTAAAATGTATCCTATGCCTACCTGTCTGTAGGTTCTGTGGAGGATGCCCACGTTGGGACACCAAGGCCTGAGGGGCTGTAGGACATTGCCTACCAAGTGCTTTTGCTATGAACTCTGGTTAGAAGACAAGAAGATACCTGTTTAGACCGAAATAAGCTTGCAACCTGCTTCACTTAGAAAATGTTACACATCATGTACAGTGAAAAGACTGTTAATTTTGAAGCCAAGATGGTGCGGGTTCAGATTCACCACCTGGGGGAATCCTGATGGGCTTGAGTTCTTTTTCACCTCCATCATGTGACAACAGCTTCGTTCCAGGGGGTTCGCAAAGAACCTGGCTTTAATTCTAACACTAGATATCGGCATGAGGCCCTGTGCTGATCAGTTACCTTCTCCCTGCGATGATTCACTCAAGAATGAGATCAACCAATGAGACTCCATTCAGGATCTTGCTGGGACTCTTAATAGATGGGGAAGGTTCGTGTGGAGTTACAGACTAGATGTGCTACCACCACAGTCAGTATAGGAGCTGAAAACTGAAAAATCTCTAGCTTTGGTTAATACTGAATGAACCTCACAGTTTCAAAACAGCCCATAAGTTTCAAGAAGATATGATCTTGTTATGTCAACTACTTTATATTTCCTAAGCGGGGTCCTGGAATGACAAGGTTGTTTCTAGTCCATGACCACAGACTTGGGGAATGCAGAGCACAGCTAGGTTCCATTTAAACCTACGATTACACAGACTCAGTGCTAAGACCATCAAGATGCCTAGATGCTGTTAGCAGAGTTCCTCCTGAGACGGTCAACACAAAAGTCCAGTTTCAGCTCCAGGAATTTAACCTCCAACCACTGACGTGTGTAATGACTACAGAATCCTACCAAACAGGCTCTCACTCATTTGATCCACAGAATGTGTGTGACCTGGGAACAGAGCTTGGCTGTTTAACTTGTGAATGAACATGTAAGGCACGTGTTAATCCACAGACAATCCTTAGCTAACGTGAACTCTTTGTTTCTCAGGTCTAACATTCTTGCAACGAAATAATTCGTGCCTTCCAGAGTCAAGTCAAACCTCAGCTAAGACTGGCTTCTCCTACAGAGGTCAGTGAATTCTTTCTGTTAAGTCAGACAGTAAACATATTGTCAGCTTCATGGACCAGACAGTGTCCTTTGTAAAAGCACAATTCTGATATTGCTCCTGAAGGCAGTCATAGGCCAATCTATACAGTGGACAGCACAGTGTTCTAATACAACCTTATTTATAAAAAACAAGCAGCTGGTTATTAGAACCACATTCTCCAACCCTTGTCCTGTAGCTCAGAGCTTCAAGTGATCTTCCTGATGTGTTGCGGGGAGAAGCTTCCTTAGAATTGAGTCAAGACAGTAGAAGAAAACAGAGAAAGACTTGATGGCAAGACACTGTTATGTCACATGGAACCTTGGATCCCGCAGAACCTGAAACTATTCAGTCCCTGGACACCTTTCTCACATGAGTCAATAGCTTCCTTCCCCAGCTAGGTTAGACTGTGTTAGGACCCTCTCTTACCTGCAAACCAAAGGAAAGAGCATGGAATTCTTAAAACCATACACAATCTCACCTGAGCTAAGAGTCTCCGAAGCAGTAAATCCCAAAGTCTACTGTCTCTGTAAAGGTGGGAAGGTGCCAATTTAGAAGGATTACCAGGTGTTTTGAGCTGGGCCATAATGTTCCCATAGGCCCAGTGTTTAAGGTACAGTATCAGCTGGTGGTCCTTCTGGCATGTGGTGAAACTGTCAAGAAGTGAGGCCTGCTGGGAGGAGGCTAGGACCATGGAGCCATGGCCTGGAGGGGGATTTTGCAATCCCTCTCCCCCCCCCCCCACTCTGTGCTTTCTGGTCACTGTGAGGTGAGCAATGTTAGGCTGCCACGTGCTTTCTGCTGTGGTGTTCTGATGCTCTATGACAGTTCCTCAAACAACGGAGCTAGTGACCATGGTCCAAAACATTTGACACCAGGGGCCAAATAAATGATTCTTCCTTTAAGTCGATTTTTCTCAGGTACTTTGGCACACCAGTGGAAATCCAACCAATACAGCAGGCAGATCCTGAAAGTTCCCTTTGTGGGAGAAAGCATGTGTTTAGGAAGGGCCATCTAAATACAAAAAAGGCTCTTGTGGTACCGGGTAGACAATAGGACCAATAACAGCTTCTCCGGGGATGAAGTTTCTTTTCTTTTCCTTTTTTTTTTTTTAAAAAAATATTATTTATTTATTACGTATACAATGTTCTGTCTGTGTATATGCCTGCAGGCTAGAAGAGGGCACCAGACCTCATTACAGATGGTTGTGAGCCACCATGTGGTTGCTGGGAATTGAACTCAGGATCTTTGGAAGAGCAGGCAATGCTCTTAACCGCTGAACCATCTCTCCAGCCCAGGAATGAAGTTTCTTATCCCTTCACTGCCTGTCTGGGTCTTGGGGAATGATAGAAATTTTGCTTGGTCTCAACTGTGCCTAGAGTTTCCTAACCAGTGACCTCAAACTTCACAGCCCATAAGACTATTATCTGAAATGCTGGTTAAAATATCTGATCCCTCTTCTGTGTAAGAAGTGCTAAGTGTGGAACATGAGTGCCTAATTGGGAACTCAGGTGTCTTCTGGCCTTGACCCCTCAAATCATTGGGAATTCTTTTATAATGCTCAGTGTTCATGTGGTGATTCATTCTAAGTATTAGACTTTCGTTCTGTCTCCTTAGATCTTCAGAACATATTTATCCTATGGGAATAATTTTTTCTAACTTTATTTCCCTTCAATTATGACTAACATCACATCACATTACAAATTGGCTTTTAAAAGGCTCCAAGGATGTTTGTTATAAATCTTTTAAGCTTTCTTTAACACTTGGTATTCAGAGTCAGTCACAGCTATGACTGGTTGGTGTTTGCCCCTGGGACATTATGAAGGTTTTATATGCCCTGGTATGCCAGAAGATGTAATAATGTCTTATGTGTTGCATTACACATTTGCAAGAAGGAAGACAAAGAGGAGTCCAGGAGACTTGCCTAGAATGTGCCAACTTACAGAGGGAGTTCAAATTCCTGTCTTGGGCTGGTGAGATGGCTCAGTCAGGGCATAATGGTGCTTGTTGCCAAATCTAATGATTGGAGTTTGATTCCAGGAACCCACATGGTAGAAGAAAATAATGACCACAAGATTCCCCGTGACTGCCACATAACAGGTGAAGCAGGCAGACACATACACACACATACACACACATACACACACATACACACACACACACACTCTCTCTCTTTTAAAAGAACACAGAGGATTCCTGAATCTACAGATTGTTCAGATGGCTCACACATTGTGTTATGGGAAAGGCTTGAAGATGCTCAAGGTCTCTGTGGTGCCCTTTGCAAACAGACTTTCTTGCCATTGATGCTGTTAGGGTTTACACACTCCTAGGCCTTGTATCACCCTTGAGCTCGTTCTGAGATTTCCTGATATCAGCCTGCCCAAGGAGGGCAAGATGCCAGAGAGTCACATGAAAGCCTGCATTCCATTTAAAAATTATTTCTTAGTCTATTTCCTCTTAAGCTCCGCGTTCTCATTTCCCTCCTCGGATGACATGACAGTTTCCTCATGTGGCTCCCAGGAGCTCCCAGACCCGTGTTTCAGTGACGTTTATCATTTTTGTGGCAACTGTGTGGAATCTAAACAAGATTTCTGGGAAGGATATTTTTGCCAGGATATTGAGTCCTGCTAAAATAGCCTTATTTTCTTTCTTCCCTTTCCAAGGGTACGTATTTTAGTTACTATCAATAGCTGTAACTGGGCTTGGCTTGACAAGGAACTTTGTTTGTTTCCTAAGAAGTGTACAAGGAATTTTCTACTTCCCTTGTCTCATAATACAGGTAGCTAGTGAGTCCTGTTAGTCCATTCTAGGAGCAAATGCCTTTCCTTAGTGTCCTAGCGGTCCTCTCTCAAGTGACCCTTAATTATTCTTTTGCCTGGATGGTGTTAGAATTTTAACACACTATCAATAGGATAAGCCATTTGTTAATTTTCCCCTCAAGAAGTTTTTGGGGACTAGAGAGATGGCTAAACGCTTAAGAGTATTTGCTGCTCTTGCAGAGGACCCAGGTTTGGTTCCCAGAACCCACATGACAGTTTAAAACCAGCGATAGCTTAGTTCATCCTCTTCTGGTCTCTGAAACACCATACATTTACACAGTGTATGAACATACATGCATTCAGCAAAGTACTCATACATATTAAGTAAAAATAAATAAATCTTCCTTTAAAAAGTAAAAAAAAAATGAATTGACCTTCAGTTTAGTGCTAATTTTTTGTATTTTTAAATTTTTACGAATAAATATATATGGGTCTCAGAATTTGGACTCTGAACATCAAAGCTGTAAGTACCCGTTATGACTCAGTGCCCAAACTTTATGCAAATTAACCTCTCAGAACTGTATTTCCTTAACCTCATAATTGGAACAATGTCATTTATTATCCTGATTATATACATCATCATTAGGTTAGCATGCAAACCTACAAATGGCGCTTATTTAATAGGTGATCCATAAATAGTGTCTGATCCTACATTTTGGTTATTGATTGCTTAGGCCTGCTGCTCTATCTCTAGTCACTTGGGGCTGCACCTGAGCCTCCTCAGGGTTTGCAAGGGAGAGGCTGCTGTGTCTTAGCTGGAGGGCATCAGAAAGCACAGTTAATGACTATGAAATGGAACCTTTCCATTCTGCGAAGAATCGCTGCTGACTGAACCGCACAGTCCCACCTGGGACTCCTCCACAAAGTTGCTCAAGGGGAATTTTGCTAGAACTTGGGCTTGCAATCTGTCAACCACCTTTTCCTATTTCCTGGCAATATGGTATTTTAATTGATATAGCATCTTTGCGGCTTTCCTCTAGGTTGCATAGTGAGACTTGTTGTGACTTAAATTAGATCCAATTGAACGTGTAGTCCCTACTTCTATTTCCAAAACTTACTATTGACTAGTTAATTTATCTCAGTGGTGCTCGGATGGAATTCAGGGTTGTATGTGTGCTAGGTAAGTGCTGTATCACTGGGCCACATTTCCATCTCTTCTTTCCAAGATGCCTGAGCACTGAGAGATGAGACACTGGGTCTAGGAAAGAAAGCATGGGATTGCAAAGAATAGACTGAATGTCCCAACTCTTGCCCTCATAGCTGTCCATTCTGGATCTTGAGGGAAGTAGAGTGGTCCTTCTGTATCTACAGGTGCCTTACAGAGTCACCTAACTTTGAAAGTATTCAAAAGGACTTGGGCCTTTACTGAACACATACACACTTTTTCTTGCCATTATTCCATAAGTAATTCAATAGAATGGCTATTTACCCATCAGTGACATCATATTGTATATAATAAGCTACATAGAGATGCTTTGTATCATGTAAGAGCCTTGTGTAGGCTCTTTGAAAATATTACTCCCTTTTACATAAGGAACTTGAGTATGCAAATATTTTGGTATTTATGGAGACCGTGGAGCTAGAGATTATAATGCACTGGCTTGGTAAAATGTACTAAGCATTTATTATAGGACTATTAACAATTGAGGAAAGAGAGGAAATCCTTATTCTTTTAAGTCCGAAAATGAAACCACAAAAAAGCCAACAAGCTCTCATCTTCAGAGGATCAAAACTGAGAATCTACACGCTGAAAGACAGAAACCATGTACCAACATCTACATGCTGAAAGACAGGAACCACCCAGCATCTGCACGCTGAAAAGACAGGATCCCTTGGCTTGTGAGATTGGATGATCTTTAAGGGCAGTATTCAAACCAAGGCCCTCAACTGTTTCTAAACTCAAGGTCCAAATTCCAAAACACCTCCAATATCTGCAGGCATGCCTGACTGCCCAAGACTTATGTCTGCACACAAACACAAAAAGAAAACTCATTGAGTGTGACTCATGACTGGGAATGTCGAAGCAACATTCAAACTCCAGGACTGAAATTCCCCACTGTGACTGCACCCGCCCCAGGGGTTCCTGAGCTACTGTCTGAATGGCAGTGTCCTTCCCTTCGCCACAGACTCCATGAAGACTAGAGTCTGACTTTGCCTGACATCCTAGCCAGTCAAGACAGTGAGGGCCAGGTGGGCTAATGACACACAGCTGTCTCTCCTGATGAGGCTCCTACTTTATCTGCCCAAAAAGAGTCTTTATAGGGTACAGAGCTCATCAGAGAACAGGTGATCTCTCTATGGGAAGCTGTTCTATGGAGTTCATCAAATAGCCACACTTGCTACTGGGAAATTACTATGAAGAGTCCATCTCTGTCTCTGAAATGCAAGACCTGTGCTATAGCATTCTCACCAACCCACAGTTCCTACCTTTGACCCAACTGCTGCATGAGAGGTGTTGATGTCTGTCAAGACATACTCATTGATAACGTATTTAAGTGCTTACAGTATGCGAAAGAGTCAACAGAAAGCTGACACCAACTATCCGAGTAGTGCTTTGTCATTGTTAAGGACTCGGGTAGTTATGATACCCGTGCAGCCTCTTCAGTATAAATCAACAAGAGGTGGTGTGAGTATATTTGGAAAATACAAAAGGAACCATCAAATAAGACAGGACGCCATTTTAAAAAATACTGTCAAGAAGCCACTTGACAGAAATTCAAATTCCTCCAGGGTCAGCGCTTTTTGAAAGCAAACTCTATGTGCAAGGTTGCACTTGGTGCAACTATTCTGGTGATAAGTATTCTGCTTATCAACCCTGTCATTTTAAATCAGCCAGTCATGTAGGAATGTGAGGCCAAACTCAGACCACTCAGAGTGAGCCAAAGTGGGTACTGTTTATGGTTAGAAATAAAGAGAGTGGGGACTCGCACTGGGTGTTCTTGCCTGCTGGATTCCTGTGGGTCCACACACCTTCTGCAGAAGTAAGACTTTTTGACTTGCCAAAATGCTTTGGATCGTATGGTAATTTTTTCGAGACCCCAGACCCATTTTTTTCTCAGCACACCACATTCTCTTTACCAACGAAAAACTTGGCAACAGCGTGCCAAATCCCTTTTTCCTTTCCTTTTTTAGTGAATACAAATTCAGTTTTGCTCATTCAGAGACAGTTTGCTGTCCTCCTCTAACTGTAGGTGTGGCCCTGTCATCAATCTTTGACCAATGAGACGTGTGCCAAAGGGTTTTGAATGACTACAGATAAGTCTATGTAAGGGGAAGAGACAAGACACTTCAGTTTTCCCGTCTGAGGGTTCCTAGAGCAGAGACATAATGGCTGGCACACGGCAGCCATGGAGGAGGGCAGGCATTGTTTCATTGCTATGAAGGAAGTGACCGGGTAGCATCCTATGGGCTATTATCTAGCATCTTTGAATGGCTACCTCTGCACCTCTTTTATATAAGAGATAAATACCCATCTAACTTATAGTATCCCTACTTATTTTGCTTTTCTGTAGCTGGACTTAATCCTCATGTAAGGAAGCAAGTTGCTTCAGTATATATGGAGTGTTGGCCATGTTCAAATCTTTCTTTCTCTCTGGCAGAACTTCAGAAACTTTTATAAGCTGTTCCTCAGTCTGTAATGAATCCAAATTCGTTCAGGACTTTCGTTCCAACACTTGAATATTCATTTAAAGGATGCTGGTCTATCAGAAGGAACTTATGCACACACACACACAAACACACACACACACACACACACACACACACACATATACATGCACACAAGCACAGCCCTCTGACCACGTACAGCATTTCTCCTTCTCTGTGGACTGGATTTAAATCCTTGAATCTCCCAGGGCTACTCTCCTTCAGCTACTTCATTCACTCCTGTGGCTTTAATTAACATGGGTATCGGAGGAGTTCTAAATTCATACTTCGAGCCTAGAAGGGTCTCTTAATTGGCACAGTGTGTGACTCCAGTCGAGTTACTTCTCTGGTCTTTATCACATTTATAAAATGGAGATGATAACAGCATGGGGGAGAACGGGAGAGTGTTTCACACGAATGAAAGGCTTACAGGAGTGTTAAGTGAACTGGGTACCTGAAGTGAATGATTTTTTGGTCTTACTCATTTTTCTCTCTCACCAATGACCATTGTCTAGCTGCTCAGAGAGAAATTTCTTGCTTGATTTTAAGGCCAGTTTTCCTCTAACTTCCACCAGACTCAGTATTTTTACCCAGGTTTGTCAGAGATGGCTCTTACATTCTAACTCTCTCTGCTTTCTTCCTCTGGTAGACCAGTTATCCATATCACAGCTGCTCTGTCTATTGTTTGTCCCCCAAGTGTTCATACAGCAGCTAAGGATACCTATCATGAACATGAACTTGGATTGAGGACCCACTGTGTTCTCCCTGAACTTATGAGTGAATCCAGGGGCTTTGTATCTACTTAGAGATGGCTCAAACATGCCTAACATCAATAGAAACTGGCAAACCGGGGCCTGGAGTGACCAGACATGAGATCCAGGAGTTAGGGCAAATTCGCTCATCTTAAAATGGGAATAAAATGTGTTACCAATAGATCTGTGTAGTACAGAAGCCTGCCTCTAGCCAAGGTTAAGAGTCTAACAATTATTATAAACTTATAATAAAATTCACATAAATTCATGTATTAAGTGTAATAAATCTTGCATTGGTATTCCTCTAGCTATAATCAGAGAGTTTCTTTAAGCTCTAAGATACAGTTGTAGGAATAATTTAAGCAGAAAGTTAAAAATGTACTAAAATGGTCTGGTGGATTTAAGAAATAAATCCAAGCTTCAATTGGATGCTAAGTCTATTTTACCTTTTAGCATTTAATTTACATGAAAATGACACTCTAATGAAGAATGGGTACAATATTTATAGACAAATGGCAACAGCGGAGCACACTGGCTCCTCTAATAAGACATATCTATAATTCATTTTTGTTTTGGGAACACGAAATAATTTGTGTTTTAATCTTATAGTAAATCAACCAGAAAGGCCAAGAGGAATTCAAACACATTCACACCATGTAGCAAGGCAAGCAAATGCCAATGATACCTGAGGAATTTATTTAAGTGGCAATGGCTTGAGAGCAGGAGTAGAGATGCTAGGCAGAAGAAAACTGGGTGCCAGGAAGCCAGTGTTTTCACAAATCTTGTCTCTGCCTTTGATATTTGCTGAACAATCTTTCAGGAAACACTGGAAGCTAATTGCTTGATCTACTTCCTGCCGTTTTGCTACTACCCAGAAAAAGAAAAAAATATTTTGGCCATTTATACTGGCTCAAATACAAATAGAATCATCCCTTCTGACAGTTGTAAAAAGTTAGGGAGCTTACAGAAAAATTCTGCTTATTTGAGAAAGCGTCAATTCAAGAGGGCAAGCCAGACTAAAGATTTGCTCTTGACAAATGGAGAAGCCTGCACAGTTAGAACATATCAGTTTGACAAGTCCTCTGTGCAAGTCACAGATAAGACCTTGACCAGAAACAGAAGCTGGGTCGTTCGACCCACAGTCCTAAGCTACACCCACTGGATAGAGGCTCTCCACCAGGCAGAAGATAACTGTAAGGCACATTATGGCAGGAAGTGGTTGGAGGAGACACTCTATATTAAGTACTTTAGCAAAAATTGGTTTGTCCAACAGACCTAGACCTACCTTTTATGAATTCAATTCAATACACATTTAGGAGGGATGGAGCGGGAGAGAGAGACTAAGAATCCACTAGTCAGACAGATTTATAGAAACCAATTTTCAGATTTTTTTAAAGATAAGACGAAATAGGGATTTTAGAAGAACTATTTCTTGGGGCCATTTTTTCTCTATTATATTTAGTATAAATTGTAGACCATTTTATTAAGAACTATAGAGGAACTCTTTGTTTAGGGCACTCTGAAGGATGGGGGATGGCATGCCAGCTGTCTTCAGAGCTGCAGCATTCTGGCACTGCACAGGGTGAGGCCGTCTTGGTGCCAGACTGAGTCAACTGTTCCAAGGCTAGCCAACTAGGGTAAACAGCGAGAAATAAACAGCATCTGGGGCTGTTACGAAAATAATTGTGAGTGGCTGCTACCTACAGCTTTCCGTCCAAGGACCCAGGATTTCAGTGGAGCCTCTTAACAGATGGCTCCTCAAGGAAACGTTGTCCATAAAATTGGTAATTATACTTTGCTATGTGGTATTCTCATGATAATGTCAGCTCAGATATGCTGAGGATATGCAGCCGCTGCACCATGAACTCAAAAGGAAACCAGAGTTCCAGCTGTGGTGTAGTTGGGACCGGAAAGAGGTACAGGGGTGGAGGGTGGGATAACGTAGTCTATTTTGCCAAGCTAGGACTCCGCCAAGAAGTAGTGGTGTAGATACTACAGCCGCTGCAAATCCAATGGCTATGAACTGGCAGGTAATTCTGTATTGTTAATATTTTGAAGTCTGGGTTGGGAAAGATTCTGAGTCCTACACAGTGCTGCTGATTCTTTCTGTGGGACCTTTCTGTATCAATTCTGTATTTATCCACCTGTATAGAAACTGTAGTCAGTGCCTTTGTTGAGACCTTGCTGGTCCGAGCTGCCTTTCTCTGTGTACGAGTAGCTGTGCAAGAAGACTGATTCCTTTAGTGCTGGAGAACACGGGAACTCTGGAGGAGGTCGGTTCATTTTATGATATTCAGGAATGAAAGTAAAGTCTTTTTTTTTTTTAAAAAAAAATAGGTGATTCTGGCTTATGAACCACAGACTTCATAAATGCTGGGCAAGCACTCTGTGGCACCAGCTCCAAAGTGGCAGTTCTGTCTTGCTGTTTGAAACAAGGTCTCACTATGTAGCCCAGGCTGGCTTTGAACTCTCAAACCTTCTCAGCCTGAGATTACAGGAGGGCAACACCACATCCAACTGCTTTTGTTGTAAGTTTTACAAAATTGAGATTTTTCTTTAACTAAAAATGTTGACCAGAAGTCCAAAATAACAACAAAAGTCAAACTTATTTTCTATAGTTCGAGATGACACACAGTTTTCAACGTAGTGTTTCATAAACAAAATCACCACAGATACCCTGTACACATGGAAAGAGGAATCTTGAAAATATTGCTGTGAACCCGGCAGCAGGGTTTATTCCGCTGCCCAGCAGTGGCTTCACAAGGACAGAGAGCTGATAAATAAGGGATCACTTTGTCATCTATTGTTCAGTTCTTCCCAGTCAAATAGGGATGGTGACAGCAGCAGGTCACTCCATACACACCTGTATTTATATAAATACATATATGTGTGTATGTTATATATGTATATATATTATATATACATGCACACACACACACACAAACACACAGACACGCTCCATAGGCATGAGGAAAATACAGCAAGCTCAAAAATAACCATATTTTATACATGCTCAGATTTAAAAGACTATGGACTGTAACAAAATCTCCAAGCCCTTATGCTCAGTGCAAAAACCTGTCTCTTTAATGAATGATAAATATAAGAATAGGCCCATAAATAATTTGTCAAAATTATTCCACAGCTGTATAATGGCAGGAAGATACCACCGTGACTATTCTACAACATTTAACAAAGCATCGTAGTTTCTGAATTGCTTTCTCTGATACTGAAAATGTCATATTTTATTAGACTAGTCCATTCTGTCAGTCTCATGGATAGTGATGTGGGAATCTGCATGCACATCCCAACGTAAGTATCTTCAAGACCTGATCTGAATGTAACCTCTCCCTGCTCTTCAGCTGAGCTTTTCTCTCACACATTAGACAGTCACACGTCTTGACAGCACCTGACCTATGAGCATGTCAGGAGGACACAGCTTGATTACATTTTTCATTGTTGGCAAAACCAATTTCACCAAGTGGCTACTTTACCTGCTTCAAGTCATGAGTACTACTCTTATTAGTCAGTGAAATGTCCCCTAAAGATAATGAATGCCCTTCAGTCATTATGAACAGCTTCCCTGAGCGGCATCTGGGTAGACAGAAAGAACAATACTCGCTCAAACAGCTGCCTCTCCCTGTGCACATCACATCTGACACATTATGAAGACAATTGATGATTGTATACTATGCAACTCCACCATAAAGGATTAACCCTTTCACCACTGATATGGGAAAAATCCCATCCACCACAATCGATCGTTCTGGGACTAGAGGGACGGTTCAGTGGCTAAGAGAACCTACTGTTATTGAAGAGGACCCAAGTTTGTTTCCCAGCACCCACATAAGGCAACTTCCAACCACGTGTAGCTCTAACTCTGGGGGATTTAATGCCCTCTTCTGGGTCTATGTTCACCCAGACACATGTGACAACACACACGCGTGCACACGTGTGTGCATGTCCACGCACACACGCTCACACACACAGAATGAGTAGTGACACAATAAATGTGTTCACATTTTAAGAGCTAACTATAGGGGCTGGAGAGATGGCTCAGAGGTTAAGAGCATTGCCTGTTCTTCCAAAGGTCCTGAGTTCAATTCCCAGCAACCACATGGTGGCTCACAACCATCTGTAATGAGGTCTGTAGCCCTCTTCTGGCCTGCAGGCACACATGCATTCAGAATATTGTATACATAATAAATAAATATTAAAAAAGAGCTAACTATATAGGCACGATCACTAGATTTTACAATTAAAATTTTTTAAAAATCAGGATAGAGGGCCATCCAGGTTGAGGCATACTTACTGGGCCAATGAACAGAATATATGAAAACAAGACTCTCTTAAGAAATCAGAAACAGATATATGCTATTGCTCACCTCAAGGACTCTTCAATCATTTATCTATAACCGTGGTTTGCAATTTGGGGATGGGTTTGCCTCCTATTGGACATTAAGCAAGGCCCGGGGGTATTACCCGTCGGTACAGCTGAGGTGGGGTTTGTTCCTGGCATTCTAGGGGAAGGGGAAGAAGTGGGTGTTTATCCCACACGGCACAGGGCTATCTCCCACATGGAAGACTGGCCTGGCTCAAGTGGTGGCACTGGAGCTGTGGGGTCTGGCTCTCTCTACCTGAGTATGCCCTGGCAAGGAGCTGGAGACTGTTCCGAAGCTCCTCCTTCGCCTCAGCAGCACATCATGAGATGCTCACTGACTCAGCACAGGAGCGCCTGTTCGCCATGAGTATCCTCAGTCTGTAGAGAAGAAAAGGCGCTTCACCCCAGCAGACAGCTGCTTTGCATGTGTGATTTTTCTTCCTTGGTTCTGCTCTAACATAAATAGATCATTTGGAAAGCAAGCGCTTTGACGGGTTTTAGTGTTCCTAGTTTATGAGCGATGGATTCCACTTCAGGGAATCCCTAATTAACAGAGCCAAGTGGTTAATTGATTCCACATGTGAAAAGCGGAGCTATTTATGCACACATAATGCTAAAATCTCCCCCATCAGAATTCCTATTTAATTGAAATTCCGCAAGATTTCCAAGGCATCAGTTCATTCTTTCCCGCATTCTTCATCTTGTAATTCTTCACGCTTCCTTCCTCCCCCATTAGCTACATCAGCACAGCATGTTGGGCTATGTGCCAGGCCCCGTGGGTAACGTGCCTGGGATTCTCCGTTCGCACGTTGCTAGAAGTCACTAACATATACATTATCTTTCAAGCTCAAGAAATCTGATGCTATTGACAGGTGGATGCAAATGAACATTGGATGAGAGCACCACAACGAAAGGCAGGAAATAAAAAGACCAGGAAGAGAGGAAACATTTAAAATAATATCCACTATCTCCTGAGTGCTTATATGCTTGGGCTTGTGCCTATTGCTGAATAATATAATCTCATTTAACCCTACCATTAACCCAACATACAGATGCCAGTAGACACACCATGTTGTGGGTACGGAAACTGAGGCACGATCTAAGAAAGGTCATATAGCTTCAGGTGACATACCTAAGATCTGTCTATTCTAGCATCCCTTGGAGAATGGTTGGGGTGGATAACCTATGACCCCTAATTTCAAATCTGGTTTATTTGCTGCTCTTTGTAAATAACGTTTTATTAGCACATAGCCAACCTCACTCACTTATATCTTGCTTATAGCTGCAGTTGCGCTAAAAGTCAGAGACCATACGGTAAAAGCATAAAACTTTTACTATTTGCTGGTCTCTAAAGGAAAGGTTTTCTAGCACCTGTCTAAACTCTTTAATACTAAGTAACATCAACCTGATGCTGTGCTCCTAAACCCATTTCAGCCAGTTTGGTGAAGACTGCTATCCCAGCCAGTTTGGTGAACACTGCTATCCCAGCCAGTTCAGCGAGCATTGCTATTCCTTTGTGCTGGTATCCATCTTGAGGAATCACACTTTTACAAAGCTTTCAATTGTTTTTAACTGATGTACAAAAATATAAAATTGGTACATAGTAACAAGGTATTATACAATTTTTAAATCAGACTAAAATCCCACATCCACTTACGGTTACCATTTCTTTGTAGCAGAAACCCTTCCTTTGGGCTCTTCAAAATCAGTGCATGCTGTTCTAGATGGTCCTCACACTACCCACTAACACACCAGAATGCCCCGCTTCTGCCTGGCCAGAGTTCCTCACCCAGTGATTGCCCTTCTCCCTCCCCAGCCTCTGGGAAGCAACAAGTGAACTTAGGAAACCTCATCTCCTTGCTGTGGGAAAGAATTAAGCAAAAATGAAACAAATGAAAACAATGATCAGTTTCCTCACAACAAGTTGCATGCCAGAATTTTTTTTTTTTAAGTGAACAAAACAGGGCTCGTGAGATGGCTCGGCAGGTAAAGGTGCCTGCCATGCAGCTGAATAACCCCAGCTCGATCCAGATCCCAGACTGGAGGGCGAGAACAGACACTTGAAAGTTGTCCTCTGACGTCTTCGTGTGCGCTGTGGTACTTGCATGCATCAATTCACATGCAACATCAAACACCACAATAAATTAATAATAATAATCATAAAATTAATAAACTTAGTCATACCCTCAGGGGAGGCACAGGTAAGCAGGTCCCGCAAGACCTCAGAGAGGAGAGTTAGCCAAGGTCCTCAGCAGGAAGAAATATTGAAAACCTACCTCCTTTTAACAGAAAAACACCTTCACTATACTGAATTAAGCAACTGAATTACGCCTGATTTGTCCAGAAAGCAAAATTTACTATTCATGAAACATAAGAGAAGAACCAAGAGAGTTTCATAAACTCAAGACACGTCAAGTCACAGATGAGCAAACCAAGAGGCTCTTGATGTCTCCAGATGACAGAAGAGAAAGTTGTCCATGGTGCCTGGCGGATTGCTCAGCAGGTGGCTGGGCAGAGTTCTGAGGAGCCAGAGACAGGCAGGTTATTAAACCTGTCTGAGCCTCAGTTTCCAGATCTAAAAGATGAGGTGCCTACTCGGGCTTTTGTGAGTGACTCGTGAAGAACACAGGAATACTGCAGAGCAGGGGCTACGTCCGAAGAGGGAGTATGTGAGAGTTTGTTATTAAACAATCAGAAAGGAGTCCCAGGGTCCTGGGGGCAAGATTCAGAGCCGGAGAGCTTGTCTTGAATGCCCCAGGTCCTGGGTCCCGTTTTTAGCAGCACAGTATTTATTTGAGTGAGCCACAGAAGAGAACTAGAACCCAAGACCTTATGTGAGGCCAGAGTCACGGTATGACAGACGAACGCCCATAACCTAAGATCCAGCCTGCCTCCTGGTTACCTCATGCTTTTCCATGGGTAGTTAGTAGTAATTATTCATCTAACCTCTAAGCTTTTATTTCTCTTCTATTTGCTTGCTTGCCTGTCTGAGACTAGGCCTCACTGTGTGACACAGGCTAACCCAGAACTTCCTATCTCAGGCTACCATCTGCTTTCTACTGCTTCGTTAAACACCATGATCAAGAGCAACCCGAGGAAGAGGGGATTTGTTTGGTTTTTACTTCCAGGTAAAAGTTCATTATCAAGGGAAATCAGAGCGGGGACTCAAGCAGGATCCTGGAGGCAGGAGCTGATGCAGCGGCCACAGAGAAATGCTGCTTACTGGTTTGCTCCTCCTGACTCGCACAACCTGCTTTTTTTTATACCACTCCTCCCCCAGGACCACCTGCCAAGGGGTGGCACCACTCACGGTACCCTGGGACTTCCCACATCACTAATCAAGAAAATGGTCCACAGGCTTGTCTATGGGCCAATCTGATGGAGACATTCTCTCAACTGAATCTTCCTCTTGTTGGATGACACTGGCTTTTTGTCATGTTGAAAAAAAGATATCTAACCAGGACAACCATCATGCCTGACCTTCGTGAAATTCTGTATAGCCTTTGTTTCCCTCCTCTGACCTTCCCACGAGTGTCTTTGGCCACGATCCACCGATCTTCATATCTCTAACCGTTGCCTCTCCAGCTCCACACTCCTCAACCTACACAGAGCAATCCTTGTCCCTCCACACCGCGGCATGAATCCCTCCACCCTACCCTCCCTGCTGAAGACCTGCTGTGTTTGATAGTGCATCTACTTAAAGCTAGACACATCTATATTTATCATTTGCCATCCTTTAAGCCAGTTGTCGTTATTCCTGATTCATATCATTTGAATACTGTCTTGTAGTACAAGATCTAATTTGAAATCATAACCTTGACACTTACAATTGAATAAACTGAGCCATACTGTTTAATCCCTCGAACCTTATCTTATTTTCTACCACACTGAGACAAAGAATGTCTCTCCCCTATCTGGGTAAGGTCACAGATAATTCCTGTAATTGACAGTGGCTTTGGCAAAAGAAAATGAGGAGGAGATGTTTGTAGTCCATAACACCAGGGGAGTGACTCCTCTCTCTTCTCTTCTTTCCTATGTCATGGTATTCACCAACTAAGGATTGTTTTCTTCTTGATTTTCTCTGTCCAAACCAGTACTCTTGCAGAAAAAGCCTCCCGTGAGACTAAACCCATACTGATCTCTTGTTTTGGTGAGTTCCCTCAGCCCAATCCACCCAGTCTGTGGTTCTCACCTTGTGGCAATAGACTCATCCAGAGAATATCAGGTAGTATCTAGAGACAACTCTGTCACAGTGTGGGGGATGATGCTCATGACATCCATGTGATTGAGGCTAGGATGCTGCCAAGCACCCCACAGTGTGTGGGATGCTGCCCTCGAAAATGAAGACTTTACTGGAATAAAATACTTTAGACATCCTGATCCAAATTGTTCCCGGCATTGAGGTCACAAGGTCTCCAAAATCCCCAGCCTGGCACAGGGTGGGAACAAATAGTCAGGCTACGGAAAAGATGATGCCCCTCACACCCAGACCAAATGAAGTAAATGTCCAATCAAGTCAACAATTTAATTAGCATCCAATACTCAGGCTGTCTCCCTTGCATGTCAAGCACTTTACTGACAAAGCTATATCCCCAGCCCCAAAACTGAGATCCACCTGCCTCAGCCTGCCCCATGTTGGGGTTACAGATGTGCACACTACATTTGGAACTTTTGTTGTTGGTGGTGGTGGTTGGGTGGTTGAGTTTATTGTTTGTTTTATTTTCTGTTTTGAGACAGACTTTCACAGTGTCACCTCCTAGCCCACTCTCACCCCCCACTATGCTCAAACTCAGGCTATCCTATGCCCTTACTCCTGAGCCCTGGAGTAGCCTGGACTATAGGCATGCAACACTGTGCCTGGCACTCTTGTTTGGTTGGTTGGGAGCTTTTGGGAAAATATTACAGGTAACCAATGCCCTGTAGAATAGTCAGTGTGCACGTGTGCGTCTGCACGCATATGAGCACACATACACATACTTATAAACACACCACACAAAACCAAAAGCCAATCAATCAAATAAATAAAAGGAAGCACACAATAAGATAAATTTCGGAAAAGAAGCACACACACTTATAGCACTTACAAATGATAGCACTTAGAACCACTTACAACAGCAAAGAGACATTCTCTCCTTCAGAAGTCTGGGCAGGGCGAGGTGCACTTCTGCTGGCCTCCGATCAACAGGACTAGATTTGGCCCAGACCCTATTCCCATCAGCATTTAAAAAAGCAAATGGAAGAATCTGTCACTGCTACCTCAGAAACTGAACAAAGCACTATTGATTTTGCTTTTATATTTAGATAGGAAGCAGAAAACTGTAGCTTTCCCATAACTTTGAAACTAACCGAAACTTTTGTGAGAGGAAAAAAAATGTATCTCAACATTATAATAATGACCTGTATTTCCAGAAGGCAACAAAAGTACAGGAGGCATCTAAGACCACACAGAAGGGACACACTGTAATTTCGCCATTAGTCTTCAACTAGTCCCTTTCCTTTCGGAGCCTTTCCCCTCTAAGTTTCACATACAGTTGTTCACTGTAAAACTTCTCTGCCATCTGGGGCTGCCAAGCAATGGCAGAAGAAGCAGAGAACTACTGTGAACTCTGAAGAAGAGCAGCACTTCCTCAAGAATGCTAAGCCTAACCACCCTAGACTTTTCCGCAGAGAAAGGGCCACTGGGGAGCCATGCCGGGCTGTGCAGCAGCCTCCAGAGACCATTCTTGCGAAGCAGGCCACTGCCCTGTGACTTTCAGAGGCTGAACAGGGCTCTGGCAGGCACAGGGGTGAGGAAAATCACAGCACAAAGCTGCTGCAGCCACCGTGTGACATCTGTCCCTCTAGCTCAGCAATGTAGCTCTCTGTGTCTTCACCTGCAGGCCCTGTGAGTCACACAGTCTGTTCAGCACCCACATCCTTGTGGATTACAAAGGAGAGGAGAACCCCAGGAGAAAAGGGAACTTGCCTCCATCTTCCTTCTGAATCAAGCCAGCTCCATGGATACAAAACCACAAAACCCATGTTCCTGTCTGTGAAAGATTCCCAGATGCCTGCTCCCTAGATTCTCTCAGGACTCTGGAAACAAGCTTGTCCTCCTATTCTGCACCCCATTTCACAAGCATGGAAACCAAAATGTCGGGGGGCATGATGGGGGTGGTGGCAGCCCAGGGGGTATCTGGTGAAGCTGCAGGAGTCTAGTTCTGACTCCCTTATCCCCTGAGGCTGCTAATTCCTTCTCTGTGGTAAACACTGCCAGGAATTGCACCCTTAGGATTATGCAAATAAATAAATAAATAAATAAACCCTGCCTGTTTTCTGAACCGATGGTGAGATGGATCTTTGGGGCTGAACCTTGCTGAGAGTGGACACTATGTATCTTCTAAGTAAATTTTTACTACTTAATTCACAGCTAGCTTCGGGTTGGGGGCCAGTAATGAATGCTGGCCCATCCACCACACGCTTACATGATGTCTGCCACTCCTGTTAGGTCCTCTGCATTTGTTTACAAATCCAAAGGCGAATACCAGAGCCCTCGGCAGTGCCAAGAGGGGAGCGGGTAGAATGGAGTCTTGCTCTAACCTCATTTTAAGCTGCCGGCTTTTAAAAGAAGGTGATTATTTTTTTAATTAAAAATTTTAATAGCATATTGCTTGTGTAATATAATAGGCTTATGACACCTTTACACCTATACAATGTATAAAACATATGCCCAAACTTCTGATTTGGCGGTATGACACTGTCACCGAAACATCCTGGGAAGTATGAGGCCCAGGCACCGCAGGTTGGCTATTCCTGCTGATGCTCTAATCCATATTCTCTCCCCCATTACTCTCATTTCCCTTCTCTCTTCTCCCACCGGTTCCTCTGTTTTTCCCAAATACCGACCCCACCCGCTTCTACTATTTTAAAACTAATTTTTAACTTTGCATAAGAAACGCTCAGTTTTATTCTGGCATTTTCAAGCGTATTATATCATGCAGTGTTCTTATTGGAGGATAGCATTATTACGCCTGGCATAAGAGGAAACATTATTCTTGACATAATCTGAGTTCAAAATATTATATTCTCGTTCATGTATTCATTGTGTGATATAAATTTTCAGCTAATATATTTGTGCTACGTCGGTTTTTCCTCAAGCCAACTTTACCTGGAATGTAACACACAGACACCCCCGTCATCCAGAACTCAATTTGTTCAACCTTACACGTCTCACAGCTGCCCTATTAGATATTTTATCATCTTCCTGAAATTAAAACCAGGGCCATGATGGCCCTCATAACAAGGGACTGTTGATCTTCCAGAGATATACAGACACTGTATAATGCAGTTCATAGAGGTGGGCTAGAGCAGACAAGAGCGCTGAGGTTCTTCAGGCTGCCCAGCTCTCAGACACTGTAGGGACAGGTTCCACCATCCTGAGCTCCAGCAGGACCAGCTCCTTCCCTCTGGCTTTTATGCAAATGTCTTCTAGATGCCTGTACTTTTCTTCTGCCAGAGAGGAGATCTTCTACTGTAAGTTTCTTGCCGTTATTTTTATTTCTTGCATAAGATATTCCATCCTCCCCCTTCATTTTGTCTTCTAGCTTAACATGAGGCAGTAGCCAAGGCTCGCATTCCATTGCTCTCTAGATACCTCAAGTCACCTCTTACAGCCTTACCAAGATAAATATGACTTTGTGCACAGGTTCAACTCAGAGATCCAGAACAAGGTGGGAGGGGCTGAGGGGCCTGTCACTCATTACTTTTCCCACTGTAAAGAGCCTCTTTCAGCTTTCGATATCTGAGACAGTTGAGTGTCTTTCTGGGTGTCCTTTGAGTCTGGGTGGTGGCCACAGACTGTTTAACAGTGCATGAAAAATCCATACTAAGGCTAGGAGAAAAGTGTAGCATACTGTTTGTTCTGGAGGGGAATTCAAAAGGGATTTGGGTGGCCAAAATGATTCACCGTGTGTTTCTCTGGGAAACGAGGCACTTCTGCCTTGTGGCGGGTTTCATTTACGGTGGCTGGCGAGGAGACTCATCCAATGGGCGCTGAGATTGGCAAAGCCTGTTTCTTGAATGTGTGATGGATCCTTTGGGGCTGCCTGTTGCTTTCTGATCCACCCTTCCACAGTGCTGAGGAGTTCCACCATTGGATAATGAGGTTTCACTTAATGTGAATTAGTGCTATTTACAGATTCTATGGCATCCATCAGACCAACACTTCCCATCAACAGGGTTAAGTCTCTCGAAAAGAGCTTAGTTCTGAGGTCACCCTCCAGATTCAGAAGTCTGGCCATGGTAAGCCTCTTATAATTCCAAACAGCAACTGGTATTAGATTCTTATATTGGCTGACGTTTTCTTTTCAGCTTTGTTTGTATGCTTGATTTTCTTATTAAATTTTCCATCTCCAGAAGAATTCCACTTATTTTATATATTCATTCTCTATCCATCCATCCATCCATCCATCCATCCATTTATCTGTCCATCTATTCATCTATCCATCCATCCATCCATTTATCCATCTATCTATTCATCCATCTATCCATCTATCTATTCATCCATCCATCCATCTATCTATTCATTCATTCATCCATCCATCTATCCATCTATCTATCTATCCATCCATCTATCTATCTCCATCCTCTTGGCCACACTAGGGACTAAACCGGGGACCTCATGTATGCAAAGCACTCTTCCACTCGGCTCCAGCCCCAGCCCCAGCCCCAGCCCTTCCATCCAGCCACGCTTTCCCCACCCTTTCTCCTTCTACTCATGGTCCTGTAACTTTGAGGTTGTGCTAAGTGCCTCACCTTCAACGGAGCCTGGTGCTGAGGCTCAGCAGAAGACCACCATCACACTAGGAATAACACATGACTGAGGTGGGGGGGGGTGCACAAGAAGTAGAATGTCACAGTCTTAAAAGCCAAGACTTACAGACGGGAAACCCCAACCCCACTATCCGCCCTTCCCCCAACCATTGCTGGGGTTACAGCTTGTTTGGAAGATAATTATTTGATTTTATAATTACTTTTGTGGGTTGCAAAATAATTATGGTGCAAGCACATCCAGAAGTGCCAAAATAGCACAGGCAATTGTTCTACTCCACAGAGAAAAACAATAAGGGAGTCGAGATGCCTCGCTCCTAGGTGGAGATTAGAAAGCCCGTCCCCTTGGTAAACAGTGCCAGCCCGAGGCCCACAGAAAGGTCATGGTGGATGTGGGGGGTGCTAAAGAGACTCACAAACCAAACTCAGAAGATAGGCTATTTCTTCTTAGGCTGCTTTTTATTATCAACCTGTTCTGAATTCTCTGGGACATCTAATGAACTCTCTTAAAAGGACCAAGACTTGAGCCAGGGATGAGGGACCAGCTGTGGTCCCTGACTCTTCTGATATTAGTCACCTATGATACTCTGTTCGGTACACACACATACACACACACACACTCACACACACACACACACACACACACACACACCCCAAACCAATAATA
This sequence comes from Arvicola amphibius, assembly GCF_903992535.2. Taxonomy (NCBI): domain Eukaryota; kingdom Metazoa; phylum Chordata; class Mammalia; order Rodentia; family Cricetidae; genus Arvicola; species Arvicola amphibius. The sequence continues at coordinate 140,617,285 of NC_052052.2, read as the reverse complement.
ACAGTGCTAAGAGTCAGGCATTCTGGTGCATAACTATGGTCTGAGCTACTCCGGAAGCTAGGACAAGAAACTGAGGGCAGTCTAGATATCATGGTTAGAGTCCATCTCACAAATTATAGCCCCAAACTGTCATGTGCATGAATGATACATACACATAAGGGGTTGGATAATTGTTAGGATCCTTTTCAATGCAAAGATCAACTATGGTGATAAAGTGCTTAGAAATGAATGGTATTTTCTAATTACATGGACTTTGCAGTTGTTAAGGCTTAGCCGACAGTTTTTGTAGAGATCAGGCCTGTGAACATCTTTGGCTCCTCAGGGCTGTGTTGTAGTTTATGAGCTCCCACAGTGTGTAACAGGTGTGGGGAGCTATGAGCCAATAAACATGTACCTATGGTCGCCGCTGACAGGTCAAGTTCATGTTTCCAAATACCTCAAGTTATAGCAAACTTTCTCAACTGATAAAACCAGGTGGGGAGACCCAGGGTCAGAGTTAAACAACCCCCTGTGGTTTGGCCACCTCAGCCAACTTCATTTTCCAGGTGGAAGAAACTAGGGTCAGAAGTGCCTGGAGGGTAGGCAGAGGAGAGCAGAGGTCCCCTGGGCCTCCACACTTGAAGTAAACACCCGTTCCTCTGATTATCTCAAGTTGATAGCTTGCTTTACGAGGCTGGTTTTTATACTAATTTTCCTGAATCATTTCCTTCCCTCCTTAATTCTTCAGTATAAGAAGTAAAACCTTATTCAAAATACCGTACCTGAGAGGTTTGGTGAAGGGCAATTCTCAGGCATGAACATGGCTGAGATCAGGTGTGGGGCTGGAAGGACAGCCCACCCATGGTAGCATTAGTGGATGTCACAAGGAACACTACATTACGTCTGGGTGTCCCTTTCTTTCTCTATCCCTGGCTAGCTAGCCTTCTTTGCTTTTTATCACAACTGCTTGCCAGAAATAATGCATTATACACAACCAATGGCAGATCCTAAGATCCCCACCCCCTTCAGATTGGCAGTTTGATACTTTTCTTTTTCAGTGCTAGAGAATTGAATCCAGAGCCTCATGCATGCCAGGCAAAAGCTTACTCCACAGATACACCCTGCTCCCAAACCTTAGCTGCTTCTTGAGCCTCAAAGGTCCAATCAAGTCCAAGAAATTCTTTCCATCTGTATTGGTCGTTAAACCACAGAGAGAAACATTTGGGGCTAGAAAACAGGTTAGAGGCTTCTTTATCCACCGTGTGAAGTGTCATGCACAGATTCTAGACAAATCTTTGGGATTCATCAAAAGATGATGAATTCATCACCTTTGGGTTTCTGTTAAGCTACATATTCCACAAATATTTAGCTACCTAATCTAAACAAAGTGAACAGGAGCAGATGTTAAATGGAGGTATTTATTAACAGACATATACATGAATGGAATGTTATGCTAAATTCAGGCCTGATGGTACAAGACAGTAATCCCAGCTACTCAGAGGGCATGTGGACCCCTAGACCCTGAACTGCCTGTGGACCCCTAGACCCTGAACTGCCTGTGACCCCCTGCCTGTCAGAGTAAACAACTTGTTTCCCTATGCTTGCAGCTGCTCTGAGCCAACAACTTGTTTTGCAGCTGCTCTGAGCCCGAGACCCTCAGGAGTTCCTGATGGCAGAAGAGTGGTTTCTGGTGGGCTTGCAGCTGAGCGTTAGGGCATGGAAGGAGACAATATATAAGCTGCCCTGGAACACGATAAAGGGGCATTCTTGGCATTACTTTCTCCCCCCCCCCCTCTGGGTGTGTGTGTGTGTGTGTTTCAATTTCCAGTCCCTTGCCCAACTTGTGAACCGTACTATAGTACATGGTGCATAGAGCAGGCGTTGCATTACAGGCAGAGGCAGGAGGACGGCAAATTTTAAACCTCCTTGGTCCATAGAGTCAGTTTCTGTTTCAAAATAATCAAAAAAAAGGGTTGAGGGATACAGTTTATGAATGGGGCACTTGTCTATTGTGAGCAAGGCCTGAGCTCAACCTACAGCACAACAATAAACAAATAAGTAAATAAAATAAAATAAGAGAAAGAAATGAAGAAAGGATAGTATGCTAAAAGTCAAATCAGGTAATGATTTAGCACTGCTGGTGTTGAAAGTATACAAAACACAGACCAAAACTGCAGGATCTCCATCCTTTGACCTTGACTGCTCAAGGTCAAGGGACACTCATTCCTGAGCTTTGAACGGCCACAGTGACTGAGTCCTCTCCATGGCTGGGTTCTTTCCAGGTACAACCAGCAAAACAATAGTAAAAACCTACTTAAAAGTTCCTTAGGATCATTTGGGAGTGAGGAGTCTTGGCGGCAAGTTTCAGGTGATGTGTATCCTGTCTGTCTCCTTTGGTGTATTGTATAGTTTTTCATAAGTCTGTTTTTAAAGGTAACTTGGTGAGGTCATTGGTGCTTAAAAACCTATGCTGCTTAGTAGATGAAATCTGAACCCCTTCACCAACTTCCTTCGGCCTTTTGGGATATCTCTTGCTCCAAGTGAGACCTACCACCCTTTCTGCTCCCCAAACCCACAGCTTTCCCTCTTAGACACTTCAAACTTCAGTGGACTGAAGTATCTACCTCCAGCTTCTTGGCTATTCTATGGTTTTGATTTCGTCCTTCCCAGTGCTTCTCCAGTCATCAGTTAGAAAGACTGGCCGCTGTCTGTGTTCACAGACCCTGCGGTCAGGCCATTCCCTGCCGTATTCCATACATTGTCCTGCAAGCTCTCTTTCCTGGATGCATAATGCTCTTTTACGATTTCAGTTCCCATTTTCCCTACTGAAATGTTTTCTCGATTGGCCTGGAAAACCCTCCCTTTCTCCCAGTACAAACGTCTCCTCCCGGGGGGGAAGCTTTCCTGCCCTCTTCACACAGTTACCAGGGTCCTCAAGATGTAGGACAGATACTTTCTTGCTGTCACTAAAAGTGCAAGTTTTTCAAAGATAATAAACAACTGGTTGATGCTCCTCTTGGTAGCCAGGACAGGGCCTTGCATGGGCAAGCTGCTGAACTTACAAATCTCATCTGTTCGAGCACTTGACTCCTGAGCAGAATTTGAAGGTAGAATTGCCTGACTTTATACACCCCTTCCTGCGAAGTCCACTTGGTTTTTCTTGCTGACCTTCTTTCCCCACCCTCTCTGCATGCTTGAGTTCAAACTCAGGAGATCCCACATTAAGGCAAGTGCTCTATTGCCAAGCTACACCTGCAGCTCTTGTGTCCCCTTCCTCTCTCTTCTCTGTGCTGCCTTGCCCTGAGAAGTAACGGAAGTCATCTACTTTGCCCGCTGAGTTGTCCGTAGAAGGAATTCATCATTATAAATTTAAGTACACACGTAGCATTCTTTTACTTAGGATATAAAAATATATGTTTGAACCACGAGCTATGGAGAAGAATGAGTATTTTCATCTTGGACCAAAGCCAAGAAATTTAATTACAAAAGAGGCAATGCAGCATAGTACAGCAGAAGGAAAAACCGAAGGCAAAATTGGACTTGGCGGTAACCAGACAAATGATAGTAATCACGGCTAATATTTCTCTAGCATGTGCTCTTGCCAGGCACCATGCTAAGTGCTTTGTACCAATTATCTCATTTAATCCTTGCAATTCCATGCAGTAAATAATACTGTGATATTCTATCCAGCTAGCAAGTGGAGGAGGCTGTATATGTAAGTTCCAGGGTCCAGCTGTGGACCAACGCTAGAAGCTGCGTCCTTCTTTCGCAACACTTCCGCTAACCGCCTGGACATCGAGTCGTGGCTTGACCTTGCAGGACTGGCTACTCTGCACGTCTTTGATCTTCTCTGTAAAGAGCAAGGTTGTGCTTCATAGAAACTCACAGAGCATGTTCCTCAAGAGGACTATCCTGCTGAGAGTTCACAGTTCGTGGTCACAAAGATCCAGGACAATTCCCCCTTCAACAGTCACATGGGAGGGAGAGTTGGGCACAGTGGTGTACAGCTCTAATCCTCGCACTTGGGAGGCTGAGGCAGGAGGATTGATGTGCATTTGGGACCAGCCTTGAATATCCAGTGAGACCCTACCTCAAAAACAATAACCAAAAAAAAAAAAAACCATGTAGGAGTTGACTCAGAAATATCATTAATATTTCTGTCTCCTAAACTGAAACTTGGAGGTCCACCCAGCAAGAAGGCGGATCACTGAGCTAGCACAGGAGTGTCCAAAGATAGGAATCACGGCTAAGTGCGATAAGACAAGCTGACATATTGATAAATCACCAACAACGCCTTGATTTCCAACGGCCATTTTATTACTTTTGAAACATCACTACAAAAACAAGACCGAGCCTCCCAAATATTTCTCAAAACTACTAAACTGTTCCTAATGAAACAACATCTCCACAGGAAAGGTTTGTGTGTGTGTGGTGTTGGGGCTAGAACCCAGTCTCACACTCGCTCAGCAATGTTCTACCGCTGAGCTACACCCACGTCTAAGTTATCACCAATAAGACTGTTTCCTAAAAATAATTCACCATGATTAAGACTCAAAGGGAATTAAAATAAGAATATGAAATGTTCATGAAATTATATACAGAAATACTTCGCTTCTGTATCGGATTTCTCTGTAAACTCGCTTTTCAATCATTTATAAATAAAATAGTATTTTTCTATTGACTTCCAATATAAAATTTTAGTGGAAATGTAATCACTTCTCATAGCTTTACAATGCACTCTATTTGTACTTTATTTAGGTATAAATTTTACCCCTTCTCCTACCAGCCAGCCTGTCTAACAAATAGGTAAAGGAGAGGTTTTGAAAAAGTACCAGAAAATTCTGCAGGTTCTCCTCATGTGTGGCTCTGATAGGTTTGCCTTTATAGAGATAGCAAAGGTACACGACACACCCACAGCTATGAACACACACACCACAATTCCAAAGTCTCTACATCCTGTGGAGGGGAAGAAAGAGAAGCCATTTAAAATATCAACATGCCAGTGTCCCGAGAAAACGCTATCTGCCTTTGCTTTGATAAAGCAAAGAAGGGAAGAAACTGTATTCGAAACTCTGTGGCCTTTCATGCTGAAGTATTACATCACTTCACTCCCTTATCTGAAAGCAGCTTCAGTACAGACAGCAAAGAAGGGCAGAAACAAAAGCTGGTCATGAATGAGTGGTAGGTTTAGTCTACAGTTTATTGCTAGGATTAGCATTAAAGAGATTTACTGAAAATAAGGTCATCAAAACCATCTTTAACACTGGTGCGTAAATATTAAGAACATTAAAAGTAAACAACAAGATAATTGCTATGGTCAGTCTTTACTGCATCATAGACCTGAAGGTCTGAGTTCAATCCCTGGGACTCACATTTAGGAAAAAGAGAACTAACACCTCACAAATGTATGACGTCATGTAGAGTATCCATCTCCACACACATACATGTGCAAATAAATAAAAATAAGTAAATGTAATTCCAAAAGGATAATGACTACAATGTAATTTTATGTGCTCTTCAACTAGGCAAGAATATTTTTTTCTTTTAAAACTTACTATATGTCAGCTAAAGACATTTGGTTACAGCTCTTTAGATGGCAAGATTATTAAAATTTGCTTGAAATGTTTGAGATAATTGTCACTTTAAGGGAAAACTTCTTAAACAGGCCACAGTTTTCTATGGATGCGGCTAAGGGGCCTCTTTAAGGTTGGCTAAGGAACTAGACACACGTAGGAGGTGAGATGCTACACAGGTCAGACACTGTGCACAGTATCTTTCTCCAGCTGGGAGTGTGGCTCAGTAGGAGAGTACTTGCCTAACCTGTCTAAGGCTTCTGTTTCGTCTCCAGCACTGGGAAGAAGAACGGGCAGGAGAAGGAAGGAACGTCCTTCTCTCTCGAGCCTTACCAAACAGGCCCACTGGGAGAGGTCTGTGCCCTGAAAATCCTGAGCGTACATTTTCTTTGAAATAGCTGTTGCTCAGGTAAAATGCTGAGCAGGTTAAAGCACTTGGCACAGAGCCGGAAGGCCTGGATTTGATCCCTGAGCCCCAAAGGTGGAAGGAAAGAACTAATGCCTGGAAATTATACTCTGACCTCCATATGGGTGACATGGCACAGGCACACCACACACACAAACACGCACACTCACCACTCACAAACACACACACCACACACACAAACACACCACACACACAAACACACCACACACACATATACCACATACACATAAACACACACCACACACACAAACACACACACCACACACACAAACACACACAACACACACACAAACACACACACTACACCACACACACAAACACACAACACAAACACACATACACACACACTGAATGAATTCATAAAAATTTCTTATGTCCGTGCCACACATAAAAAGAAGGACTCCAATTGGATCATACTCTATTTCCCTCAACAAAATAGCATACTATCCATTCAGTAGGACTGAATCATCAGTGGTCCAGGAATAGGCAAAAATTAGGTACTGCAACCTTAGCCCTCCTCATCTACAGATCGCCTGCAAGTAAATACTTGTTAAGTGACAGAAGAACGTCCTTCTGTATGTTCTGCTGAGGGCATGCTGAGGTTTGGAGCTATGGAGAAAAGCATTATGTGTCGTAAGAAGAAAACAGACTACAGGTTAAAATAATGCCTGCCTTGAACAGCACACAACACATGTTACCAGTGATGGAGCTCATAATTACACACATAAGCATACATCCTTGAGTGTTGAAACACGCCTTTCCTTATTATAGCAGTGCACGGAGACACTAATTTAAACCAGCTCCCACGAATGGGGAAGCAGCCCATTTGGGATACCATTCAGTCAACAGAGTGACTGGCGTTTAATAAGTAGCTTGGCTGGCATCTCCTTCTCCATTATAGTACACGGGAAAGGTCTAGTCTGGGGTCTAATTAATCTGCTAGTACACATTCATCTTGGTGTTTCCAGTTGGCAGTCAGCAGAAGAAACAAACACACATCAATGTGTGGTTCTGAGAAACCATTCTCTTCTTTTAAACCCAACCGGAAGAGTTTAGCTCTATTCCCCCACCTCCAGGACTGTCCCGGTTTGCTCTCGACTGCCTCGCTCCCCACCGCACAGCCTCGCTCACATTTTAATCAAAGAAAACTATAATTAAGCTAGCAGGACTCTAATTTTGAAAAGACATTAGGCCATCCGCAGTCACTTCATTACCCAGTACTTCAGAGGCCAGCAAAGAACCGGAGGAGTCTAAGTAATATCTCTTCTTCCAAAGGGATCATCGAAAAGCTGCCCACTCAAGCAGGTGTATTGAAGCTAGGCAGTGAGCTCAGGGCTCGTCCTCAGCTAAGGCTCCCTCTGTCAAATCTGCTGCTTAAAACTTTTCCTGCGACCTTCAGCGGTCCTCCTGAGTCTTCTCAGCGAGCTTCTGGGGAAGCACCTGGTGGCTCCTAGGAAGGCACCACCACACAGACATCAGCAGAGGCCACTGCCTGCTCCAGGGCCAACTGTCTCTGGTCTTTGGCTTTTTCTGCTCAGGGCCACTGCCCGCACCTCCCCCACACTGGGCACAAGGCATTCCTCCAGCAGTAGCGGCACTCAAAAACAAATAAGAACAAACAAATAAACAAATATAAAAATCACAACCATATTTTACTGTAAAGGGACTCCATTCCACACAACTCCACAAATCCTCAGTGAGCTGGGTCCCACAGGGTCAAGGCCAATGACCTTTCAAGGGAAGCCACCTGAAGGAAGCCCACATCAGTAATGTAACCCGGCAAATCCCACAGTTAAGGAGCCGGCGGAGATGGGGGTGCGGTGGGGGAGATGGGGGGTAGGGGAGCAGGTGTAACACATTTTTAAAAGCTTTTGAGGCTGCTGTGAATAGATCCCTTAAGACCTCCCATCTTCTTAAGTCAAATCCCCACAGTTGCTTTTTGAGAGACTGCTGCAAACCCACTGGCTGGGGATGACACTCTGCAAAGTGCAGGACCGGAGGTGGGGGTGGGGGCAGCGAACGGAGGTTCCCGCAGTTGTCCGAGTGGCGCCAGGGACGGTAGACCGGTAGAACCATCTTCCCGCCACCTCCCCGACGCGCCCGGCACTCACCGTCGCGGCCGTCCTCCCCCCGGCTGCAGTTGCTGCAAAAGTGCTTGATCTCCTTGCCCAGTTGACAGTGGATCACAAACGACACGTTGTTATTGTTGTTGGGGGCGGGGTCCTTCGGGGGCTTCATGCTCAGCAAATAAAAAGCTTTCTTTTTGGGTTTCACGGCGGCGCCCGCGCCTGGCACGACGCCCTGCCTGCAGCGCGGCTTCGCGGCGCGCGTGGGCTCCGCCATCCGCTCCCGGGGCGTCCGGGGCCGGTCGCTGATCGCCGCCCCGCGCGCTGCCACTCGCGTCCCCCGGCCGCACCCGCATGCCCCCACGCTACACCAGCGCCACGGCGGGCCGGGGCGGGGCAGAATGGCGCACTGGAGGTCTTGACCTCACCGAGCCCGGGCGAATCCCGAGACCCCGAGGGAAGGGCTGCGGAGTGCTGAACCGGCGGCTCTTCTACCAGCGATGCTCTGGGTCTCCTGGGCAAGCTCTCCGGGGGCAGCCCCACCCCTCGGCGAATCGCAAAACCCGCAGCTCCCAGCCAGCCGGGTTTGTGGCCACCTTCACTCTGGAAACTCAGGATAGGATGCCACAGCCACCCCCTTTCCAAGTCTCCCGCTGCTAAAGGCAAGCAAGATGTACTACAGGAGGCGGCTGTCCCAGTCCTAGGGTGGAACCGAGGCCAGAACAAATTATATTGTCGGATGGGTCCTACCACGTCCCAGGATTAGACAACCTGTTACAGCGTCCTTGATATTTTTACTTCCAGTAGAAATTCCCGAGATGATTGGGACTTTCCTCCACGGTCTTCAGTTGCAGTCATGGGGAAAGCCCGTTTTCCACCCGTTCTCAAACAACCGTCAATTTCCGGACACTAGCGATTTGACAGATTTGACTGAATGCTTCAGCTGCCACTGCTCTGTGATTAAGGGCTTAGCAAGGCAAGTGACACTATGGAGACCCCCAGAGAGCAGTACCCGAAAGAAAGCAAATCCACAGCCGTATTTTTTAAGTCTTGATTGTTCCGAGTGACTTTAAAAAAATGTTTCAAATCCATTTACTCATTCATAGGACATCCCGAGACTGGTCCTAAATCAGAGAATCTAGGCTTCGAGAAGCTACACTTCACAATCATCTTGGATGCTTATTAAAAAGAAAAAAAAAAAAAGACTTTGGGGCCGGGAGATTTTGGTTTAGTAGGTCATTGTAGAGCCCCGGGAATTTGAAGCATTTAACAAGCTCCCTGGGTAATATTGATGAAGCATTAACAGAAACAGGTGTTTACAGCCAGGTGTGTCCAACTCCAAGTCCATGTTCTTTCTAATCGTGTCCCTTTCCCTCTGGGTCCCAGCCTTGCCCTCTTCTCCCTCTTTTCGAGCCCACTAAAATAGTGTTAATCAAAGAATGTACAGACACTTTTACCAAAAACTTCCTGGATGCTAATTAAAAAAAATAAAACAACAACTGACCTACACAAAAGACAAGCCACTGCTGTTTCTCCTGTAGACAGGTTTGGCACAAAGGCTTCTTTGCCAGGTAAGAGTCAATGCAGGAGGGAAGCTAAACATCTTGTGATGTTTCTAGGCATGCTAATTCTACCATTGTATCATCTGCTTGTCCCACTTCCCATCTGCAAAGATACAGTCCAAACCAACACAGTCAGGTTCACTTTCATCACCGTTGAGTGAGTGTCTAGCTGCCATCCTTTGCCCTGGAGGAGATGTAAGGGCTGGGGGAAAGGGCGGGTGGTCTCTTCAGTTGCACCCCCTTCCTACAAGGGCCCATCAAGGGCTTTGAGAGCTTCTCCCTTCTCACTTGGATCACCAGCCAGTCACAGGTAAATGTCCCTGCATCGGCTCCTGTCAGGTGGTATCACGGGGCCCCCAGCTAATTATACCCCATATCTGGGAGATGACAGATGCATTTGTAATATGGTTTAGAGGCCCAAAGGGATTAGATCTCATTATGTCATGGGCAAACACATTTTGTAATCCTTAGGCCTTGCCCTCGTCCTATGTCTCCTCTTAGCTCTGCCGAGAAGAGAGAAACTGTGTTCAAATCACATTACATCCTTTCTGAATTCTATTTTGAACATTGCTAGCCTTTCCAGCTTCACTTTCTGCCTCACAGGTCAGAATCGGAAGACCTGTGTGAGCCCCATTTGGCCTTATTAAAACAACTGGGCCGGAAGCAATCCGTTATTTAGTCCCTGAACACTAAGCCTGACCCAAGGCTGTATTCCCTGATCTTAATTGGCCAAGTATCATCGTGATTGTAGCAGAACAAACGTGGACATAGCTGCTAGTGAAAGCTCATATAGTAAAGGATGTGACCTGAAGGTGGGGGCTCTTTATTCAGGAGAAAAATGTACGAGAGGCCCTTGGCCTGCCTTGGACAGTTACTTGTTTGGTGGTCCCTCTTCTTAACTGACCACCTTGAGTTGGCATCTTCTAACTGTTGGTGCCCAAGGGTACTGGCTTGTGATATGAAACTATTCACATTTTAATATATTAAAATGCAATGAGATTAAAACCCAGTTTCCCAGTTGCACTAGGCACAACTTAAGAGGACAGTGACCAGATACAGTCAGCAGCTGCCATGGTCAACGAGGAGGCTGGCAGAATGTTTCTACCCTCGCATGATGTTCCTAGAAGATGTACGAAGTCTTGCCCCTGAGGCTGAAGGACAGAAGTGCCATTTCCTATTGCTACCATAGAAGGTGAGTAAAGGGGACTAGAATACAGCACAGAGCTGGGGGTTGTATCTGGTGGCCATTGGTACCACTTTATTTCAGCTAGTCGCGGGGCTGATGGGAATGTGTTCCCTGTGTTTGCTCTTGACCTTGTTCTGTGTGCTGTGTACCTCCTTGCTGAAGCCTGCTTCAGTGTCTGTTGTTCAGACATCCTTACAGATAGCTCTTGATGCCAACGGGTGCCTTTGCACACCCCGTGCTTGCCTCCACCCACGGAGGACTCATGCTTAGTGATTAGCCTGTTCTGACTTAACTCAGTTGTTGCTCTTGGTAGTTATCCTCTCCCTTACAGCGTAACAATGGCCATCCTATAATGTTCTATGAAAAAAAAATGCAGTGGGATTTTTCTTCACCTCTAAAAGCAAGGGAGCATATGTTGAGGGGAAAGACAGCCCTGCACATTCTATCACCTAGAACAGGACTCCTCTGCACCAGGCCTAGGTGGCTTTCCTGGGATTTATTTTTTTAAACCCAGACAATCTAAATTGGAAAGAACCCTGGTAATCAGTCTTGCTGTCACTTATTTGGATAACCACCTTTCCCCATCCCATCCTACACTTGACTTGAAGAGCCCATCCTTAAATTGGTTTGGTGTCCAGAGACCTTGCTATTCAAAATGCAATCCCAAAGACCGGCAGATTTGGGGAGCTTATTACAACTGCAGATCCCAAGCACTGCCTCCAAATCTGCATTTTAACAAGATCTTGAAGTCACCTGGATGCACCCACAGGAATCAGTTTGATAATAGCAATAATTGTCTATGGGAAGAATGTATCGTTTAGCTCAAAAGCATAAAGGTAGGACTTCTGGTGTCCCAGAGCTTAAAGTTTAGTGATGAAGGGGAGACACTTGAAGAAAGGACAGACATCAACAAGAACAACAAAGCCCTGAATGGAATCATCAGATCTGTATGCAGGGATGGCCATGGGTGTAGTGAGGAGCTGTTGGGCCGCTTCCCGCAGCTCAGCTCCTGGCCACCTGGCTCCTGCACGGTTAGCTTAAAACCCGAAATAACAACACACAAATTGTATTCTTTTAAATACTGCCTGGCCCATTATTTCCAGCCTCTTACTCACATCTTGACTAACCCATATCTAATAATCTTTGTAACACCACGAATGGTGTCTTACCGGGAAAGATTCAGCACATCTGACCTGGTGGCTGGCTTCATCGCATCTGGCATCTCTCCCAGGAGAGGCACGGCGGTCTGCCTAACTTAAGAGAGGCGTGGCATCTGACTGAGCCATCTACCTCACTTCCTTCTTCCTGTTCTGTCTACTCCACCCACCTAAGGGCCGGTCTATCAGATGGGCCAGGCAGTTTCTTTATTAATTATCCAATGAAATCATCAGATAGATAGAAGACACACCTACATCACATGGGGAACAATGCACTCTGTATCTAGCTGGGACCACATGTGGAAGAATTCTGCAAAGATTTACATGGATAAGGTGGAGCTCTTCCACTTCGAGGTGTCCATGAGAGGCTAATGCATAGCCATTGGGGCAGGAGGGCGGTGTCGGAGGCCCTGTGGGGAGAATGCAAGCTTGTAGGGGGAATAAAGTTAAGCTGGGGCCTGTGGGGTGAGGAAGGACAGGCAGGACAGCAAGGTAGCAACTGAAAACTGGGCTTTCTGGGTGAGTGCACAGTTATAGTGACATGAAGGCAGCAGAGGCTGTTGAAATGTCCCCAGTCTAAATGTGAGACACCAGGAGCAATCCTCTCCCAATGGTTTAGGAGCAGGGATTGAACACAGCTTCCAGGCCTTTTCACATTTAGTGGAGTGGTTCAGGACATCTAGGGGACCCCTGAAACCAGCTACAGCATTCTCTGTGCTATATACACGGTTTTCCCTAGCAACCACATGTGACTTCTTTTCCTGTTCTGATCAAGTGCAGACCCTTTCCTTTTTATTTAAAGGAAGCACTTTACAGCTCCTCTTTGGCACACCCACATGGCCTCCATTATCATTCTTGTACATCAGGGCCATTGCTGAGTATAACAAGGGCTACTTGAACCCAGAAACTAATGCCGTGGCAGCTGAGCTGATAACCGAGAGCACTACTAATGAATTAAGAGTAGGCAGCATGTGGAGCCCTGGCTGCAGCGGTAAGGGGAAGACTCTGGCTGGAGAGATGGCTCAGTGTGCCAAGAGCTTGTTACACAAGCATGAAAACCCGAATTCAGATCTCCAACACACGTGTGACAGCTGAGCGTGGTGGGACATGCCTGTAATCCCAGCAAAGGGAGTCTGCAGGATAGGTGGATACAGGAGGGTCCTAGGGGCTTGCTGGATAGCACTCCAGCTAAGACAGCAAGTTTCACATTCTGTGAAGAGACCCAGTCTGAGACAAATAAGGTGTAGTGTAGAGCAATGGAGGAAGACGTTCCCATTGTCAGCCTTGGTCCTCCATATGCAGATGCTGAAGCTTGTGCACCTGTGCACACATATATGCATGCACACACATATCACACACACACACACACACACACAACGCAAGGGTTCACCTCACTGTTTAGAATGATATGCAGTTGATAAAAAGTATGAATTATTGATGGAATTTTTCATTTAGTATTTTTGGATCGTGGTTGATCATGGGTCACTGACATCGGGGAAGGCAAAACCACAGATAAGGGGCCGTGGTGCAGTGCATTTAAATTCTATGCAAGAAGATGTGATGGGCACTCAATGTGGGAGGCCAAGTACTGCAGGCAACTAGGCAATGTCTAGGTTGAAGTCATAGTCAGCTCTTGTGAAATGGTCCTGCTACATGGACTAGCTACAGCTGGCCTCTATTCTAATAGGTTGAATACCCTTCCTGACTCTTTCATATCTAGTTATTAAGTATTGTAATCATTTCTACAGATTGAAATTAGAAAGCAGCCGCACAGCCTGCAAGGCTTTCTTCTCCCAGGAGCAGGGTTTGCCGATCACAGATTCTTCAAACTGAGTTTCGGAGCCTGTGACAACATTCTGTCAGTCTCAGATTCTCCCTTTATTGTTTTATAATCTAACCCAGCAGGAATTTGGTGCAGGATCCAGGGAGACATCTGAGGACAATAAGGTTTGTAGAGGCAAGTTCATCTGTCTGATTTTAGAATTGGCGCTGGACTTCTTAAAAACACACTTGAGGCATCTAAATGCTGAGAGCAAGGTGGATTTCTCATTTCTTGAATTTTGTTTGTTTTAGCTAAGGGAATTTCCCCCCTCTGAAAATGCTGAATAGAAAGCAGTTTTTTCCTCCAGGCTTATGATAGTTATCCTCACTAACAGATATTTTTTTCTGTGCAAATTCTCCTGAAAACGGCAGACAGCTATATGAAGAAAGTGATTGAAGACACTGAAACAAAGCAGGTGGAGAAAGAGGCGAAGGAGGGTAAACCCCCGGCAACGATCTGCGCATGTTCCGGTTGCAGCGCTGTCTTAGGGGCATCTGCGCAATGCGTTTTCCCACTGGGCTCTCAGTATGTAGACTAGCGTGGCCTTGAGCCCCTGATTCTGTTGCCTCAGTTTCCCCAGTGCTTGGATTACAGGCCTGCAAGGCCATGGGTGACAAGTTGGGAAGGCTTCTTATCTATCTGAATTAGCCCACGTGGGAGGAGGATTGTCTTAGAGTAGCTCCTGAGTCCAAATAGACGATCTTACCCCTAGCAACCATGTTGCTAGAGAGAGCGCCATTTTAGTGACTGGCAGAAAAGAAGATCAGGTCTGGTGGGAAACACTGCAGGATCTTACAGAAGCAGACATCTTCCAAGTCACTGTTGCTAACACTCATGAGAGGCCTTCAGCCTAAGCTAAATATTAGATATTAGAAATTGTTGCTCACATCTGGGGAAAATAGAAGACAGATTAGCCCAAGGTTGAGAATTGCCAAATATTATTATGTGGGGCTTGTCATTCTAAAGTTTCTTTACATTTTGTTCCTAATAACAAATCCAATTTTAAATCACACACACACAACACACACACACACAAATATCCTCATGCTTTGTATATAATGTATATAATCTTGTGGGATCTTGTGGGGTTTTTTTTAAACCAAGATTCTTTGGGAACAGACTTAGGTACTTGTAGCTATTTATCTTCTAGAAATAAAAAGCACTAGAACACAGAAATGTGTTTTTCATGTAACAATAAAAAACAACGAGAAAGTCCAACAGAGAAATGACAACATATGTTTAACTGTGTTAAAAATATCAACTTTGACATAAACGAGTTGACATTAGATTTCTTTCATCTCCATGTATATATGTATGTATGTGTGTATGTATATATCTCCATATGTGTGTTTAAACATGTATGTATGTATACATATGAATATATGCATTTTTATACAAGAAAAGATCTTGTTATATGCAGCCTAGGCTGATCTTCAATTCACAGTCCCCCTGCCTCAGCCTGCCAAGTGCTGCTTTATTCAGGTATATGTCACCATGCCTGGTGTCACAAAACATTGTTAAATGAGAAAAGTTAAAGCTCAGGGAACTGACCATACCATGACCTAATATTTTTATAAAGCAGATTATTATAGATGCTAATCTTGTTCTCCAAATCTTTCTGAATCCTCAGATGCATGGAGACACTGCAGCCTGTGTGGTTGTGAGCAGACAGCGCTAAGTGAACAAATCCCACACATGACGAACTGCAGCCCAGGACGACGGCCTCTGCCCCCACTTGTGTTCTAGAGTGAGATAGCAATGAGCCGCTGGAGCTCCAAAGACAATTGCAGGCTTGGTTCCCACCCTGTGACACTACCAGGATACACCTTTAAGAGAGAGTACCTAGTAAGAGGGAGTTGGATCCTTTGACTTTGTCCTTGAAATGAAATTGGGAGCCTGGCCCTTTCTCCTCCCCTTTGCTTCCCAGTCACTATAAGACCAGCATGCTCTTCCCCATATGCCCCGGGAGCCATGATGCATGGCACCATTACCATCCGACGGGGAAACAGCCAGGAGACTGGGCCAAAATATTTGAAATCCTGAGCCTAAATAAGCATTTTCCCCCTCTTTTCCTTGAGTTAATTATGTCCAGCTTTTGTCTCAGTGGAACAAGGCTGCCTGGTTCCTCAACTGTGACAATGGTCTGTACTAAGAGACGCACACTTGTGCTGCTGCAGATTCCTGAAACATTGGTGGTTTGCACTGCAGGGTAATCTAGCCTGTCAAGGTGCAGACCGCAGTGAGAAATTCCCGTGCATGGCTATCGCCTTTTTAATCATTACGCCAACACCTCTTGAAGATGGAACTATTATTTTCATTTTACACCTCAGGAAACAGAAAATCAATGAGATTAAACACATCTCCAAGTTTCCTCAAATTAGCATTTTCACCAAGTAGAAATCTGAGCCCAAATGTCTTCAACAGGGAAGCACAGTTGTCCTCCCCCAAACATCCCACTGACATTCGAGGAGCGAGCTGATTGGTGGCTTTGCATCAGAGGACCCTCGCACTATTTTAAGAAAGAAGCATATGGCATCATAAAACACAACCAAGAAAGGTTATCAGACTGTGGGCACAGGACGCGGAAACCTTGGCTGCCATGCAGGGCAGAACTGCTGGTGGTAAAGGGGACAGGAGTTAAAATAGGATGCGCGCAGTTACTTCTCTCTCCTCTACCCTTTCAATAGGTAAACCAGACCCCAGCTGGATGCTCCCAGAGGGATCCATTCAGGGCCGGGCTTATTTCTTTGGGTGTGTGCGTCCCTTGGGGCTGTTTCATGTATGTTTAACTAAGGATAACTGGCCTTCTACAGAGCAGGTGTGGGAACTGAGTTAAATGGGGTAACACAGCATTGACAAGGAACAAAGGCTGACTCTTTTGTAAGCGTGATACCGTTCATTACACACGAAATGGAGCAGTGTGTGAGGGCATCTGGGGGTAGCCAGCCACGGGGGGGGGGGAGCTTTGATTTTATCACAGGTGCACAGACATGTGACATGCAAATGACCTCCTTCAACACAATGGTCCAAGTCTCTAAGAAAGGCATCAAAATATGCTCCAAGACTCGTGAAGTGTTTGCTTAAAGGACTATCTCTGTTTCTAACCAGCCAGGTCGCATTCTCTTTTCAAGGCTCCAGGATCCCGGCATCTGGCAAGCTTCCCAACAACGCTCTACAGCAGAGCAGTCAGGCCAAAGAGAGATGATGCTTAATTTGACTTGTTGTATTTCAACAGAGAGTTTCCTCCATGATGTATGCTATAGACACACTATTTACTGTAACAATACTCTGCAGCCATTTTTCATATAAAAGAAATGTCTTTGGGAATGAGAGAGTCAATGAACTAAAAAGCTAAATGAAGTCAAATGAAATTACACTAGAGCATGTTATCGGAATTTAAGACAGCAAAATGTGTGTTAGGTAATACATAAGTACATTACCTAATATTATACATACACATATATATACATATGAAGGATGGAGGCAGGGAGAGAGGGAGGGTTGTAAAAACTCCTTTAGGGAAATGATGTGCGTGAGGGAAGAAGAGAAGCCCAGAGATGGGGGCAGGGACACGAGGAGGGATTTGGCAAGCTTCCAATGCATTTGAGAAACTCTGCTGGGCTTTTATTAATGAAAAGTATTGAATATATTTGCTTATAATATATATTTAATAATAAAATTTATTCAATACATTTAACTATGTCTTACTTAGTAATCATGTTACAAAGATTTACAGCTAATTTATAGTCTGGTGAATGAAGCTCCTTAAAGGAACTGTCTCAGAGCTGTAAATGTGGGGCCTTTTCCTAGCCTTCCCTTCTGTCCATTCTCTTTCTTGCCCAGTTTCAAAGCTGACATTATGTGGGAGACTGAAAGCACTTAAGTTAAAAATCCCTCATTTTAAGGAAACAGCCGTACCTTCTCCAGGTTAGCGCATTCCACCAAATCTATCATAGTTTCAATAGCAAAGAAGCCTTAGAATTAACCTTATATCTATGTCCTAATCTGAACTCTAACAATAAACAATAAAATACTCCTATTTTGCTTTCAAGAGAAGAGTGGCAGTCCAGGCTCTCTGCCGTTCCGTAGGGAAGGGTTGACACCACTCAACAGCAAGAGGGTTGGTTCTCAAGTTCCTATCGGCGCACTGTGTACCATGGTCTCTAATTGTTCTTAAATGGCTCACATTCAGTCAGCTGTGAGCTGTCTAGAGCATAAACCTACTTCGGGGACCTTTACCCACCATTAAACTCATCCCGAGTGAACTCTCCAGGCAGGCTTTGGCAACAACGAGCCTGGTGCCTGATAGCTGCACAGGACCAGACTGTAGCTGAAGCTGCTTCAGTCTTAAGGGCCCTTTCCAGCAGAGACAGGCTGCGTGTTCCACGTTGCTTTTAAATCAAGAGGGAAATAACAGGAGGCATGGATAGACACAGGGAATACTGTTTGCTTACAGTTTCCCCTGAGTTTTATTGAAAGTCTTCACAATGGGAGCTACAGATCTTTCCATATGGAAAGGGGAGTAGAGCTGTTCTACTGAGGATAAAAATTTGTAGCTGCTAATGCACGTGCGAAGTGGAATTGGCTCTACTCTTTGGGAGCACATGGTAGCATTTTGCCAGGGCATGAAAGAAATCTAATGACCGAGCATTGGATGCATCATTTTTGTGTTTACCTAGAACATTGTATTGAGAGAGAGAGAGAGAGATTGAGCTGTAATGTTTTCCAGAACCAGCTGAGTTCAGACTTCCTACAAGAAGGAAAAGATGGCTGACCCAGACAGGAAAAGGTCCCCACCCCTGCAGATGTATAATTCAGTGTTAATTGTAAATACCAGCGAGAAGGGCCAGGGAGTACCCGCTTCTCTTAGGAACTGTGTTGACTCAAAGCACTGTTAAAACGCTGTTGGGTTCTGCTAAAATTGCAGTGCTAATGATGTTGTTAATACGTTCTTTATGCTTTTAGGGTAAGCACTATATTTGAAGTTTATTTTCCTGTAAATAAGCAAAGACACTTGGCACTGGGCAATTTGACTTCCTAATTAGCAGTAAAGGACTGTCAATCAAACAGCCAACTCAATCACCCTTATGCCCCTGAACCACCCACCCTTATGCACGCGCCTTACGCCTGGGATCTTGGGACAACTATGTGAGAGATATCAGCGGTGTCCTGGCTCTTGAAGATGGCAGCCCCTGCCAGAGCTATGTGAAACCACAAGCCGGGATAAACCTTTTCCGCCTGGCCAGAGGGGGCGCACTTCCTAGGGTGCTGGGACTCTACTGTTAAAGAGGGCAAGGTCATGACTGGCCCAAAAACAAGCCTTGGCGCCAATTTGTGCTAGAGACAAAGTCATACAAATGACTGATTTGTCCAAATAAATGCTCCTTTTGCATTAGTAGGCTGCTCAGGCTCCCCTCAGCCAGTCTTCTGGGAAACACATTCCTGCGGATTTTTTTGTTTGTTTGTTTGTTTTGCGACATCAGGGCCAATGAAGACTTCTCTAGAGTGGTCTTTTTCTGCTTCCTTTCAGTAATTCAAGCTGAGGAGGGTCAAGGCATCTGGGAGGCCTTCAGAGGTGGTTACAGGAGGCCTCACCCAGTTACCGAGGTTCAGGCTCCCAAACAGCCCTGCTTTCAACAGCCACCTGGTGCCTAGCCCAAGCCCCAACAGGACTGACTGACTGCAGGAAAGGCAGTGGCCAGCAGAAGCCACCGCCTTTCCCATTAGCAGTGCCCACAGGCCCGAATCCATCCAGAAGTGCAGTGTATGGTGCTACTGATCCACTGGAGATTCTAGATACTCACCTGGATCCTGTCCCTCATGGAAGGAGATGTCGGTGTCTGAGTGATGCTGGTTATATCGTGCTCAGTTCCTAAATGGACTTCCCAAATGCCCCAGTGCCCATACGCTGTCCCGCCAGCGTCCATGACCACAAGCGAAGGAGCAGCTGAACATCTCCATGCAGGGAAGAAGGGGAACAGATGCTGAGGTTCCGAGAGAGAAGAGAGTTGACAGAGGGTTGCAAAGAAACGGTGACGAGAAACCATGGACTTTGGCTGGTTGGAATAATTCCAGATAGCTGTCTTCAGGGGCAAGGTATCAGACCCCGGGCTGGGACTCGAAGGGCCCCAGAACTGGAGGCTGTCATGGGGGCAGCAGGGCTCGTAGGGTAAAAGGTCCTGATACTTGAGGCAGGCACATAGAAGCTGACATTCCCGCTGTGTCCACCTGTCTACTGTCCCTGCTCACTGTTGTCACACACCCAGGGAAACTAGCATTTGAGAAACGTCTCACCTACTCTTTCTCGCCTGGCTCTTTCTATCCATCTGGAGCTAGATCACCTGACGCCAGGTGATTGGTGATGCTGGCACATGTTTGACTGCCTATTCGGGCATGACTGAGCTAATGGCATCTTCATCGTCACACTCAAATGGATTTGAGTCAGGATTGATACATTTGTCCTTACACTGTGCACGCTCATCATCTGGCCCTGCCATCCAGACTGAAATGTAGGAGGAAGTTAGTCTTACAAACCATGGGAAATCCTCCCTGGACTTTCTAATCTACCCACAGCCGGGACATGAAATAGAGAATGAGAAAATAAAAAGGTTTCAGCTCCATGTGGGGAGAAGAGAAGAGCAGAAATAGAAGGAGTCCTCCCCCAAAGTGGACACCAATTGCTGGGTTTTGCTTTATTGCTTTTCAGTGCTAGGGATCAAACCCAGGCTCCCCACTTACACCCAGTGTTCACTTTTTAGGCTTGCTCCTGTTGAATCACACGTAAAGGAAGAATTTTTTTATGGGGGAAATTATTTCAGAACATCACTGAGAAGCCTGGAGAAAGACTTAATTACACTCATCAGCGACTGCAGGTGGTGGTGGGAAAGAGATGATTCAGATGGATTTGTAACACAGAGTCTGAAGACATAGAGCATGAAATTCAAGGGCGCGGTCCCAAGCCGTCATTTTCCAAGTGCAAACTGTCCTCTGCAGTCGCCTCCCCCATCCCAGGCCATGTGAGCATGAGCCCCTGCATGGTTTATGATTCTGTTCTTTTTCATCTTCTGCATACCAGCCTAAGTTTTTCATCCCTCTGCCCTCCAAAATCTCTGATGAAAACGTTTCCAAGACAGTGAAGGAATGAGGTGTTGCTCTCATCCCATTCTTCAGGACAGTGAATTAGGAAGATTTCTTTTGTTATTAATTTATAATTAAAAATCCATCAACACTGTTTATAATGTATTAAACACCTGCCGGTAGGCATCCCAGTATGACACTCATGAATTTTTCTTCCAAGGAACAACTGTCCCTTGATACACCCCCTGATTCCTTCATAAACCTTCCAAGAGGATCCATTTTTCCAGAAAGCAAACCCATGTAAAGCTGGATTTCAAAGACAAAAACTTTCAGGACGGTTGCCCTCAAAGTACCAATATGCTTTGGTTAACAAAAGGATGGGCCAGGCAAGTAGCGATCAGGGAGGCCTTTCTTAAAATGCCATTAAAAAAATTCTAATAGATTAAATTGCAACCATTGGAAGTATGTCTTGAGAAAGAAAGAAACATCTGGAATTGATGGTGTTGGAGGTAGAAATGACTCAATGCACACTGGGCTTTCTAAGATACGGAACCTCGGCCTAGAGCTGAAGCAAGCGTAATCTATCTCTGCTGTTGCTCCCTCCCAATCTTGTGGTTACCTAGGCAGCCCTGCTCGGGTGTGGCTTCTGCATGCCATCTCCTCATCTTTCTCAGGAACTTCTTTGTCTTCTTTGAGACAGTGGAAAGCCAGGCAATTTTGGAAGATGCCCTCCACACACCATGGCATAGACCTACTCAGTCCAGCTTGCCAGAATTAACTGGCAGCTGAGGGCTAATGCTAAGACTTTGCAAGTACTGCAGCTTAAGCTTAGAAAAAGATGGTGAGTGCAACCCCACCCACATTTCTAAGTGTCTATATGGCATGTTATGTGTGTGTTTCGGCTCTTTATTTAAAATGAAAGAGGAAAGGCTACCATTCCTTCCTTTCCCACTTGTTTCTCAACAGTGATTATTCTCCTGAAGCTGATGTTTTTGAGTCCTATCCATAATTTTGTACTTTTATTATGTGTGTATTATGCAAGTTTAAACTTCCAGTATTTATTTGTGGGTTTTAAATGCACCATGGGTGTTATTATTTTGCTTGTTTTTTGTTGTTGTTGTTTTGTTTTTGTTTTGTGACAGCGTCTCATGTACTTGAACTTGTTAGGTAGTTGCAGACGACTTTAAAGATCCAGTTGCCTCCACCTGACTTCTGAGTGCAGGATCACAGATGTGTGCCACCACACCTGGTTTTTGTTTTTTTTTTTTTTTGTTTTTTTGTTTGTTTTTTGTTTTTTGGTGCTGGAGATCGAACTCAGGACATCCCACATGCTAGATGAGCACTCCTCCAGCTGAGCTAAGCTACAACCTAGACCAGAGGCATTGCAATTTGACATTTTGCAACGGTCTGAATTTAATTTAACACTGTACACTGATAATGCATGTTGATTCGTGTAACCCCAATTCACCTTTCTCATGGTGCTAGCATGCCAATATACAACTGGACCATCCCTCGCTTTACAACACCGAGACAGGGTTACTCCGATGCCATCTTGATCTGTGGTAATTACAGACAGCCCCCTCCCTCCCCCAGTAAGCATCCTGACAAACTCTCCCCTGTATTCCTGTGCAATGGCTGTTTCTCATAAGGGAGCAAGGATTGGAGCAGCTGGGTCACAGAATATGCACAGCTCTTGAAGGCACAGTAGCAATCGCTACTCAACAACAACAAATGAAGCTTCCTGTCTGTCTCTTCAATACTTCGTATTTATTGATATTTTAATTGGCTTTTGGTGCTGGGAATGTAACTGTTCTATCCTGGCTACCCATCAGGTAGCCATAACATTATAAATTACCTCCTCATAGCTGGGGCTCCCCTTTTCTCACTGACTTACATAGATTCCTTTACTTCTAATGGTTTTTATGAGCTTCACATGTTGACATATTTCAGTCATATTTTTGTTGCAACTTCGCCATTAACCTCTTCTAAACCTCTGAAGTTCTTACATTAGCATTACTGTGGCTTCATAATTCCTTTATACACACTCTATATAATATATTCCAATTTAAATACTTTTCCTCTCAAGTACTGTTTGTAAATTCAATGTTTTGAAAGTATTAAAAACTTTTGTTAAGTTCCAAATATCGACCAATTACATTTTGATTTATTTTTGCTACAAGAATTTCTTAGATACTTAATTCCAAACATGATTACAGCAATATTTTATAATTGATTTATAGCTTTATTGAGTTTTAGAAATATGCTTTATATGGTATTAATCATTTGGAATTTATTGACTTTTGTGATCTGAATTATAATTAATCTTTAGATAGTGCATATATTAAAATAACATGTAGTCTTCAGTTGAATATGTACATTAAACAAAACATGTTAGTTGATTCATTGAAGTCTTCACCATATTTATTGAACAACCTATCAGTTACTAAGAAAAATATTTTTAAATAAAATCTCCACTTACAATTTTGGATAAACAAATTTTCCTTATAATTTTGATCATTTCTTTGGCCTTTATTTAGGCAGTATTTTATTAGGCTTTTATATCTCCCTATGAGCTACTTTATCATTAAGATTAATGATAATCATTAAGTACTAACTATTTAACATTATGTATTAATTGTTTTCATTAAGGAACAATTTTCATTATCTTTAATGATGCCATTATCTTTAAAGTCACTTGTCTTGATGGCAACATTGGCTTACGAGTGCTCTTTGACTAATATTCCGCTCATGAACTATTGGTGCATCATTTTCTCATTGACTGAACAGGAAGATTTAGTCTATTTACAATGGCTGTGACACATTCGTGTTGTATTATTCTGGTTTCCTATTTTTCTTTAGTCCTCTTCATCTCTGATGGCAGCAATTTTCTTTGTTTTTGACCTTCCTCTGGTACTGAAGTTACATCTGTTTGATAGTAACTGACAGGTTTCTTTCCAGTTGTCAGTTCTTTTGCTGTGTCTGCTGAGTTTCCTGCTCATTCCTTTGTAAGGCTTGGGATTTCACACGTTCCCCCCCCCCGCTGTGTGTGTGTGTGTGTGTGTGTGTGTGTGTGTGTGGTGTGTGCGTGCGCGTGCACCTGGTGCCTGTGGAGGCCGGAAGAAGGAACTGGATCCCCTGGAACTGGAGTTACAGATACTTGTGAGCCACCAAGCGGGTTCTTGGAACTGAACCTGAGTCCTCGGTAAGAGCTTAACATGCTCTTAACCACTGAGTCATCATTCCAACCCTACACATAATACATTTAATTTATTTAAATTTGCTTCTATCACTATGTCAGTGGTCCCAATGTAGTAGGAGGCTGGAGAACTATTCCTGGGATTTGTAAGTACCGTGGAGACTGCCTGGATCCCACAGGCTTCCAGTTTCCACTCCTTGCAGGCACCACCTCCCTCTACCCAGATCCCTAGCACTTAATGCCCCTTGCTACTACCCGGAGCAGGTGTTCTCCACAATGTATTCATTTATCAATAGATAGATCCCTGAGGATTCCCTTAGACTTTGGCTTAGCCCATGGCCTCTCATCCCTGAAACAGGCATTGAAAGTCACCCCTCAATGTGTGTGGAATACAAGTCAGCTAGCTCACAGGAAAGCCAGCTTGGTCTTCCCTGTGGCTGGAAGTTCTGAATAGTTCTGAATACTGGAAGTTCTTTGCATGTTCTTCTTCATTCTCAGGAGTGAGCCCATCAAAGACAGGGACTGATGTACTGCCCATCATTTCTCTCTGTTCTGTTTTCCCAGCTTCTCCCTTCAGGTCTGGCGGGTTGTAAACGAGAACTTGGTAAATATTTCATGAGTGGGTAGATTTGATTCTGGTGGGTTCAACACCTACTGCAAGCTAACAATAGCTCATCCTTGGCTATGTGATGCAAACTGTGGTTTGATGGAAAATGCCTCCCCATTAGGGAGTGGCACTATTAGGAGGTGTGGCTTTGTTAGAGTAGGTGTGGCCTTGTTGAAGGAAGCATGTCATTGTGGGGAGAACAGGCTTGAGGTCTCCTGCTCTCAAGCTATGCTCAATGTGGTACACAGTTTACTTTCTGTTGCCTGTGGATCAAGATGTAGAACTCTCAGCTCCTTCACCAACACCATGCTTGCCTGCAAGCTGCCTTACTTCCTTCATGGTGATAATGGGCTAACCCTCTGAAACTGTAAGCCACCCTCCATTAAATGTTTTCCCTTTTAAGAGTTACCATGGTCATAATGTTTATTCACAGCAATGGAACCCTAACTAAGACAGACCGTGTCCAAGGCATAGGTAAGAGATGGGTAAGAGGTACCAAGGGCTGGAGAGATGTCTGGAGAGATCTAGGCTTCTGGATTCTTCTGTCCACATTGTCAGCTAATTCTCTTCCTCGCTGTTGGAAAGGTTATTATTAAATTTAAATTTAACAATTAAAACTATATCAAGACCCAAGAATATCAGCCTTATGCTAACTGTAGCTTCTGGCTACCTACTTGTGCCATACACTGAACCGAGGCAAGGAAGCAAGAAGCTTTCTGACAATTTAATTAGTATTTTCCTAGATCTCTGATTTCATAAAAAACACAGGGTCCTTCTTTTTCAATTTGCTTATAGTACAAGAGAAAGATACCCCGAGTGTTCAGCTTCTGTCACTGGGGAATCTTGGAGTGCGGATGACGGGAGGAATGGTAAAAACGAAAGACCTGGTCTTTAATTAATCTGAAAGTCTTCCTTTTTCTATGACCACTTTAAGTCAGTTTTGTTATTTTCCAAACATGGTAAAGAATGATTCATGTGAGTGGATTTGGAATGTGAGAACACAGAGGATACTAGGGCTGTTGGATGTAGCTCAAGGATAGAACACTTGTCTAACCTATGAAAAGTCTTGCCTTTGATATCCAGTACTACAAGCAAGCAATCAAACAAATGGATATCAGTGGGGTTGAACACACAGTTCATGCATAGGTCCTGGGGTAGATTCCCATCAGGGTTAAAAAAGAGAGAGAAAGGGAGGGAGTAAGGGCAGGAAGAAGATAGAGAGCTAGATACTCCTTAAGGTTTTGAAAGATGTAGTATAATAAAAAGGTACAGGGACATAGCTATGTCAATGTCATAATTAAGGTCATGTATTCTGGTTGAACATTTTAAGGCTTACCACATCGAGCGCTTGATATTTTCATTACTTGAAATCTTGGCCTGGCTGTAAAGTGCGCAAGACAATATTGTGCTTGTGATTTTCCACCCACCCCTAAGACAAAGTCATTATAGCTTAATCCAATTAAACTGAGTCCACCACGAGAGTGCTGGCCTCCCAATAATGTGCCTTTTCTTCCAACTCTCAACTAATGCCTCGGAGGCCAGCCAGCTCCAGATGCTAACAAAATGCTGATCAGGGAGTTTGAGTTCTTCAGTTTTAGGATTGATTTTAAAAAAAGAGAAAGAGAGAGAGAGAGAGAGAGAGAGAAAGAGAGAGAGAGAGAGGAGAGATGTAGGACAGGACTCTCTCAGACAAGAATAAACCAAGGGGCAGGAAGGAATATTTTTAATGGAACCTTGGGAACTGTAGAAGACAGTTCTGGGTGGTTGCCTTTTCCAGAAAGCACTGTGCTGGACAGGTGCGCTCCCTGCATTGGAATGAACTGTTAATTACCGAATGCTGGGCTGCCGGAGAGCCCTGCAAGTGGAAAATTTCCCAGCTTTGGGCAGTCCTGGTAAGACTCAGTTAAGCTTACCTATTTACTGCCCCGTCTTCCTAAAACAGCAGGGTCCTTTACAGAAGAAACAATTTATGCCACCCTGATTTATCAAGGAAATGGCATGCCAGCGAGCAGGAGCAATCTTCTCGGGGCAAGGGTACCCTCTTAGAGAAAGAGACTGTCTCACGGTTCTAGAGCAACCACAGGTGGGAGCTCTGAGTTGATCTGACACCTGGGATAAGGGGTTGGTACCCTGGGATGGGGTGGGACCGGATGAAACTGGGGGATATCTCAACAACAGTAAACATAAATCCAAGAATCAAGTCAATTCGTGCTGGGATTATGATTTCTAGGTTAGGCTGCTACCACTGTGCTATTTGGGCATCTGATGAGACCTTAAAAAAACTTCCCTAGGGAGGATGAGGAAGGGCATCCTGAGGTCTGGAGCCAAGTCAAGCACTCTGTAGCTGCATTGACCTAATCACTGATAGAAATCCAATATCCTGTCCCATGGACCAGAGGCTTGGATGTCACCACCTGGACAAGACTCTCTTGATGACCTCAGCAGAGTTATTCTCAAATCTGTGCTGTGCCCTTAAAGCAACTTCTTCATGCCTTCCTTCTCCTTTGTCTTAATGAATTTGTATTTATACTACTGCCTCTCCCTAGAGATTTTGACTTTCTATAGTTGTTAAATCTCTTTGTGTCTCCAGTACCTGGTCATGTGGCATAGCAGTGATGTTTGGAAAATGAGCAACCAAAGGCTTGCCTATCCAGAAGTCGCCCTACACAGTAGTATTCCATAAATAGATTGTTCTCTACTATGTATAGGCTATGAAGCTCTGAAAAGGCTGTGTGAAGAGTGGGAAATAGTCACACCGATTGGATAAAGACGGCCTCTTTCCTTGGTGAAATTTGTTGTGGCAGCAGGCTGAGCATGGAGCACATTGTTCAAGGTCTGTGTTCTCAGAAGATTCTGGCAAGTCTGGGAATCTTTTTGGAGCCTTCCATTCTAGCCACACAGATGGTACCTTGCACTTGAGTCCCACTTCCACACCCATTATCACTTTGGATGCTCCCCAAAACTCTGTGAGATGAGTAGGCTCTTATTGTTACTGCTATTTCACAGACACCAGCAAGGTTGGACTGGCTAGGTGATGCATTCCTGACTAGGTGATGCATACCTGGTCCCACATAACAGGGTGATGCTGAAAGTTAGACAAGACTCTTGAACTACCAGGCTTTATCCCATCTTGCATTTGTTGTCAATATGTTGGTCAAATTGCTTAGCCTGCTAGTTTCGGTTGTCCTGTCTTAAAGGAGGAATAATGTTGGCCACACAGGAGGATTACAGAATTAAGAAGCTGCTCAGATAAATTGCTAACATCCTCATTTTGCATCTTGGTGGTTTTCTGTGATTGATGGACATACATCTTTATTCATAAGGCGTCATGTCGACTGGCACCAGTGATAATTCTGTAGCCAAGGAGCTGAGGCAAACCTTGAGCTTCAATACTTCACTATGAATATTTAACAGGGCATCCAAGCACTTCTCCCACTCTGTCGCTACTACCCATGGAAATCGGTGATCAGCATGATGTGGCTTCATGCCAGACAGTGCTTGGAGATGATTTCTGGGTCATCCGCAGCAATCAGTCTGGATGAAGGCTATTTAATTTATAATTGCTTGTGACAATTGCTTCATCTTTGAGAAGGCTCTGCAAGAAATGCTATCTGTATTCCTCTATGTCTTTTGGCAAATAAGATGTACTGCAAATGGAGCTCAAAGCGTTGGATTTCCATTATCAGTTCTCAGCGACTCCCTTAGGTGAATGTCACATGCATGAGACATTAGGTGCATGAGAGTGGAGCTGAACCCTCATTTCTGTAATTGGCTGGGTTTTCTGGTTTCACAGCAACAAGATGATCGATCCTGGCATCAGGGACCATTGAGGGTCCTCATTGGGAGAGGGAAAAGCTTGTCCCATCCAACCTAATTCCTGAACAGACTCACCTCCTTCCTACCCTTTCTATGGGCAGTGTTGATGCCATTTTCTCAGGATAGGATGCTGTCGAATTTGTTCTTCTCTTCAGGACTGTAGAATCTCTCCTGTGGCTGGGGCACTGTGGCAGCTTTTCTCTCCTCCAGTATTTGGGTCATCTGCTCCCATCCTTTTGTTTTCCAAGTTCTGCAGAGGGGTCCACTGTGACTCCACCCTTTCTGCTGTTGCCTGTCAGTACCCCACACAGGAACGGGATGAAATGCGATTTCATCCCTTGGAGATGGCTGTTGAATGACTTTTATTTGTTCAAAACCTTCTTATTTTATCTCACGTGCTCCTGCTGGACAACCTCTATTTTGTTTGCTCGTGGTTAAGTTCAAAGCCTTCCTTCTACATCTAGACGGCAACTTAACCTGCACTTCTGTTGCCCGCGTGCCCTTGGACCTCCTTATTTTGGACAGAAACATTTCTTCTGTTATTTTGTGTTGGATGAATTTTTTTTTTTTGCTTTGCCTAACATGTTCTCCCCTTGCTTTACACTATAGGAACATTTAATATCTTGGAGGGTATAGCTCAGAGGTAGGGCGTATGCCTAGCATGGCTAAGACTCTGGGTTATATCCCTGGGAGGGAGTAAGGGGAGAGAGGCAGTAGGAGAGAATATGAATATCTCTCTTAGCACTTTCATTAACATTATAACATATTAGCATTCTGGTCCACTATGCCTTTTTCCATTTCTGACTTGTTCCATATGCTGAGGGAACACGTTTTGGAGCTGAGTCAATTCCTGTTCAAAATTCTCCCCAAATTGTTTCAATTGACAACACTATTTTGATGTTATAAGGGCTTTGTGATAGCTCATTCATCTACAGAATATGATTAAAAAAAATCCTTAGTGTTCCAGGTAGTCACTATACATTATGGGCTATAATCAGAATATTCTGAGGTACATGCCTTTAAAAATAAAATCCCTGATTATGAATATGGACCATTGTCATAGTAGGGGAAGTGTAAATATAGTCTTATGCTTCTCCAGAACTCCAGTGCAAACTCTAATGCATATAGAATAAGAGAAGCTACCCATACGCTGAGCCCTCTGAGACAGCTCCCACCAGATGCTGACAGGAGCACCATGGCTAGGTCTCATCTGCCTAGATGACGCTGGCCATTTTGTCTTGGCCAGTCTTTGTTTGCCTTTCTGTTGCTATGACCATGCTATCCAAATCTTCATGAGTGTCCTCTTTGATATTGACATATTCCGCACCCACTGCTGAAGGACACACCAGTCTTACAGATCCAGAATGAGAAGATTCACCTTGCTCTTATGAAAGAAGCTATTGAGTCAGGGGAGCTGTTTCTTTCACCAGAAAAGACACCAAAACGTATTTACAAATGAATTTTGGCAATACCCTTTAAGAAAAGGTCTAACTTAATTAGCATCTATAACATGACTCCACCAGAGGGGTCATAGTAGATGACAGATGATTCTCTTTTTGGAATGCTTCCACGAGAACAATGATTGAACTCCCTAGGTTAGAGCGGCTGGTTCAGTTTAGTCCTAACATGGAATGCTTACCGAGGCAGCCCTTCCTGGATTCCACTTATGATTTCCTTCCACTTAAGACATCATCTCTCGAGGGCACTACTTTCTTAGGAACTTAGGGCATCTCTCCACCTCATACACTCACTTCAGATACCTGCAGAGAATTACTGCTGTAAAATCAGAACACTTCGAGCTGGTGTGGCAGCAGATTATTTCTATCTGAAACTCTGCACACATCCTCTTAGACATTCTATACTCCACTTAACATTGCCTCCTCTGTATCTCATATCTCGATGGCACATTTCTATGACTTTGGTTTTACATCTTTGGGTTACCTTCTCTGGAAAGTTCTTACTGTCTCCTACTGTAGGAAAATCCATCAGCCAGTAGCCTTTAAGTTACCCACCCACTTGGGGGTGGCCTCTTATCCTATAAATGCTGCTGTAAAGCCTGGGCTCCCTCTCTTTTCCAGCTCCTGGATTCCCTGTTCCAGCAGAGGACCATGATCAACGAGTCTACCCCTAAATAAGTAACCCTTTATTATACTCAATTCTGAGCTAGTGTGGCATTTCTCTTTAGCGCCCTTCTTCAGCCCTCCACTTCTCCACATATCCAGTCTTTTCATACCCATCAAGGCTAAGGTTAAGCACACCTACTTTTTAAATTAGAATTTATATTGTCTTTCTAGTGGAACATCCCCTCTTATAAGGCATGGCACCAGAAACATTCCAAATTTTGGATGTTTTTTTTTCCTTTACTTTTATGGACTTTGGAATATTTGAATCTTGAAAATTTTGAATATGAGATGGCTACAGGTTAAGATCCAAGGCTATACATGAAGTTTGTTTGTTTGATTGTGTGTGTGTGTGTAATCACATACATATATAGCCTGAAGGTGGTTTTATACATCTTAATACTTTTGTACACAAAACGAAGCTTCATGATTTAGAATTTCTCACTTGAGACACTGTGCCAATGTTCACAAAAAATTCTGATTTTAAAGCATGCCAAATTTCACATTTTTTTAAATTAAGGGTGCTAAACCTATAATAAGTTGGTGACATAATTTTCTTCTCTGTATGCTTATAAGTTTTTGGACAGCCAGGCTTTCTTTCCATATTTTCTGAGCTTACCCAGAATTCCCTGCAATAAGCAGTGAATTAATGTGAAGTTATTTGTCTGAAAATTTTCAGTCTTTCATAGGGAGCACACCAACAAAATAAATGGACCTAATGAAACCCTGGGCACAGGTTTGTTTTCAGCCTTGCTGCAATCTGTCTATAAAGTTTTAGCACAGCACTTCCCTTAGGTACCAGATCAGTATATTGGTCTTCATATCATGGGGGTCTTAGTCTCAGGATGGAAGAAGAAGAAATTTAAATGCCTCCTTCCCCATTTACATTGCATAGCTATCATGAATGTGCATGGTGTTAAGTAGCCAGGAAAGATGAACATTTTTTTTTTTAATTTTTTTGAAGGTTAGGAATAGAGCTGCTTGTCAGGTAAGAGAAATCAGTGTCTAAAACTGATACAAGCTGGAGTCTGAGCTACTGTTTTACTTCTGGTCATTTTATGCAAGATAGGTGACTCTTAAAAGCAGGCCTGGTAAAAAAGTGTGTGAGACAGTAAGTAGGTAAAGAAGAGGCAGATAGTAGAGGCATCATCATGGGAAGCTTCCAGCAAGGATGTAAACAGAAGCTTTGGGGACCGGAACCTGGGCAATTCCAGGTGCAGGGGTATTTGGGGTCACGGTGCCTAACAAAGCCCGAAGGAGATGCTGGTCGCCTGGGAGAAGTCACATTAGGTGAAGCCTGAAAAAGGATCAGGTCAGAGCCTGAGACTCAGGTGAAATGTGAGGTCACAGCTGAACTCAGTTCCAGTTCTTGCAAGCAACCACTCCCTACCATCATTTGAGAAAGACGGTTACTGGATGTGGGAAGAGCGGGGAGACAAAACAGGTACAGGAAATCAAGCTGGGGGAAGGGGGGAGTTTTGGAAGGAAGCCCAAGTGGATTCTGGGAATACACAGTATATGATGAGATTCAAGTCATTTATCAACTCATTTTGACCGGATCCAGACTTTAGGAATAAGAAATTGAAGCAGAATATACATGAGTTAAGATAAGCTGACAATGACAGACTCCCCATGGGTTTACGCTCTGAAGTTCCGTCATTTCACTCATACATTGGTCTGGCTGAGGATGGAAAATGGACACTGGACAATACAGTGGCCACATGGTAAGATGCTTAAAGAAAACTAAGCCCTTATCCTGAACAACAACAAAAACAAAAAAGGCCTGGATGTTGACACACTATATAAAGAGAAGTACGTATATTTAAGGATGAATTCTAAAATATTTCCTTTCTAGCCATTATAGAGACTGTTTCGATGGAAGGTCTCCTCAGATGGCTCACACCTGAGGGAAGCAGGGGATGCTGTCACTGTCTCTAACTAAGTTTAAACACTTGTCTTCTCTATCTGCAGATGGAACCCAGAAGCACCAAGTCATACAATAATCATAACGATATTTAGCTAGACAACACTCATGGTTCTACAAGAAATGCAGGGATGGGGAAATGGATTTTGGTTTGGGTTTTTATTTTTAATCATCCTTTCATGGTTCTTCCCCTACCCTCCCCCAGGTAGTGGTCTTATACTACTGTATTCTGATCTGGAAAAAAAAAGATCATAAAGTTTTTGACAATCCCCAATCCAGCCCCATTAGCCTTTTTCAAAGGCTGAGCACCAACTGTTGAGATGGCACTGTTACACAGGAAGAAGGTGAATCCCAGTGTATCCAGACTAAATTACCTGTTGCAGGCTACATGGCTGAGGGCTTCAGAACTGTAATCCTGTTTGCTGAGAATCCCTGCCAGTAAACCTGAGGGAAGCTGGCCAGGGTTATGTCAAGCCGGGTGAAAGCACATCCCAAGACAGCCGTATAACCTGTGCACAGCTCAGAAATGGGAGGGGGAGTCTGTGGGGCCATGAATGCTGATGTAGGATTTTAATTTTAAAGTAATTGGGTAGGTAGATTCCACCATGTATAGGGATTTCTGAAAAATGAAGATTGGAGCATGGGACAGTTTCAGGGTCTTATGCAAAGACCATCTTTCTTCCGAGTTGCCTTGATCTTTGGTCTGCATCAATAGCTCCAGAACAGACTAAAAATAAATTCTATAAGACTAAGGGAGATGAGTCTCAGCAACACAGTCTCTACAGGCATTTATATTTAAAACAAATACCTTCAGAGAGTTTCCATAGATATGCTTGTTTTTCTCTTAAACTGCCCACTCTCTCCTCCTCTGCTGGCTACATTCACATGCAGTCATTTGTTTGCCATTTTGGTAAGTCCAAATGCTCTGCAGTCTTAACCCTTAGCTCACCTCTGCATTCAATCTAGCGTTCACTGGACTTTCTGAAGTTAAGTGCAAGTCACTGCGCTATGCGGCTGCCAAGGACCACAGAAGACTCTCGTTCCCCCGAGGAAGGCGCAGGATTACAAAAGCCAGAATAACAGAAATGCAGAGAATGAAGGGGTAAGAAAGGCAGAATGCAAGATGCTCAGAGTGCCGAAAGAGGGGAGCCATCTGTTTTGAGGCTCAGCACACAATGCTGGGGAAGGCCACACATAGACTCGGGCAGGCATAGTTGGGGGAAAAGGATGAGTCAAACTGAAGAGGTCACCTAGTGTCAAGCGCATCCCATTTTAAGGAGCGTGGAGCTGCCCTGCACGGTCACCGCCTGGCACCCTGGACCCTGCTGCCTAGAGGACTGGGCCTGGGAAGGTGACAGGTGAGAGATAATGAGTCCTTCTTTTCATGCTGGTCACTCTGAGGCCACTGAGAGGATGGACGTGTAAGAGCAAGAGGGGCAAGATGGGCCAAAGAGTGAAGCTTTTAGCATCTGTCACTTGTCACATGCACATGCAACTTACAATTGCATTTCCAGTAGACGTCTGGAATAATCAGCATTTTCACGTTGTTAAGTAATAAATTAGGTTGCTGTGACGACCAGTACGAAGCTCTCTCTGCTATGACACAGAACAGCTCTCCTTCATTTGACCAGGATGTCCCAATTACGCTTTACATTTCCTGCTTTACCGTCAGCAAATTAAACGTGCCTACGTATGGTCACAGAGACTCCCTCTGCTCGTGGCTAATCAGTCCTAATTGTGACGGTGACTTCAGGTCCACGTGAACAGAAAAGAAGCAGTGTTAGTAACCACCACCTGAACCAGAAGGGGGTCTTCCAAAATTCAATACAAAGAAGCTATGGCTAATTAGGAAATATGTAACCATGAAACGAGAGGGATTTTGTATTTGCTTTAATTTTTGGAATACCCTTCTCTTTACAGAATTCCCAGAATACGGTGCAAAATTTCTTGTGTGTACGTGTATGTGTATGCGTGAGGCCCTCTCCTAGGAAAGATCACTTGTTTAAAATGAAAACTCACTATGTTGCAATCTATGTCTGTTTTGCAAGCTTGTCCCACACATCATGTGCAGAAATAGAACAGGGGTGTGTTTCTAAATGCTGTGCCTGTGTGCAGGCTTGCAGTGCTAGCCAGGCAGTTGGGAACAACACAATAAAGCAGCAAAAGTAGGCAGGTACGATCAGATCAGGTGTCCTTCCAGGGTGTGAGTTTGGGGCAGGGTTATGCAGATATCTGACCACTAGGATACATTACCAGCTTTACAATAGCGATTTGGGCCTTTCCGACTCCTCTTTTAATAGTGTTTACCCTGTGAACTCCTGAAGGCAAGATCTCGCTGGCAGGTCTGCATCCTTCCTTCATTGCCTAGCACTCTTCATGGGGACTTTGTTGGGAGACATGCTTGGTGATTTAATAACTAGAGGCAATGAATCTAAAGGGAGAAACTGGAAGCCTGGTTGAATTATTCAAGTATCAAAAAGAGAGCATCGGAGACTGGGAAGATGGCTCAGTGGTTAAAAGTATTGGTTGCTCTTGCAAAGAACCCGAGTAGGACCCACATGGCAGCTCACAATTTTCTGTAACTCACATTCCAGGGGATCTAATACCTTCCTCTGACCTCTGTAGCCACTGTATGCATGTAGTACATACACATATATGCAGGCTAAGCACACACACACACACACACACACACACACACACACAGAGAGAGAGAGAGAGAGAGAGAGAGAGAGAGCACTGTATACAAGGCAAATGCAGCAGAATCTGACTATCACCATCCCTGTTCTACAAAGGACCATGTATGTGCTCAGGGTCTGGACTGCCAATTGGGAGAGGACTTGAGACACTTTCAGCCTCTTGTAGGGAAAGGGTTTGTAAAGTCAACCATCATTTTGAGCATATTAAAGGCAAAATGTGGCTGAGTGGCTCATCCTTTAGATGGATAGCCTGCCTTACCCATCAAGAAAGATATGAGGCATATATCTTGATAAATATTAAGAATGATATATACATATGTGTGTATGTGTCTATATACACACACATACACACACACACACACACACACGGGTAGACCTGGTCCAATGGCTACTAGGAATATTCCACTTAAAAGACAAAAATGATCCTGGTGTTGATGCAATACAAATGGAGGCAATTGGACTTTCAGATCTTGTTGCTTTCTATTTTGCAAGCTTGTCTGACATCTTTCTCTTGAGACACAGGTGGTTACAGAGATCAGGAGTTAGTATGAAGTTGACCTCACTCCACACTTATTTCTCATCGAGTATGTGCTGGCACTGCTCTGACATGAAGGCATATAGGTCCAATTTCAAGGTTTGAAAACAGAGAAGCTCCACAAATCAAAGGAGGGACTTGGATGTGTGAGAATGGGTGCAACGGGAGAGGCAGAGCTCGTTTCTAGTGTGGAACCCTGGGCTGGGGGAGTTGGGAATGGAAACAGGAGAGATTCAAGAGGCTTGGGAAGGGCAGATGTCATGGGGAGAGTGGTGTGGAGGTGGTCCTACAGGTTAAGCAAGGGCAGATATTGGAGGGGCAGAACGGGTTCCCCCAGTGGGCTATGGATGCCTTTAAAGTCATGAGTTAGGGGGAACTTGCCTAAGGTGTCCTGATAAGATGCAGACTCACTGAAAAGCCAGTAGGGTATTAGTGAGGGGAGAGGATGGGGCTAGGCAGGGCCCACCCAAGAGTGCATCTGTAAATCTGTCCAGGATGTCATTGTATTTCAAGGCAAAGTGCTGATTTCTTCCAGAGTCAAATGAGAAGGCTGAGTTAGACGCTGTATAAAGTCCTTTATGTTAATGTTCAGTGGTGCCAGGCAAATTATATTTAACATTCACCCAAGGAGTCTCACACAGCCAGGAGTGATTCCTGAAGGAATTCAACCAGTTGGTGTCATTTGAATATATGCCACCCACAGCACGTCTCAAAAGCAATGCGGAAGCCACAAACCCTGTTCTCTTGTTCTGAAATGCATTGATTGCAGTTTGGAATTGTCTCTTCCTCCATTACCCTGCCCTGCACTGTGATTAACCTCCATGCCTCTTCTGTATGACATAGACACTGGCTTCTCAGAGATAAAGTTCAGAAAGGGGAAAATGAATTGAACCATCTAATTCTCCCCACTCCACACATTTTCATTAGCATATCTCAGTGCCAAATCTTTTAACTGCATGATAACAGAATTAGCAGGCCCATTTGATAGATAAAAGCAGCTGCGCATCACATGAAAGACCCAAAATACACTCTTGGCCAAAATGAATCTTCTAGAAATACCAAGCAACTGGCAATGAGCTTTGTGTTACTTACAATGGCTACAACTGTATGATATGTTGATATCATTTTTGAGGAGTGGGTAGAAAGAGAAAATTTCATTGCATATTTTTAAAGAATAGTGCTTTTAGACTATTTCCATATCATTAATATATGGTACCCATAGTTGATTGAGACACAACTCTTGTTACTCTGTTCAGGACTTCCATGAAGTCCCCTTTAGTCTCTAGCTAAAGATTGATGTTCTTGCCCATGTTTACCATGTCTACCATGGGTGGTAGCAGGTATGTACATGTTGCTAAGTAGGCAATGAAGAACCGGGACTTGTAATTTCTGGAACATTCATAGCAAGCTGACAAGATCGCTGCATTCTCATTTCCCAATTGACCCTTCATTCCCTATACCTCCCCCACACCTCTCACGTATGTGGCAGCAGATGTCAGCGTCCTGCCGGAACTCAGCAGCATTAAGCTTCCAGAATTAGAATACTTACTGGGATGGGAACACCTGCAACGCTATAGTGGGTTTTGTTTCCTCACTATAGGAGCGATGGAGACTAAGTGCCAGGGACACAACGCTTACAAAAGCAGTGTTCATCCAGGGATGGAGAAAGCCCATGAATGTTCACCCCATTTCCAAACCAATACGTTGAAAATAGCTCAGTGGTGTGTTGTGCACATTGGTGGCTACCTTGAAGACACACTCTTTCCTGCCTCCTTTCTCTTTTATTTTTTATTTCCTAAAACCTCGTCTTGTGTTTCCTGAGTGAAGCTCTCTGAAACAGGAACCTGCACTCAGAACTCTCATCCCTGGGGCTACCTCTTGGAAATCTCAAAGCAACCTGCAGAACTGATCCAGTGTCCACCAAGTGTCCCGGGACAATGAGATATCGGAATTGAAAGGCATCCCTATGAATGTATCTGACAACCTCAGAGAACCAGATCTTCCTGTGGAAAAACCTAAAGTCAAACAGACTGGCTCCAAGATCACCTAAGTAATGAATGAGTTGCTCTCCACCCCCCCCCCCATCTCCAGGACTGCCTCTACAAGTGAAAAGAATCTGATTATCTAATTCATGGTCACAGAACACTTTTGAATTGAAGCATCGATCACTTACCACAGAAGCCTGTCATGTAATTGTGACTGACTCAAATACAGTCTATGCCAATATCACAATATTTATGTGATTGTTCTGCTGCTGGAGGTTGAACCTAACGCTTAGTGCATGCTGAACTAGATCCCCAACTCTCTGATTTATTGTTCTACTTTTTATTTTGAGAAAAGGTCTTGGTGGTAAGTTGTCTAGGCTTTCTGTGTGGTTAGACTTTCTCTGTGGCCCCAGCAGCCATTGAACTCACCATTTTCTGGCCTCAGCCTCCAGAGTATCTGGGACTCATAGGTCTGCTTGAACCATCAGGGTCCTCATAGTTACAAAGCTCATGGCATCTAGCAGCTCCAAACAGAACTAGACAAGCTCTGTTCTCTAACTGTGCGTTCTGTCAAGATTGCTGTGGTTCCATGGCCTCTGGTTTTGCTCCCCATCTATTGAACGCCCTGTCTTTTGTGCCTAGACTTTGGCACAGCTGCGGCAGTAGAGTCAACCCAGAACAGTGTAGATACAGCAGGACTTTAAAAAAAAGGAAAAAAAAAGAAGCTGGCCTATTTAAAACATGCCTGATGAAGCTTGTATTTGTTTTAAATGAAACTGTAGAAGACAAAGTATGTCTCAAAACAGGTTATGATGCAATATAAATATTAGTCTATGCGTGTTTGTGCTCATTTGTCCAAACTTCCACATTTCTTTGGCATGGGATCGCTCTGAGGGCTTGACATGTTGATATTATTCTATAATTTATCAGTGAATAATAATAACATTTCCAGATAAAAATAATATCCTCAACTGCACATGATCACATTCTTATTTATTTTATTCCTCCAGTGTTTCAAGTGGAGGGCACTTAAAATTAGATCAAAATCAGTAAGAGTATTATTTTATTCTATTCTTGTTTTTTTTTTTTGTTGTTGTTATGATTGAAGAAAAAGGCTTTGGGTTCATGTTCAAGGTTAAAGCATTGAAGATGCTTTTATTCTCAAACAGATTCCAATCAAACAGGTTTCTAGAGTTGGGGTGTAGTAGGCAGAGTGATGGCTTCATCCCCAAACTTGGTTAGCTGATGCGGCAGATGTCATTATTATTATTCTTTAATGAACAGATGTGATTAAATTAAGAACCTTGAGAAGGGGAAAGAATTCTAAAACATCCCAATGGGTTAAAATCATTGTAAGCAAGAAAAGCAAGAGGGTGGGGAGGTGAGGAAAAAATGCAAGGGATACTAGTTATCACAGGGAGGGGCACCGAGGCTCAGAGAAGCGGGAGAAGATGAGGGGCCAGAGTTTCCCAAGATCCTTCAAGGGAAGCAGCTCCTCCTACATCCTGACTTTATCTGGGA
Organism: Arvicola amphibius; assembly: GCF_903992535.2. Classification (NCBI taxonomy): domain Eukaryota; kingdom Metazoa; phylum Chordata; class Mammalia; order Rodentia; family Cricetidae; genus Arvicola; species Arvicola amphibius. The sequence goes on along the minus strand of NC_052052.2, from coordinate 140,578,036 downwards.
GAGGTTGACTCTGACCTTCTGACTTCCGGATCTAAGAAAGGATACATTTGTGCTGCTTTAGGCCACAGAGTTTGTAGCAATTTGTTACAGCAGGAACAGGAAAGGAATGTACCAGGGATACTTGTGGGCTGTAGCTGGTCAGTCTACCAAGCCATTCAACCCCGTGCCCTGTACCTTCCTTCACGTCAAGTCAGGGCAACAGGGCAGTGGAAACAAAAGAGAAACGTTTTAGGCCATATGTCCTTTACATTCTAATCCTGCGTAAAGCTTTGGTCAAGGTGCTTCACCTCTCCAGAGCCACGACTGTCTCACAGATACAGCAGTGGTTGCTTCTATTGCTAACCCAGAAGAATAATACTCCTGCTACCACAGCAATGAACCATACCTCTAGCAAAGGCTATCAGTACACTATAGTAAACGTTAAATGTGATGACACATTTGAACTATCCCTGCAGGATAGTTAAACAGTAGGCACCCAGTAGGTTCTCTTTGCTTCACTTCAATCTTGCATGCAGAAGTTGTGTGTTATCCAAAGTACTTTCAAAGCAGGTGTATGGATCTGCTTCGTTCATCCTGTTTACCTCATGGGAGATGTTGCCAAAGTTGCAGGGCCTATGGGATGCTTTTTATCTGAATGACTTTATCGAGTTTAAAAAAATTATTCTTTTATGTGATAGGCATGTTGCCTGAATGTGTGTGCGTGTGCACGCGCATGCGCGTGCATGCCTCAAGTGTGTGCAGTACCCATGGAGGCCAGAAGAAGGTGCCAGATCCCTTGGAATTGGATGGATGTGAATTATCACCTGTGTACTGGGAATTGAATCTGGGTTCACTGGAAGAGTAGCCAGTGCTTTTAGCCACGGAGCCATCTCTATAGCCCCTCAATTATTATTATTATTATTACCTTTTTTGTAATGCTAGGGATTGAACCCAGGGCCTTGAGCATGCTAGCCAAACACTCTATTGTTTACCTAACTCCCTCAACCCTCGAAAGTCTTATTAAAACATACTCTGACTTGGGAGGCAGAGGCAGGCGGATCTCTGTGAGTTCGAGACCAGCTTGGTCTACAAGAGCTAGCTCCAGGACAGGCTCTAAAGCTGCAGAGAAAACCCTGTCTCGAAAAACCCAAATAAATAAATAAATAAATAAATAAATAAATAAATGAAACATACTCTGTATATGTTCTAAGTATATGTCACTATAATTCCATGAACTGATATATTTAGTGTCTTGTTACATGTTATAGAATTGTCATCACTAAAATCTATTTTTAGAATATTTCCATTATTTCTTAAAGAAACAAACTCACAACTTACTGGCACTTCTTTCTACTTCCACCCTAAATCCAGACAGCCATTAATCTATGTTCTTCCTCTATAGATTGACCTTTATGGTCACTTCACATAAATGGAATCCTAGACTATTCAGGCTCTGTTCCTGGCCCACTGTTACTTTTCCAAGCTCACCTCTTTCCCCTCATCCTGCCTTTCATATGACTGCAAAATGAGATGGGTTCAGTTCTCTAGGTTTTCACAATTGACGCTCCTTTGTCTCTCTCCCTGCGTTTGTGCATGTCCCTGTGTCTGGAACAGCTTCTACAACCTGCAGGTCTCAAACTGGAGTCTTTTTGTTTCCAATTATGTCCTTATTGGATTCCTTTGCAACATGCCTTTGTAACTCCTTATAGTACAAGCTATTTTGTTATGTTGTAATTACAGGTTTGTTTCTTGTAATCCTGGAGAAAGCAGGGGCTCTGTCTTTCTTATTCAACATGCCATACTGTGTGCTCTGTGCCTTGCACAGGGTTTACTACCTGCAGACATTTATTAATAGCGAGGATGAAAAGTGTGTTCAATCTTAGCATAAGCTCCAGGCTTCTCTTCTTATAAACTCAGGGAGGTTAATTGCCAGCTGAAGCTTCAGAGATGCATGCCATGCTCTCTGTCACACATATATTACTAATGGATACTTGATGGGGGAGGGGCAACCTATTATATAGGCAAATCCATTTAGATGTTTCTTATCTGGCACTTTATTTTTTCTTACCAATTTCTGGAGAAACCATTACTAAATGATTTGCATAGTAATATTCCACTTAATTTGAGAAACATTTCTTTTCAGGGCAGTATGCTAGGGAGCCTCCTTCCTTCCCAAGTTTCTGCTGGCGCCCATCTTTGCCTTTGTATAAAATCTAGCTAAGAAAGCAGAAGGAGAGTGTAAGCTTGAAGATGAAGTTGGGCTGGGAGTGACTCAGTGGTAGAGCCTTAACCTCCTGTGTGAAAGACCATGGCTTCAATCCCCAGGAACACCCAGTAATGAGAGATTAATTTTAAGTCACATTTTAAATCCCAGACCCAATAAATGAATATCAAAAAGTTCTTCCTCCTGTGGCTTTCTGTTATTTCTTGTATTTAAGAGAACAAGGTTTTATCTGCAGGTTTTAGAGTACATCTAATATGATATGAACCATTACACTTTTTTAAAAATATTTATTTATTTTATTATGTTTACATAATATGTTATATATGTTTATTATGTATACAGTATTCTTCCTACAGGCCTCATTACAGATGGTTGTGAGCCACCATGTGGTTGCTGGGAATTGAACTCAGGACCTTTGGAAGAGCAGGTGATGCTCTTAACCGCTGAGCCATCTCTCCATTACACATTTTTGACGTGTTCTAATGCTTTGGATGTAACTCCAAAGCAGAGCATAGGCCCCAGGTTAGAGCTCAAGCAACAACAACAACAACCTAATATCTATATTAAGAAGGTAAATAGAAATTGGTTAAATTATTTCTTAAGGTCTGGCAAGATGGCTCAGAGAGTATGCCACCAAACCTGATCACCTGAGTTCAATCTTTGAAATCTACATTGAAGAAGAAGAAGCAACTCCTGACGGGTGTATTCTTGCCACTGCACATTCAGCATGGCTTGCATGCCCCATTCCTCCCAAACAGACCCAAAGTACTGTCTCAGCATGTAACAATATAAAGATTATCAACCGATGCTTTATATACCTTTTCATGCTACATCTTCAACATCCCTTGTTAACACAGCCCATCACAGTCGCCCACATGCGTACTTCAAGGGCTCACTGGCAACACGTGGCTGGTGTGTGGTTGAAGATTATCCATTCCCCGGAACCTTCCAGATAGAGTTACTCCAAAGGTTCCATCCATTTGAGTCCCCCAGGGCATGTTCGTCTGACATTCCTATCTCTGTGTCAAATGTCTAGAGAGTTTCAGCCGGTTGCTCCAGAACGAATCTTAAGTGAAATCGTCAGGGTATTCAAATGAGGATCTACCGGAAAAGCTGCTTCTGTGACTCAAATTTCTCTTATCACTGCTGTTTTAAAATTAATTTTGGCATGCTTCTGTCTCCTCTGTCTCCTTGCTGCCTGGCCTGTGGTGGTCTGCAGCTCTCATTTTCCCGGAACTGGAATTATAGGCAATTGTGAGCTACTCCACGTAGGTGGCAGGAACAGAACCCTAGTCCTCTGCAAGAGCAGCAAGCGCTCCTGGGAGCTGAGTCATCTCTCCAGTGCCCAAACTTATTTCTCAGGATCTGGAGACGACTTTCTGTGTCATCTTTCCCTCATCGCTTACTATTTTATGTGGCTTCTTTCTTGCTGGTTTCTGCCTGAACCTGAGAGGTCTGGCCTCCGTTGTTATTTCTTGCTGGTGTTGTTAACAATGCTTCATTCTTAGTTTGGGCGACTTCCTTATTGGAAGCTTGTCTGTTTTGATGCTTCTAATCTATCACCAGTCTCCGGCTGTGCGAATTAAGGACCTATTCCGGAGATCGCCCTGCATGGAATCTCAGGCTTTTTTCTAAAGTTTAGATTGACTCCAAATGTGAACGGTGCTGCCGCAGGAAGAGAAATGCATTGTCTAAGCGAACTACTTTATGAGCTCACCGGCCATCAGTTCAAATTATGTAACAGATATTTTTTCTTCAAAAATGAAAAATGGAGTCTATCTGAAAATATCCCACAAGGGACTTGAGTTATTTGAGTTTCCAGTAATGGGGAACTGGAATTTAAAGGGTATATTTTCAAGTTAAGATTTCAAGAGTACAGACAACCTTCTGTGCCCAGAAATCCCACATCATGGTTCAACCATCCATGGATGAAAGTATTCAAGAAAAAAAAAAAAAAGGACATCAGCGCTGAACATGTAAGAACGGCCCCCCCGGTCATTATTCATAAACAATATAGTGCAACTTCTTAACATAATGTTTGCATTATTTTAAGTGCTATAGGAAATCTGGAGGTGACTGGTAGTTATCTGGAAGAGGAGTGTAGGTTTTGTGGAAATACCATGCCGTAGTACGTAAGGGACTTGAGCACCTGCAAATGTGGGCATCTGAGGGGGAAGCTGGAACCAGTCCCCATCCTTGGGTAGGGTTGACTGAGAACCGACAGCTACACAGGTAATGATAACGGACAAGATGGCCAAGAAATGAGTCGTTGGCCCCACGACTCACAATGGGTGGAGATGGGGTCAGAAAAGACACGAGCAAGAGGGATCCTGAATGATTTCCTCCAGTCCTGGCTGGCCGCACACAGGGCTCAAAAGAGTGTTTCATAACAACAACAACAACAACAACAAATCTTTGTGCTTCTGGGAAGATGGCTCAGTGGGCAAAGTTCTTGCTATGCAAGCATGAGGACCTGACTACAGGTTCCCAGAAGCCATGGAAAAGCTGGGCACAGGGGTGTGTGTCTGCAGCCTGACACTAGTGGGATATTGATGAGACTGGGGGACCTAGGGCTCACCGGCCCAGACTAGCCCAAACACTGAGCTCCAGCTCCAGAAAGAGACCATGCCTCAAAATAAGATGGAGAGTAAATAAGGAAAATGCCTCACACTGCACTCATGCATGAGCACAGACACACACACACACACACACACACACACACACACACATCTCTTCATGACTGTCCTGGTCATGTCTGTTCTCTTAATGATCATTATTCAATTTCTGGTCATTACAATACAGTTTCAGCTTCTGGGAAATGACCAAGTCTTTCATAATGGTTTTTTTTTGGGGGGGGGGGAGGTGGTTGTCAGGTTTTGATTCACGCACATGAACTACCCACAGCACAAAGTGAAAAATATTGAGACAGCAAAATTTGTAATTCTTAAAAGCTTGCCACTAGCCAATAAAACAGTGAGAGTAGCTAAGAGCGGCTTTTTGGATTGGTGAAATTTTAGCTGTAAAGTAGCATTGTACAGTTTAAGGGGTTAAGTTGACTGGGCATCCACCTACCAGAACAAATAGATTTCTCTATTATTTAATGATTTATTTATTTAGTGTGTGTATGTGTCTATCTGTCTATCTCTGTTTGTGTATGTTTGTGTGCCATCATTTGTGTGTGTGTGTGCGTGTGTATGTGTGTGTGTGTGTGTGTGTGTGTGTGTGTGTGTAGGCCGGAGGACAAGTTGTAGAAATTGGTTTTGTTCTTTCACTACGTGTGCTCAGAGAACAAAAGGCCTAGTGGCAGGTGTCCTTCCTTCTCTGCCAAGTCACCTTGCAGGCCTACAATAGTTTCTGTCATTAGAAATTTGGAACGAATAAGAAGGAGCCACATTGCGCGAAAGAGACATTCAGGTTCAATTAGGCTAACGTGGAAACAACCGCGTTTTGCAGGCACTCTTTAATATTTAGGTGTGTGATGCTGATAATACCAACCACAGAGGGCACTCTCGGCCTCTTAGGGGCGCAGTCTGCACATGCCTCATCTGAGATGATGCATCAGTGTGCAGTTACAAGTGGAATCCTGAGTCCCACAGAAGTAATATTACATTGACCTTACAACGCAGACATGTGTATTGTAGCATCTGTTCCAAACATCTGTACCACAAGAATTTCTCTTGATATTTTTCAATACAAGGTTCTGAGGATACCTGTCTAAACATTTGTGAATATTAACCCTTTTTTCCCTAATGTTTGAGGATGTGTGATAGTTCTGTTCATACTTTTCCATGTAGTTTACCTGAGTTTGTAGGATAACCTCTGTAGGTGAGAATACAAGCTTGCTAGATTTTTCAAGCTGACCGTTAGCTATGCAGTCAACACATCAGGAATCTAAAGCATTTGGCTCCTTTTATCAGCAAAATGGAAATAGCTGCTTGTACTTCTATTAGAGAAGTATAAATCCACTACAGTTAAATGCCCACTAGAGGCCCACATGAACTATTTGATTTAGGGAGAGACAGCATGGAAATATGAACTGCATTTCCAAATCAGAGGTTCTCCATGCTAGCTCTAGGGCACTTAAAAAATGCCAGTGCCTACCAAAATATTTGATTTAAAATTTTAAGGGCTCCCTAGGGATATCCACTCACCTTCTAGAACCTTCTTTTACAAAATGTGGTTCGAGGATCAACCACATCGGATGACTGGAAGACTGAGAATTGTGATCTGAGGATCATTTATGAGGTGTTCTGGGAGATTCTCATGTGACACTGACCCGAAACCACTTTTCCTTTTAGAAAGTCTTAGACTTTTCTTTGACTTATTTGATCATCATGTTTTCACCGAGGGCAGGGCCTAGTCTTCTCTGTGCCGATTACATAGGTTTTTTTTTTTAAGGGTCTCACTGTGTAGCTCTAAAAATCACACAATCTTGCCAAGACATTATTCTCTTCCTATACTATACCCAGGGTTATATACACGAGAATCCATACACTAAAAGTCTCTTTGCATTTTGGTGACAGAGTTAGTTTATGCTACTGGATGAATGCCACTTTCTAATAAGAGAGACAGCAGACAGCAGTTAGTAGAGGCTGGAAGGATGGGAAATGGAATGGGAGGTGCTATTCCTTAATGGGCACAGAACTTCAATTTTGCATGTGGAAGGATTCCAGAGAAAGATGGTGGGGATGATTGCTTAATGCTGCTGAGCTATGCACATCAATTGGTTAAGATGCCAACTTCAACATTATTTGTGAGTAGCCACAGTAATTCTTTTTTAAGACTTGAAAAATAAAAAGAATTTTCTTTCTTTTTTGGAGTCAATAGCTCTTGGGAATCTAGAGCTTTCCAGGCCTGTTTGTAAAAATCTACTTAAAATAAACAAGCACAACAGCAACAAAACCAGAAAACAGTGGAGTCTCATGCGTTATCAGCTGGCCTTGAGTTCACTCTGTAGCCTACCTAGGATAACCTTAAACTTATGATCCTCCTGTCCTTGTCTCCTGACTAATAGGATTGCAGGATTGTACCACCACACTGCATGTTATACAGTGCTGGGAATTGAACCTATGGCTTCATGGATGTTAGGTCAGCATTCCACCACCTGAGCTATACCCCAGCCCTCTGCTTTAGTTTTTTAAGGGCTGCATGCTGACATTATGGAGTCAGGCAAAGAGTTATATCCTGAGATATCATGTGGAAGATGGAATGTGGTTGTAGGGACTGGGTGGGGGGGGGGGCTCTACCAGGTTAGGAAAGCTTAATATCCAGGCTTCCTCTGCCCAGCATCTGTGAGCTCTTGGCACAGGGAGGCTTCCTGTTTTTAAGATAATGTTCTTAAATGGCTCATAAAGAGTTTCTTGGCCACAACTAGTCCTCGAGAAGCAATGTTTTGATGATTGAACTATAAATGAATCAGAAACATATGCAGCGAATTTCCCTTGGGTTTGGCAAAGCACATGTTGGACGCAGTTCTGTCTGGGATACTTGAAAGATGGTTTCTAGTGTTTATTGGATCAAACGAAGCTTCACTTTCCCAGCTCCCTTTCAGGCTATGGCCAAGGGGAAGAAGACAGAGCTCTCAGAGCCTTTGTTCCTACGTTAGCCGATCTCTACATAAACACAGGATGGATTTCCCAAAAAGCTCCGGTCCACTGAATGTAGAAACATCGACTACATTGCCACCTGAGCCACTCTTTTGGCTTTTTGAATTTATAAGTGAAGGGCCTCAGACTTGGGTTATTTCAAAGAATAGAAGCTCCCCTTGGGTGAAGTCTTTTCTACTTACCTGCAGCGATTCTAGATTGAAGGTCTCCCTGCAGCTCCAGGCCTTGCGCTCTGGAGAGCGTTTGAAGGCCTGCCACAGCTCCGGAGAAGGCACTTCCACGCGACCAGAAAGAATGGTCACCTTCTTAGATAAATTCAAGGCGCATTTTAGGAAGAAAGAAACCTAAGACTCTGGCTTGAGTCTCCTTTATGTATTGTTAATTTGATTTTGAATACAATAAGTGGCCCTGAGCCATCTCGGATGGAATACCGTCTGTTTTGTGACAGAGCTGTTTTATCCTCGGGCCTGAGTGCTGGGAAACTAGCTTAAGTGTTGGGGAATATCTTATTTCTTATTATCTCAGAAAAATCAGTAAGTAAAGCTCACCAATACAGACCTGGGACACCTGCAGAAAGATTGCAGTCTTAAAAATCAGAGGTCGTTGATGTCTGAGGTGAAAAATAAATGGGAATCATGGCTTTCTATGCCAGGTTTTCCAAATCTAATGGACAAACAATGTCATCTCTCCTTTGTTTCGTTTCTCTTAGTAAGCATGTCTGTAAGCAAACTGCACCTCTACGAACAGGAACCTAAGAAGGACTTAGAGGATAATTCTCAAAACCATGTATTTATATTCTAGGAAACACTGAAATGTTAAATATTTTAAATGATATAATAACACACATGGCTTGGCATGTCCATTTTCTGCAACAACCAAATAATTGTAAACGATCCCTTTGCAATGCAGAGAAGAGAGAATAGGATGAAAAGGAGGAGGATGGAGAGGAAGAGGAAGACATCTAGAGGCCAGAAGAACAACATTCCTTTGGGGGAGAGGAATTTGAATAAAATCGGCAGGTGGGTAGAGAGCTATGTAGTAAAAGTGGAGGAAGGCAAGTGCTGGACAAAGCACAGCTGAAAACAAGAGACGGGGCTCAAGGCAGGATGTGGTCAGCATCACTTCGAGCTCTAAAGCGTCATGTTGCAATGAAAACCTCCCGGGGTTAGTGGCCTGAGGTTGTAGTCCCTGTTCTCGTACTCATTTGCGGGATGTCTGTGGGCATGTTGTACTTTGGGGGGTCTCAGTATTTCATCTACAAAACAAGAACAGCAGTCCCCCACTCTTGGACTGTGTCAGGACCAAACTAGATCATTCATAGGAGCCCCACAACTGTGCCTGTAAACAGTGAGTGCTCCTAAAATAATGCCTGATATTCTTGCCCTCACATCTGAGCTCTTATCCCTGCTGATGAGTATCTTCTTTGCTGCAGCCTCGACCCTCAGACTCCCTGGATTCTAACAGCCAGGCTGCCCTAGCACACTCTGCAAAGTCCTTCCTCCTCTTTGTGTCCTTATGCAATCAGTGGTCACGTCCCATTGACCCTGCTTCCTAAACCATCTCTAGTCTGTCTCTTCCCCTCCGTTTATCTTGTGGTTACAAATGTACGCCATTTCATCATGGCATTCTGCTCTGGCAGACTGGGTTGGTGTTAGCTATGTAGCCCTGGGTAATTTCTTCATCTCCCCCAGTCTTAAACTGCTGTGTATGTGTGAAGGACAGAGGACAACCATAAATGTCAGTCCTTCAGGTGTAACAACATTATTATTATTATTATTATTATTATTATTATTATTATTTTAAAAACAGGATCTCTCATTGATCTGGAATTCTCCCAGTAGGGTAGGCCGGCTGGCCTGTCAATCCCAGGGATGTGCCTATCTCCACTGCCCCAGCACTGGGATTACAAGGGTGTACCATTGTGCTGAATTTTTGTTGTTGTTATTTTAAGATTTATTTATTTAATTGTATGTGTATGAATATTTTGCTTGCATGTATGTGTACGACATGCATGCAGGTGCCTGTGGAGGTCAGAAGAGGGTGTTGGATCCCTGGGACTGAAGATGAAGATGGACCAAACCTGGCTCCTCTGTAAGAGCAACAAGTGTCCTTAACAACTGAGACAACTCTCCTGCCCCCTGTGCTGGCTTTTTTACAAGGATTTTGGGATCAATCTGAGGCCCAAGTACAAGCACTTTGCTGGCTAGGATATTTTCTTAACTCCCTTACTTTAGCCCCCTGTGAAGGGATATAACTGGAGGACTTCCCTTCTTCACAGTTCTGTTCTATGGAGTCACTGTGAATGCTACTTAGTGAGTATTGAAGCATTACCTTTATGGACATGCAGAGTTAAATTTATGGTGGCACACGTTCCTGGACCCCTTAATATATACGCATGTCTTATATGTGTTCCTGTTTAAATACATATTCAACACATGTTGATTTGTCAGCATTAAACCCACAGTCACAGCCCACATGTGGGCTCATGTAACTTATGCCTTGAATAGTGCTGATGAACACATGTGTGTGTGTGTGTGTGTGTGTGTGTGTGTGTGTGTGTGTGTGATACTTGACACAGTACTACCTGCCTGTGGTCAGGAGCTCTGGGTGGCTGCGTGGAGCTTCAGTATTGTAACAGTAGAGGTCATTCCAAACAGCAACAGCATCAACAAAGTCAGCAAGGTATGACCATTAGTATACCTCAAAATGCACACTGACAGGACGGGAGCCTAAATAAAGTGTCACCTTGTTCAACTCCAGCTTGAATTTCCAGCACCCAGCTCACTCCCATGAATTGATTTGGTTTCTAAACACTCCACTCTAGGAAATAGGTGAAAATGGTACAAACAGAACCCGTGGAAAATCAGAATCAGCTGCCTTGGTCATAGCTGGTGGGTTTGAGGCACAGTTCAAGCCAGATAAACGAAGCACCTGTTGTGCAGATCTGGCATTGCTTGCTGTCGTTAATGACCACTATCTGTCTCTCTCTATTTGTGTCACCCTACGAAAGCTAGAAGAGATCACCATGCCATTTCTGGGATTGCCATTCAAGTTTTTCCAAGGCATCTCACAACAGGACAGTTTCTTCCCCCCTGCCCATCCCCTGCCACCAACAAAGCTGACTTGGCCCCTTGGCCTGTGCACCCTGAGGTGAGTCTTCCTCTAGGAATCTGCTTCCTGCTCCTCTCTCGCCTTTGTTGGGGTGTCCCGTCCTTCCTCCTCTTGGCCCCCTCTGCTTCTTCACCCTCTATGGAAATAGAGCTCCCCAGCCCTCCAGATGCTTCTGTTAGAAATAATTTGACAGGCTTTTCTAGGTAGGATTACCCCTCCCTCTTCTCTACCTTGATAACCACCCTCTTCTGTTCTCATGGAAGCTGTCATTTTCTGCATTTTGTTAAGACTCCTATGCACATATTTCTCTGAAAAGGTATGGGATGGCATGATTCATCTTTTCATACGCCGTGAAACTCTTAGTACAATGCCTTGCTCTTAGTACAGTAGATGATAAATGCTTGCTGATTAAACTCCACAACAACAACAACAACAACCCCCGCACAGCGCTCAGCTTTCCCTTTATGGAAGAAGACATGATATTATAAAGCACATTTTGGTTTGAGAGATTCTACATACGAACCAACCCAAAAACTAGAAGTGTTTCCAATTTATCACAAAAGCCAAAGCGCCCACACTGGTTGTAAAGATGGGAACTTGCTCCCAAATGCATATTCTTATCATTATCAGTACCAGAACACCTTTTGGGGGTAAGTCATGAACCTTCAAATCAGGGCTAAGTAGTTCAGACAACAACGTATTGTAAATTACATCACACTTTCTTCAGACAATCTCATTCTAATAGCCAAAATGAGCACTCGGGACCTTTGGTGGCTTTGCTTCCAGAAAGCTTGGAGCTTGGGGCAAACTGAAGCCATACACATTATCTGCCCTGGCTCTTCAGAGGAGCCCAGAGAAAGGAGCCTGGCATGAAGAAATCTGTCTACTAATGATGCAGTGTGTTCTTGACTTGCTGGAAATCGGTCATTACTGTAACACCCAGGGAATGATCTTTCTATCTAAAGCATTGGAGGGATACCTTCCATGCATGGCTACTGGGTGGGTATGCATCTGTGTGGGTGCACATATGTGTGGGTACACAAATGTGTAGGTGCATGAACACATGTGTGTGTGTGTGTGTGTGTGTGTGTGTCATTCCCTAGGTGCCATCTATTTTGTCTTTTGGGCTGAAGCTCACTGAATAGGCAACGTTAGCTGACCAACAAGCCCCAGGTATCCTCCTGCCTCTGTCTCCTCAGTTCTGGGATTACAAGTACACATCACCACATCTGGGTTTTTACATGGGTTCCGGCATGGAACTCAGGTCGTCATGTTTGTATGGCAAGCCCTTCACTAACTCACCTCTCTCCGCTCTCATGAATAGTCTTAATGAAGAAGGACATGATGGGATGTGGTACACACTACTAAATATGGACTCCTTTGCTTTTCTTAATGCAATTTTCCAGCACCAGCAGCAGTTAACTCAAAGGAAAATCAATGCATGTCTTGTCTGTGTAAGCCCTCCCCCCTCCACCACCCACACTTTAGCTCGAATTTTCTTGTTTAGATAGAGCATTCATACTGCCAGCTGGGAACTGGAGTTCGCCCCACCTAACTGCTGTACAAATGCGCCAGCTAAAGGTTCAGAAGCCTCCTCTCTGCTGGTGCAGGGTGGAGAGGAGGGGTGTGTACTCTCGCCCTCACCTGCGCACACCTGAATCACACACTCCATCTGCTACTCTTTTCTGGTTTGTGCCTTTCTGGGTCAGCACATTTGCAACAGCTGTCACTGCCTGTGCTCGCCATAACACTGAAGACTTTCGAAATCAATTTCTGTGAAATCCAAGAGAGAAAAGTTCGAGAGGATATGATCTGCAAATACCGTGTGCACATCATTTTCCCCTCTACTCCCAAGTTCTATCTCCGCACTGAGTGTGTCAGTGCGTGTGAGAGTATATGTGTCTGTTTCAAGGGGCTATGCCACTATTCATGAATGATGGGAACAGAGAGGGCTGGGGGCTGACTATAGGAAGGGTGTGAGCATATATCGTCATGTAAATCATATTCTGAACCTGGATGAAAGTATCAATTTTCAACTTCCTTTGTGAGGCAGAGGGGTGAAAGAAAGTGGGATGTTGTCCAGAGAAGTGCCAACATCCTTTGGACCTCGAGAGGCCATCTGATCAAAATGACATCTTCCCTCCTGGAGAGCTATTCTTGCTGAGATACAGCCTTGTTAAGGATAACCTATTTAGTTCCTTGACAGAACACCTAGTGGGAGTTAATGAAACGAGGCCCTTGCTTTCCCACCTAGTACAAATACCTCAGGAAGTCAAGCTTCTGTCAAGCTTGCTTGACCCAGGTGACCTGAGGTTGTATCTGCAGGTCAGCCTGTGACCAGCTGAAGAAGGTACCGGTTTCCTTTAGAGAAATGCTAGGTTCCTAACTGATCTCACTAGCTCTAGAAACAAGGATGCTACATTAAAAAAAAAAAATCCTTAACTGAATAGCTGTCGATTCATATCGAAACCCCGACCTTCAGCGGTGACTCCACTTGGAGAGCTGACCTTAGAAGAGATGACTCAGGTGGCATGTGAGCTACAAGGAAGGGCTTCACCCGGTGTGTCCTCATAAGAAGAGATCAGAACATAAACAATACATAGACCAAAGAACAATCACACCCAGTGAAAAGATAGCAGTCTGTAACCCAAGGGCAGAGGCCTCAGGAAAAACCTTGCCAGCCCCTTGATCTCAGACTTCCTAGTCTACAGAGGTGTTAAAGGGTGACAGCCATCCCACCAGCGGTATTTTGTTGTGACAGCAGCCCTAGCCAACTGATACAACACCTGCTGGTTATTTGCTAGCTAGAGATTAGTTGAAATTATTTTCCTTTTTTTTAAAAATAAGAATATTTATGCTTTTACTAACACATATATCCTTTTAGGCTTGACTGATTTTTTTAATGCTAAAAAGTTTTTTTTTATTTCTTTTGGCTAGATTCATGAGGAATACTGTAGGTTCCTATCTATTTAGCTTTTTGCTTGTTTGTTTTGCATATATAGGTATGTGTGTGTGTGTGTACTCACATGTATGTGGTTGCATATGTGTGTGGATGCATATGTGCATACTTGTGAGTGTGTGTGCACACGCGTGTGCATATATGTATGTGGAGGCCCAATGTGTGTGTGTGTATTCACATGTATGGGGTTACACATGTGTGTGGTTGCATACGTGCATGCTTGTGAGTGTGTGTGTACGTACGCGCATGTGCGTATATGTATGTGGAGGTCCGTGTGTGTGTGTGTGTGTGTGTGTGTGTGTGTGCATGTGCATATGAAAGCCCAATACTGATGACCCTCTCCCTTATTTATTGACGTAGGGTCTCTGGTTGAACCCGGAGTTCACTATTTTAGCTATTTTAGTTCACTATCTTAGTTTGGCTAGCTAGCTTACTCCAGAGAGTCCCTAGGTCCTTCCTTGTGCTGCGATTACAGGCAAGCAACATACCCACCTGGCCTTTCCTCGGGTTCTGGGGTTAAGAACTCTAGCCCTCACCCTTACATAGCAACCACTTTCCCGTCTGCCTCAGGTCCCCAGCCCATCTCTTAAGTCTTGGCACAGACTTTCGTTTGTTTCTCTCGAGTACCTTGGGGGAAAGGTAGAAATTGCTACTTATCCTTTTGTAACTGAGGAAATAAGATCCAGCTAAACAATTTATGTATTCAGGGCACAAGCTAAGCTTGTCCCTTCTCTCATTTCCTGCACTGCTTTTCCCACACGTTGCCCCTTCTTCTTTCCTCTCAGCAACGTGACATGGTCACGTCTAGGGTGTTTTTTTTTAATTATCAACGTGTACTTCCGTTTTCTAGAAATTGTGATCTCATTTTTCCCTGTAGTTTGGTTGGGTTGTTTGTCCCGTTTCTCTTGAATGTTGGCATTATCTTGTGGGTTTCCAAGGAAAGGAGGCCCTGTGCAGTTCTTCACCACTGCTTCCTCAAGACAACCCCCAAAAGGAAGCTGTATCCATTTATGATTTCATGGGAAGCTGGAAGTTAGGCGTCTGCATACTTTTACCTTTTAGCCTGAAGCCATGGATTCCAAACTTCACAGTAAGCTAAACATCAAGGAATGCAAAAGGAGGGCCTTGGTCACCTTTAGATTAATCGAAAGATGGTCTTAGAACCTTGGGAACATAGTCAAGGACCACGGTGGCCCTTCTACTCCAGTGGGATTAAAATCCCCAGGACTCCTAACTCCAGTTGATTCAGGAGGAGACAAAGGTAGAGGCAAAATCAAACAGGCTGTAACATCAAATGGACCGTATGTCAGACTTAACATAGACAAGGGCTGCCTTTGTGGGGTCACTTTAGCAGTTGGATCAGTAGGGTGCTATTTCCCAGTTAGGAGCGCTCAGGGACATCTGGAGGCCAATAATGCTCACCAGGTGCTGCCATTGACACCCTGGGTGGCTAAACCAAAGCATGCCCAAAGCATGGAAACAAAGATGCTTTCTTATATCGAGGATAGACAAGCTAGTGAATTCATTCCAAAGCCTGTCGAGGAGCAGAGATGTTAGGATGAGGGCTCACACATGCTTTCTATTGTCTGATACATGAACAAACGTGAATGACCCTGTTTTGTTGTTTTGTTTTTCCCCTAAATACACTGCAGTCACTAAATGCT
The DNA here is from genome assembly GCF_903992535.2 of Arvicola amphibius. Lineage (NCBI taxonomy): Eukaryota > Metazoa > Chordata > Mammalia > Rodentia > Cricetidae > Arvicola > Arvicola amphibius. The sequence goes on along the minus strand of NC_052052.2, from coordinate 140,562,493 downwards.
GTCATTGAGACCAATGACGACAGCAGGGGGTTTAAGGTGCTGCGATTCCCTAAGTTGTGTGGCTTTATCCATGCGACACTTCCTTACTTTCAATCCAACTGGCTATCACCCACTTTCATAGATGAGAAAAGTCTTATAAAAGCCAAGAACCCTGCTTCATGTTCACGCACTAAACTGATGGCAGGACTGGAGTAGGAATACAACTTAACCTGGCTTCAAAACCTATTGGTCGAAGCAAAGTCCCTGTATTCCCCTAAGAACTCAATTTTCAAAATCTGTTCTAAGTCACATCTTCTGATATCATATCCCATAAAGTACTAAAATACCCCTGCAAGGGACGCAACTTGGTATCCACAAGGTACTTCCCAAAATGTCCCTTGTACAGAAAGTAATATGGAAGTCCTCTGTAAAACTGTAAGCCCTAGTTGTTGGCATAGAAAATGTGGGCACCCAAACCTAGGCATAGCATCAAATTGTAGGGAATCAGAATGCGAAGCAACGTGCCCAAGGCTAAGTGGTTCAATGCCCCATGCTCTACAGAGTCTGGAGGCCGTCTTTAAGAATCTCAGTTTTCTGTGCATACTCAAAGGGCATAAATAAGGGTCTCCAGCTCATTTCAATTGATAGAAATCCAAACAAAGGGATCTCAATTAATTAAACAAGGTTTTCCCGAGGGACCACTACGGTCTTTATGAGGTGGCCCCTGGGCTATTCTTATATTTATTAAAAATATTTATAATAACGATCTACATTTCAAATTTATATTTTAATGTAAAAGCTCAGGACATCTTTGGCTTTCTTCTTTACTTTTATCTGTTGGGTATCAGGATAAATGGGGTGTTTGGCACCCAGGAAAGAGAAAATGACAGAAATTTATGACAAGGCTTTTGAATTTTCAAATGTGGTCCTGGAGACTCAAGAACCACTGATAAGACATTTCTAACTGAATAGTATAAAAGCCTGTCACACAATAACTGTACCATTTTTAAGAGTTGTTTCAGTTCAACACATTCACCTCCCCCAATCTGCCCAAATTTGGAGGTAAGGTGAGAAAGGATAAGATACAGCAAAAACTTGAATATCGCTTTATAGTCAGTATTCTCAAGGGCATTTCCCTTCTGGTTTTAATAACACCATGTTTTGTTTAGCATACTTCATGTGGCCAGAGAAGAATAATGATTAGAAACCAGCTCTTGTAATGCATGACTAGTCTATCTATTTGCGTCTCTAGAAGTCTGCGCCCACAGTCTACTAAAGCAATTCTTACTCTGAGTGAGCAGATGAACAGGTTCCCTGTAATTCACATCCACTTGCAGCAAACCTTACAATGCCAGGGCCTCCCAACCCAGCCCTTGTTTTTACTTTCCATTTTCAAGTCATCTTTCCTTTGCATCCACAACTTCCCCTGAGTCTGCCTCCCGCGAGGAACTGCTTCTGATTTCGGGTTCTGCCTTTCCTGTGTCTTTAAGTCAGAAACTTCCCAAGGCTCCCAAGAGCCTGCTTTAGCAAGCAGCCAGAGCTCCAGCGCCTCCACTGCAGTGAAGTCTGCAAGAGGATCTCTTGGGTCTACAGAACATCTCCAGATCTGGACCTGTCCTCGGGGATAGACTACATGATAATTCAGGGACATCCTGGGAACTGGACTGGAAGATTTTAAAAACCAAACCAATTGATGCTGGCAGTTCCCCAAAGGGGAAAAATCCTCTAAATCACGCAAAGAGTAAAGCCAATACAAAAAAAAAAAAAAAAAAAAAAAAAAAAAAAAAATCCACCTAAGAAACCCACAAAAGCACCAAAATGATTCCAGATTCCGGCGCCTACCTTAAAGACCGCCCAGATCTCTGGGCTCACACAGGCATCCACACAGGGTCTGGTCTCTGGTTCTTCAACAGCTGTGCTCTCTCAGAGTGAGCCACAGTCTCCCCCCAGGGCTGGGCTCTGCAAACACACATGCTATACACACAGCCTTGCGGTGCCAGGCAGCCCCTTCGTCCCCCTTCTCGGCGTTGCCAGAGCCTGGCCGCTGACCAGCTTCCTCGTGGAGAAGTTGGGGGACCGATCCAACTCACCCGGCAGAAGGCATCCAGGAGGCAGGGGGCCACTGTATCTCCCTTTCAAAGCTCAGATACCCTCCCGAGCCTCATTAGAATCCCAGAACAGCCCGCAGACAGATCCCATCTTCCCGGGCGGGACCACCCAAACCCTTCCCGGCAGGCGGTGTGTCCCCCACCCCCCACCCCCGAGACCAGACGCAGTCACCTCGTACCTTTACAGAGCCCGGGGTCTCCAAGGGGTACGGCTTCTCCCACGAATTGGGAGGCCACCCGTTTTGGAAGCAAGGGACATTTCGAAGTGAAACAGAAAGTAGCCTGGGGATCCAACCCAGACCCTGGACCTGCACTTGACTGCCCCCAAGCTCTGTGAGTCTTTAGACTCAGCCAGCAGCTCCACTGGCTCAGCTTGGGAGGATCCCAAGGACTCAGCCATGGAGAAGTCTGGAACTCACAGCCACCGCCTGAGCTGCTGCTCCCCCCCCCCCCCCCGCTTTTCTGAGTATTTGTTGAGCTTTTAAATATGCAGTTTGTCTCCTTCTACAGGGAATTAGCAATCCCATCACCTGACTCTCCTGGCTCCATTATATAATTTAAACTGATCCAGGAGCAACCCCACCCCCGCCCCGACCTTAAGTCCCCAGGGAGAGCCTCTATACCCCAGAGTGGGAAGGCACTCAAAACACAAAACAAAGACAATTAACATTTCCAGAATTTTTGTTTGGGGACTGACTTTCTGCAGACTGCTTTTGTTTTTCTCTGGTTTGATTCCTGGGTACAGGAACTCCTAAATGACAGCTCTGGGTTGGGCAGGCTTGGATTTCTCACGATGTAACTACAGTAGCGTTCTTGAGATTAGGTATTGAACCATTTCAGATTGCATCTGAACCCAGAGTTGAAAAGCCTCAGATGGCTTTATAAGACACACTAATTCTAAAGCCCGCAGTGTTTATTGCTGTTGTCACATTTCTAAGTTCTAGGAGTCAAAAGGGTAGTTGGACCTGGGGGGGGGGGGGCTGTCTTTAGCCATCCCCCCCAACCTGATCTGCCTACCCCCTCCCCCAACCAACAACCTCATAATGGTCAAGTAAAAGCTACTAGCTTGCTATGGAAAATAAAACCTTCAGCTTCCACCCCCAACCATATCACAATCCCCAAGACCAAATGGCCAGTCTCGAAGCCACCACACTCCAGGGTGAAGGGAGTGAGACTCATCTCATTTTATTCTGCTCCAATGTCCCCTATTTATGTCTACCTTCTCTTGCCAAATGATGCCTGCTGAGCAGCCACTGAGAGCTGGCTGTGAATGGAGAGGCTCTTTGCAGAATGGGGATGAAATTACACAGACATATCACAATGACAAGATTTGCAAAACCCTAGCCAGTTTGTCTGTTTCACAAGATGATTTTTATGCATAGTGGCTTCTGGTCCCTCCAGTCTGCAAGTTAACTGGGTCTTGTTGTAAGATGTGGGATGGCCTGGAAAAGGATCATTGCTGTCTTTGGGAACAGACACTAACTCAATGTTTTTGTGTTTCCTGTTCTCTACCCCCCCCCCCGCATCTTCCAGGGGAAACTGATCCCATGACCAACATTAAAGAGATCATCAGTAGAGGAATGGTGTGCCTTTAAAGTCACCTTGGACTTTGTTAACTCTCTACCCATCCATCCCTCTGCAGTGAACCAGGAAGGGTCACATTGCCTTTTCTAGAGTCGGAGAAGCCATCAACACAGTCAGGGATTAGCAGTCAGGTCTATGTTCCCTGCTCTGGCTTGCAAAGACCCAGGTGTGTGTGAGGAAAATCTAAGTGGAGTGACTGATGGGTGTTTGTTTGTGCCTCCCCCTGCAGGTGTAGTAAATACCAAGCCACCTGTTGTGACAGTGGCTGCAGTTACTATTTCCTTAGCAGGGATAAGGACACATTGGGAGGTATTGGCAAATACCCGGTAATTGGACCTTAGTAATGAACAAGGGACAATAATGGAAAACATACGTTGATTGTCTAAGTAGAATTTCATAGATCAACATTCATCAATAGAAATGTTAGGGATCGTGTACATAATTTTAAAATTTATAGTAGCCACATCTAAAAAACTAGTGAAATTATTTTTAGAATATATTCAAAGAATCATTTTCACATGTAGTTAATATAAACAGTAGACTATTATGTATCCTTTTTTTCTATTTCAGACTTCTAATTTGTATTTTACACTTACATCACACTCAGGAATAGGCATATTCGAAGCCCCCAGTAATTGCATATAATGGTTACCACATTAGACAGCTTAGCCCTGGATTATATTTAACCATGGTGGGGTAGGAATTCATTTTTTGGTAAAATATTCATCTATATTGGCTAGAAATTTTAGGGGGAAGAGTTTGTTGGCCAGCAAGATGACTCAGTGGGTAAAGGTACCTGCTGCCAGCCTGATGGGTTATGCTCTTCTGGGACCCGTATGATGGAAGGAGAGAGCTGACCCTCCCAAGTTATCCTCTGATCATATATGTACCCTGGCATGTGCACCCATATAACAAATGCAATAAAAAACAAATAAATAGAAAAAGGCTTTGTATTCACTTGGTTCTAGCCCCATGGTGTCACTCAAATAGCATTTTCCTAAGTGGAACAGGAAAATATCTAATAAATTTGAAACTGAGATAATACCAAAGACTTAACTTCTTTCATGCTACCAGGGAAGTATGAAAAGTAAAGGAAATAAATCTTGGTTTTAGAAAGTTCCCTTTTTGGGTTATCTGTACTGTTCATGTCAGCATCCCCGGTGTCACATGGGACCCTATGTCAGCATCCCCGGTGTCACATGGGACCCTATGTCAGCATCCCCGGTGTCACATGGGACCCTATGTCAGCATCCCCGGTGTCACATGGGACCCTATGTCAGCATCCCCGGTGTCACATATGACCCTATGCCAGCATCCCCGGTGTCACATGGGACCCTATGCCAGCATCCCCGGTGTCACATATGACCCTATGCCAGCATCCCCGGTGTCACATGGGACCCTATGTCAGCATCCCCAGTGTCACATGGGACCCTATGTCAGCATCCCCAGTGTCACATGGGACCCTATGTCAGCATCCCCAGTGTCACATGGGACCCTATGTCAGCATCCCCAGTGTCACATGGGACCCTATGTCAGCATCCCCAGTGTCACATGGGACCCTATGTCAGCATCCCCAGTGTCACATGGGACCCTATGCCAGCATCCCCGGTGTCACATATGACCCTATGCCAGCATCCCCGGTGTCACATGGGACCCTATGTCAGCATCCCCAGTGTCACATGGGACCCTATGTCAGCATCCCCAGTGTCACATGTGACCCTATGTCAGCATCCCCGGTGTCACATGGGACCCTATGCCAGCATCCCCGGTGTCACATGGGACCCTATGTCAGCATCCCCGGTGTCACATGGGACCCTATGCCAGCATCCCCGGTGTCACATGGGACCCTATGCCAGCATCCCCGGTGTCACATGTGACCCTATGTCAGCATCCCCAGTGTCACATGGGACCCTATGTCAGCATCCCCAGTGTCACATGGGACCCTATGTCAGCATCCCCTGTGTCACATGGGACCCTATGCCAGCATCCCCGGTGTCACATGGGACCCTATGCCAGCATCCCCGGTGTCACATATGACCCTATGTCAGCATCCCCAGTGTCACATGGGACCCTATGTCAGCATCCCCAGTGTCACATGGGACCCTATGTCAGCATTCCTGGTGTCACATGTGACCTACATATGCCCTATATACCTTTCTCCTCTCTGTCCATTTCCTGAAGTCTTTGAAATAAACCATCCAATCTTATCAAATCCACTGGTCCACTTCTAAGTCACAGGGTCTTGGCTATAACCCAGGCCTTGTCGAGAACCCATGCCTGGTCTTCAGGCCTCTGCCTCTTGCCCTTCAGAATCATTTTCCACTTTGCCTTCACTGTGCGTAAGCATTGAATTCAGGCATTACATCATATAACTTCTCAATTTAAAGACTTCAATAGAAAACCATTCCCTTTTAGATAAAATCCCTACTGCCTCATGTGATACATTGGATAATTTTAAATTAGTTTTAGGGACTTTTCTACCTTGCCTCGTTGCTTCAATTCCTTGATTCTGTTTTGTCTATGTTTTTAACTATGACATGAACTCCACAGCTCTGTGCTTTTGCTTAAAGTCAGATTTCTCTGCCTGGAATATCGATCCTTAAAAATGCCAACTCCTCACCAAATATCACTCTTCTAAGGGTTGCTCATCCATTGACTCCACAGTCCTCCCATCTATGTCACCACACCACCTAGAAACAGATAAAGTATAGTCACACACAGCAATGCGCGTAATCCCAGCACTCAGATGGAAAACACAGGATTACAGCTTGAGGCCAGTCTGTGATACACAGTAAGACCCAGCCTAAAGAAAATAGAGTTTTTTTTTTATATATTATAAGAGTTGTCTCAATCTCACATAATCATATGATAATGACCTCTTCAGGTCTAGAAACCATGTACCATTTATTTTTGAAGTCACCTTGGGACACAAAATTATCTTCATGAACAACATGACTAACACATGCCTGAGGGATTAAAATATCCTCATGCCCACTTCTTCTGCCAATTGCTCGACACATCACCACAGCCATCATCACTGTGTTCACTATTATATATCAGTGCTACTAGCGCTTAGCATCAGACACCATCTTAGGCATTCTGGGTATCTCCCTTAATTCCAACAACAGCAAATCAATACGGCAGTGACTTGCTCCCGTTTCTAATAGATGAGGCATCTTTGATTCATTTCTTTTCTTTGAATAAGTATATTAAGGTTATTCTTATGAACCCTGCTTAGTATAAACTGGTGAACTATTACAGCTCCAACATACATGTCATTGTATTCCCACAGTGTAACTTATTTAAAAACAGCTTAATACATGGGGGTTCTATAGTTCCTGTGTTTCTAGCTTGTTTTTTTAGGCCTCAAATTCTCAGGTAGCTGGGGCAAAGAAGATATACGTTGATAGTGTCTTGTATGGAGCAAGTACGTGGTGGCCTGTGACACCCCAGGCATGGCACTTAGCATCATTGCTTCATGTGTTTGTTTGTTTTTGTTTTCCTTTATTTGGGCTCTCCAGTGGTTTCTTTATACTTTGGAACAGTGGTTCTCCACCTTCCTAATGCTGTGAGGTGCTGTGGGAACTCCTTCAGCCAACAGTCTTTAAGATACCGGCCCACTTTGGGTGTGGTCTCATGTACTATAAATGCAGACAAAAAGCGTGCACAGGCCTCTTGGCTTCTGGATTCGATTCCAGTTCCCAGCGCACTCAGAAGACTGCAGATTGCTACCCTTCCTGTGAGTTTATCCCCAAATAAATAAACCTTTGTGATATTCCATTCTGGGCTATTGTGGAACTCTTTTGTATGCCAACCGTGACCCTTATTAAAAATAACAGTTCCTCATGTTGTGGTGACCTTCAGCCATAAAATTATTTTTGTAGCTACTTGATAACTATAGCTTTGCTATTATTATGAATGGTAATATATTTTTTGAGATAATGGTTTTCTGAAGGTGTCCCTGACCCACAGGTTGAGAACCAGTGTTCTATTATATTGGCGCTTCAACCAGTAGAAAGACTGATCCCATGTGCAAAGAGAAGTCTCACTCATTGTTGTCATGATGTAATTGCGGAGGACCACTGAACATGTGACGCCAGTGTGAACCCTAATATAAGCTATGGACGGGGGTGTGACAGTGAAGGTAATCTGTTATAATAAATGCAGCATTCAAATGCTGCCAATGAGCAAGGCTGTGTGCTGTGGAACATGGAAAAACCATTATACCTTCCTTCCGGTTTTGTTATGAATCAAAAATTGTTTTAAAAATTGTCTGTTTTAAAGCTAGGGACCTTAGAATGTCTTGTCTCCAGGAGTCGAGCATTTTATTCCAAGTTAATTCCCTCCTACATGTCTGTTACTCAACTGTTTACTGTTATCTACGCTTTGTTTCCACAAATGAAACTACACCATATGAATGGCCATGCCTGGCTGCAGGATGAACAAATTCTTCTCAAAGTGAAATAAGTAGAAAATACACTTGTGTCACAGAGTAAACACATCTTGACCTACATAGACCGTGCAACAGACTTGATACCAACATAAGAAGGTGTCAGTGGCATTCATGAGGGACTTGGAGTCTGGGCTCAGGCTTGGACGCATAGCTCTGTGAGGGGTTGAAGACACAGGAGATTCTTGCTGGGTTGGGGGTCTGTGAGCTCTTGGTAGGATAACTGACTGCTATGTCTTTGCATAGAAATAGTCTTTCTTAAGACCAAGAGCTGCTAGACCTTCATGAAGCACCGGGGATTGAGTTGGGGAGTGTGTGGGGTGCGAAGGGCATGAACTCTTCTTCTCCTATGTTTCCCCATCTTCTTTCTCCTCTTCTCACTGCTGGCACCCACACAGGTGGTGAGGTGGTGAGCTGGCTGCTGTCCACTGCCTGTTTTCCTCCCTTCTTTTCTTTTTCTCTTCTGACTTCCTTTCCCTCCTCTCTCTGCCCATCATTTCTTTTTTCCTCCACTCTTCCCGTTTATTACATTGAATGTGAGTCAGTTTTGTGCCTTGCTATTCTTGGCCAACCCTGTAGGATGCTCTGCCTGGAGATCTTCTTGCCAAAGCCCTAGTAAGCTTACCGGGCTTCTAAACTTAGATTAGTTTGGTTTTGCTTCATCGTGGAAAGTCTGCAATTTTATAAACAAGAACGGTCTGAGACCAAAAGACTCTTGTTTGGAGCAAATGGGGGCTGTGTCTTAAGGCTTTCCAGAATGAAGGTAGATCCTGACAGCAACATGATCTGAGGGCTCCAGAATAATCCATAACACGGTAGTTATTACCTCGCTCCCTGCCAAGTCGGTGTCACTGCCAATCTCAGAAGCCATTTTTCACACTGCTTCCAGTCATCTCAGCACAAGGCAAGTGACAGTTTCACTTGGGGTGAGCAACGGGGAAAGGCGGCTTCCCACAGGGTGAGGATGTTTCTGTTGCCCCCTTTCATTTTCTCCAAAGCACCGTGTGGGATTGGTGTTATGACTTGGGTCCAGATAGGACTGAGACGCGAGTCAGATGCTACAGGGATGTGAGCAGAGCCAGAAACGGCTGCTAGAGCAGAATCGAGAGAGCCGGGATTGGATCCGAGCCATCCCACCTGGTCACGCAGGTTATCTAGCCCAGTTTTAGTGAAGTAAGAAGAAAATCTGGCTTAATGCTCGTAAAGCATCTACAGCATGGACCATGGCAGGTGCTGACTGCCCCAACCAGCATGGCCCTAAGTCTCTTTCCTCTTTTTTCTGCAATGCAGACAGGATGAGATCCCCAGTAAATGATAAATGTCACATGGGGGGGGGTCTTCTACCAAATTTTCATGTTGCAGATTATGTTTTCTAAAGGTGGACAGGACAGACCATGCTTGTCATCCCACATTTTCTTAGAAGCTGGATGTTCTGCTATCAAGTAACAAGAGCTGATTCTTCCCTCTTTGAATCCAGATGTGCTTGGAACCCTTCTTTGGCATCATTTCAGTTGGTTAATTCTAGTGACTGGAGAAATGAAAACTGACTCTCCCTCTAGAAGGTCAGGAGTTCAAGGTCATACTCAGCTTTATAGTGAGCTTGAAGCTGCCTAGCTTCTCTCTTCTCTCTCTCTCTCTCTCTCTCTCTCTCTCTCTCTCTCTCTCTCTCTCTCTTTCTCTCTCTTTCTCTCTCTGTGTGTGTACTAAGAAAACCTAATCGCCAATCCAGCTTGATCAGAAGACATCTGTCTTAACACTCAGATTACTGTCAGTTTGAATGTGAAATGCTCCCCTGTGGGCTCATGTACTTGAACAATTACTCCCTAGCTTGTGATGATGCTTAAGGGGACTTTGAAACCTTATGGAGGTGGGGTCTAGCTGGAGGAAGTGCCTTTTTGGGAGGTGAACCTCATGGAGGTGGGGTCTAGCTGGAGGAAGTGCCTTTTTTGGAGGTGGGCCTTGGGATTTTATAGCCCAGTCAACTTCCTGTTCTCTGTCTATTGGGAAAGCAATAGGGTCCAGTGCTCAGGCCTTGGAATCAGGTAGGACCAGCACTTACACCTTAGCTGTGAGGTCTCTGACAGGGTATTGTGGCCAAGGAGGAAGATAAGATAAACAATGCCTAGGTTTTAGGATTATCGCCAAGGTGAATGGATCATTAAGTCAAACAGTAGTATCTTAACAACAACAACAACAACAACAACAACACACACACACACACACACACACACAGAGAGAGAGAGAGAGAGAGAGAGAGAGAGAGAGAGAACAATAATTGATCTTGAATGCTGTTTGTCTCAGCAGTAGCTCATACACCCTAATCCAATCACCATGAAGGGTTTTCCTAGCAGGGTTTTAGAGCCTCCTTCTTGTCTGTCTGTGCTTCTTCTTCATAGATGATCCATATCACGGCAATGCTCAGCCTTCATGCAAAGGCCATGATCATGAGGGATTGCTTTAAATAGTGGAAATTGGTCCAGCTCATCCACTTCTGGTCATTTTTGAATGTCTGAGTCATCATCTTAGACTGGCCAAGCTGCTCTAAGTCCCTGCTCACTGAAGATAGAAAACCAACCAGCTCTGAGATAACTCAGCCCGTCAGCTCAGCTTCTCAATGGGGCAACAGAGGGCAATGTCAGCATTGGAAAAGATCAGGGCCATTGGAAACAGCACTCGTGTTTAATTGTTCACCCACAAATTTGACTACATATTCATTTAGTCAATCAGTCACTGGTTATTTATCAATTTGACAGGTTGTGCAGGCCCTGGGCATACAAGCATGAGTAAATTGGATATGGTTTCTGTTCTCATAAAGTGAAGTAACTGTCATGCCATCAAATAGCCCTGGTATAAAGGCATTCTTTATTTATTCATTTATTTTAAAAGATATATCTTGTTTTGTGTATGTATGTGTTGTGTATGTATGTGTTTGTGTGAGTTGGTCTGTGTATATGTATGTGTATATGAATGTGTATGCATGTATTTGTGTTTGTGTGTGTATGCATATGTATGTGTTGGTGTATGTTTGTGTCTATATGTGTGTGTATGTTTGTCTTTGCATGTGTCTATATGAGTGTATATGCCTTTGTGTGTGTCTTTGTGTGTTTCTGTGTATGTGTTATTTATGTGTTTCTATATGTATATGTGTTTGTGTATGTGTGAATGTGTGTGTATATTTGTGTGCATGTGTTTGGGTGTGTGTGGGTTTATGTGTGCATATGCATTTGTGTGTGTATGTGTGTGCATGTGTATTTGTGTGTGTGTGCACAGAGACCAGAAAAGTTCATCAGAATGGTTGGAGCTGGAGTTACAGGTTTTTGTGAGTTGCTAGATTTGGGGGGGGGGGGGCTTTTTCCTTTCTCCTTCTCTATGTACTTACTTCCTGAGCGTTGTCTTGTGTCTGGAGCCCTCTCTTGGTCTCATGTTTCTGTAGGCACCTATGACCCTTGAAGGTTTCTGTCTACTTTCCCCTTTACACCAGTTGCCATTTCTCTGATCTATGTCCCTTGCCCCTCACCAGAACCATCACAATAACCTTACTGACTTTCCATTTCCAAAATGCTCTTCTTTATTTTCCATACCGCCACCAGAATCATCTTTCTAAAATAGGGTTTGCGGGTGACATCCTTTCCATAGCTTGTATTTTCCATGCAGCACAATGTTTAAGTCATTCAGCACAACGCTGAACTCTTCCTGATCTTGTACTCCATCCCTGCTCATCTCTAACTGCATCTATGTTTAGTGCCAAATGTTCTGCTAGGAAAGTCTACTTAGCATTTTATACAATTTTAATTCCCCACTATCTATCTTCTCATCAGTCAAGATGCTTCTCTTTTTTTCCTTTGTGATTCCTCCCCAATGTATTCCTTAGAATACTGCTCTTCTGTAATTGTCTGTTGTAGAAGGGAATCCCTGGGCAATGGTTCTGGGTAACGTCCTCGAGCATACCGGCTTTCCAGCTCTTCCTCACACACTTCAGCAGTTCACATGCTCTGAGAAGCCCTGCAGCAAATGAGCTAGCACTGCCTGGCCCAATGGACCCTGAACACTAGAACCTCCCTTTTCTTGGAATCCCAGAATCTAAAGACTACATTAGGAAATACTATTAAAATCTTCATTCATACTTTCTATTATTCATTGGATTGACAAATATTTCCTTAGCACCAAGACCGAGAGAACATTGCCATCCTAAACCCAGATAAACAGTCTTAGCTATGAATCTATGGCTTTGACTGGATAGCAGACAAGTTGACAAGCAAAGTGCCACAGGGCTAAGAGATTGGCCAGTGGGGCAGTGGTTGGGCGGGGCTTCTTGGAGGAAGTGGCTTCTTATAGAGACCCAAGGAGTGATGGGAATTACTATCTGGAAGTCAAGGGCAGAAAGAGAAAGTGACAAGGGCAGCATCCACAGCTTGTCCTAGGACACTGAGAACAGGCAGATCTAGAAAACATCCTAGGGGCATTGAAAGAAATAGAGGCACTGCACTGTGGGAGGCAGACCTCTTCCCTTGAGATTTCCACAGGGCAGGTGTATTTTTAAGTTCTCAGTAGTCCTCCCTCACAGAAGCTGGGTGCAATTTTCGGGAAGTTGTCTTCCTTATCTCCCCTGTCCCTACTCTTGACTTCTCTTTCCTTCCCTGCCCCATCTTGCCTGCAAAGTGGATATAAAAAAGAAACAACCTTTTGAACACTGTAACACCCTGATCAGACACATTATATTTTGGGGGAGGGGGGAACGACCCGTATTTTGAAGCACAGAACCAGGCACTCCCATGTCTAGCATTCTGGACAGAGTACGTTTATTTTGAAGGAGGTTTATCATTCAAGAGGCTTATGTGGCAGACACTGTTTTAATTTTCTTTTTAATTTATTTTTCAATGAATAAATTAAGAATATAGATATGTGATTATGAATAGAGAGGGATTTTTTTTAAAACTAACCAGGCTGTTATTTAATGCTCCTTAACATATTTTCCATTCTTAGGCATCTTTTGTCAAGTAGTAAATAGAGAAATAGAGACATATGGATTGAGCTAGAGGCTTAAAATTGAGTGTTCCAGGAGCCCAACAACTGCTGCGTTGGTTCAGGGGCTCTCTCTCTGCAGACACTGGGCTGGGTTTCCTGTCCTCTGTTTTTTGAGCCCTTTCCTTCCGCGGCTGCTGTCTGGTAATTGAGGAGCTGCCCCTTTTGTCATCAGTAGAACAGAGGGCAATGCCTCTTAATTAATGAAGGGAAGCGGTGCAATGTGGTAGGAACATTGCAATTGTTTCCAATTAATCCCACACGGCGCAGGGAACAGTTAAGAATCCATACAGCAACCTAGGAGCTAAAAATGCAGAACTTTCATCCTTTACCAATTATTTTTCTGTGGCTCCAGCAAAGGTGAGGAAACGCAACAGCAAGATGCGGAGCATGGTCTCCATAGAGTCAGAGCAGGGTAAACTCTTATGGCCTCAACTAGGAGAGAGTCCCCTGGACTACTCAGACCACATCCGTTCCCAGATTTACAGCCTCTGCAATCTTCATGCCTTGACAGCTGTTTAACCACTCACTGGAGGAGCAGTTATTTTCTTGGATGTATTAATTGTCCCCAAATGCAAGGTCATCTTCACGTTCATACGTAAGTGGATGTGTGCTGCACATTTTAATTTCATTATTAGTGCTTTTCAAAATTCTTTCACAAGGAATATCTTAGAGATCTACAAACCCCTAATGATGCCACACTGAAGATCTTACCCTAGGGCCAGAGTATTCACATGCCGTAAAAGACCCTTATTTTCCAGGTCAGTGTGTAAGGCATATAGATCGCTGCTATTTTGTACATTTCTGGTTTTATCTCAACTTTGCCACTGTCTTGGTCGGAACAGAGGTATTCTAAGGGGGAGACACCCATGTCCCTCCTCCAGCTATCAGACTATGGAGATAATGGATCTTATGAAATTGAAGTTTCCTTAGGGGGCTCATGCGGGGGGAAGGAAAGAAGTGGTCATTGTTGTCGGTCAGAGGGGAGACTTGTAGTCCAGATTTCAGACAACTCGGACAACTTGATAGGCATCTGGGGGTGTTCCTACTCTTGGCTACTGAGTGCTGCTGTGGACAACTGAATTTAAGTCTCTTGGATCTGTGCCGAGGAGCTGCCTTGCTGCCTTTGTTGATTCTCCAGTTGATTTTTCAAGGAAGGAGTAGTAGGTAATTTTTAAACTCATTAAGTATTTATTACCAGGACACTGCAGAGGTAGAAGCTGAATGTGAGGGAGGACCTGCTTCAGAGAAGGTCTGTTAGAGCTGTGTCTGTGCGGAGGTGTGTCTGTGTGTCTTTGCGGCAATTTGGGAGGGTTTTTGAGGAGGCACATTTCTCCAACAGCCCAGAATCTACCTCTGCAGCGGAGCCAGAAGATGCATACAGGTGCAGTTCAACCACTGAGCAGCATAGCGTTGCTGGGTGATCAAGAGCCCGAGGACCCCGCTCTTGCTGGCCCAGTCTGTCTCTATTGAGAGTTCTAGCCTGCCTCTGCTCCATCAATGTAAATGGGCTTTATCCCCATGGGATAGTCACCAGTTTGCTCAGCCTGTTCTCCTGCCACTGAAGTCATCTGTCACTGTAAGCCAGTCCCAGGGGGGTGGGCATCCCCGAGTTAAAAACAAACCTTTTACAGCTGTGAAACATAAGACTTCTATCCTTTAACACGAGTGGAAAGATGGAAAGCGGCTTTGAGGCTTCCTGGCTGCTGTGCTGGACCCTGAGTTATTTCATCACAATAGGAAAACACATAGCAAGAATCCTCCTGTGATTAGTCTAAAGCTTACGCAGCAGCTGCTGATGTGCGGCCAGAGCTGATGATGCAGTGGGGGTGTGTTTCTGCTGCTGTGTGGTAGAGACAGATGTTGCTAAGGGCTTATTTTTAAAGTTTGGTTAATTATAACGTAAACCAACGGCAGGGGAGATGAATCATTGACTCGTCTCCTTTATTTCTCTCTGCACCCCGCACTCCTGAGCATTTCCTTTCTTAAAGCAATTACCCAGTGGGCGAGGTCTTACTCTGGGTCCCCAGGAAAAGAACGATGGGACTTGATCACAAATAGCACAGTGAATGGCGCAAGGCAGGCGATCGCCACCCTGATTCTTTGTAAACTGGATGCTCGTTCCTCCCTTCGGTCCAGTTTAGAAACCTGCATAGTCAACAGGAAGCAGTTCTGTGTGTGGGAGAAGATCCAGACTAGAGGTCAGGAAAGCTGGATTCGAACGCACCTTTGCCAATGATGGCTCATGGCTAGGGTCTGTTTCTGTGCACAGTGTCTGAAATCTCACGGGGTAGGGCTTCTATTTCTTTCAGTGCCCCTAGGACATTTTCACGCTCTGCCTGTGTTTGGTGCCTTAGTATAAGCACTATCACTTTTTCTTTCTGCCCTGACTTCCAGCTAGCAATTCCCATCACTCCTCAGGTCCGTATATGAAGCCACTTCTTCCAGGAAGTCCTCCTAACCACTGTTCTGCACATCAATCTCTTTTACCATAATTTACTTATATGCTCTCTCAGCCCACATGCGCCTCTGAGATGATGTGCCTTTTCTTGAGTGCAGTGACACGGAGGAGTGGGATGCCATGGAAATCGATAAGCCTCTGCTTTCCTGTTGCGGCCATGAGCCACGTCTCAGCTTTAGACTCGGCTGCGATTTCACCAGTCCTTTCTAAAGGATAGGGACCTGTTAACAATCTCACCGCTAATCGTCGGTGGGGGAGCACGCAAAGCTGCAAAGCAGGCTTTCTCCACTGGGTTATCTAAGGCAATCTTTCCTGAGATGACAGAGGCGCCCAGTGACGTCTGAATTACAGGCTCCGTACTACAGTGTTGGTGGCTATTCATTATCCTTAGAGTAGGGTGGGATGGCACATCTTAAAATCTTGTAGGCATGGTTCTGTTCCAGCTTGATTTTGTCACCCAAAGTATCTAAGCAGTCTATTCTTGTCTTTATTACATAATGATAAAAGTATGGACCCAATATGGATGCTGATATAGGAATAGTCCCTGCAGCTTGATTCGGAACAGCTAAAGTAGTGTCCACCGAGCGATAAGTGGACAATTGACAACTGTGTACTGCAAGACCACTCAGAGATGGAAATGAAGTCTTTCTCTCCCCCTTAGAAGCAATGTGGAGGAACCAGAAAATAACCCTGCTGAGTGGCAGGACCCAGACTCCCTTACAAATATACGCCCTATAGAACACTATTTATATAGAATTGTAAAAATTGTTGTGTTTGGTGATACAGGTCAATGATCCTAGCCATTCAGAGGGCTGAGGCGAGGGGATTAGAAGTTCAAAGCCTGCTTGGACTGGGTCAGCTGGGGCAACTCAGTGAGATCTTATCTCTAAGTAAAAACTTTAAAAAAAAAAAAAGGCTGAGAATACACTTGCTTAACTCGTGCAAAGGCCTGGAATCAAATCCCAGTGCTTCAAAACTTAAAAAAGAAAGTGGAAAGTGCAGGCTAATTCCTAGCAACAGGAAGAAGATCATGGTTGCTTGGAGCTTGGAGTATGGAGAGAGCAGAGGGATGGACTAAAGGAGGCATGAGGACCCTTTGGGAACAGAGGCTGTGTCTATTATCTTGATGTGGGGAAGCGATTTCCATAGACTCATGCATACATCAGAAATGCTCAAATTAGGCACTGCAAATATATGCTATTTATGATATGTCTAAATGCAGCTATTTCAAACATATAATACAGAATTCAGGAGGGGATTGGAATTGAAGCTCGGCGTCAGCCTGTGTTAGCTGTGTACACTTTGGTGAGTTCAAAACATAATGACTTCTACCTCACAAAGCTGCTGTGAAGATTGAATAGCTAAATTCCTGACAGAATTACCCTGTATGTTCGTGTCCTCAGAACCCAGGGAAAGGATTTCACGGTCTCTTTTGCACCGAGTTTTGTTCTCACACAGTCGAGTTCACAGATGTGTAAAAGGGATGATGCAGCCGCTCATACAAGCTCTTTAGGTTTCTTCTCGGCATCCCGGGTGGGGGTGGGGGGAGCATTGTCCTGAGACAGTCTTTAAAAGTCATCCCTTTCCTATTTATAAGTGTGACTGTTTATTCATTGCCCTTTATAACACTCCTTGACAAGCTTGTCTACCTTGTCTAATCTGTGTCCCTCCACTGAAGCAGAAGCCCCTTGACTTCCTGTTCATTGTAATGACAAAGCCTCTTGACAACTGTTGGCTCAGTGCTGAACCAAAGAAAGGCTCCATTCCCTCCCTCATTTCTCTGTGTCCATGGCAATGTGGTGTTGGGTGCCTAGCGCTATTGATGCTGGTGGTGTTGGCTTGGTGTTACTGGTGGTGCAGTTCAGTCCACGGTCCTTTATAGTGCCCCACAGTTTGCCTAACATGGACAGGTAGCCAGGCAGAAAATCCCAGGCTCTGCAGGAGGAAGACCACACACGCTGAATAAGAGGAACCTGCACCCACTGCAGTTAGGAGGTAAATAGGTGTGGCCACTCTGGAGATCAGTATGGATGTTTCTCCAGACAAGAAGAGAAGCACCAAATGATCCAGTTGTATCACTCCTGGGCTAGCCGAAGAGACTGTCTCCTACCACAGAGATGCTGCACAGATAATGCTGCTTGCTGTGGTATATGCGGCAACTAGGAAACAGGTAAGGAAAACGGGGGCATACATGTGCACTGAAATTTTATTCCGCCATAAAGGAGACTGAAACTATGAAGATGACAGGAAAATGGATAGACCTTGGGGTTATCATATGAAGGGAGGTGAGCCAGATTCAGAAAGGCAAATGCCACATTCTCTCTCACAGAGATTTTAGCTTTTTATGTTTATGCATGTATATGTGTTTTGGGGGGGGATAATAGGTTCTAGAACTAGAAAGAGGACCAGAAGAGAGGAAAAGGAGGCGTTGAAGAAGTGGGGAGGGTACCTAAACACAGGTGACATGGAAGTCGGAAGGAGGTGTGTGGTTTGCATGAGAATGACTCCCACAGACTCATAGGAGGGGGACTATTTCAAAGGATTAGGACTTGTGGCCTTGATGGAGAAAGTGTGTCACCAGGGGCGGGCTTTGGCATCTCAGAAGCTCAAGCCAGTCCCAGTGGCTGACTCTCTCTACCTGTTGCCTGCAGATCCAGAGGCAGGACTCTCAGCTCCTTCCTCAGCACCATGTCTGCCTGCATGCTGCCATACTTCCTGCCATGACAATAATGGACTAAACCTCTGAACCTGTAAGCCACCCAATTAAATGTTTTTCTTTATAAGAGTTGCTGAGGTCATGATATCTCTTCCCAGCAATAGAAATGCTAAGACACAAGGCTCCTGGGATGAAGGGCATGAGGGTGGGGGCAGGGAGATGTAGAAGAGGGGTAGAAAAATCAACAAAAACAAACCATGCTTGGAGCCTAATTCTCTATATGCTAGATGAAAATAATAAAGATAATAATAAAAGAAGGCATAAAAGATGGGAAAAAAGGGATCAGGCTTGAGACTGTTACTAACCTGAAGATTAAAACGCTTTAAGGTTTAGGGATTTGTGAACAGGTAAGCTCAGATGTGGCCCATTCTCTGACCCTTATTCATAGTTAATAAGAAAAAGCAGTGGGAGGAAAAGTAGAATTCAAGGCGCAGAGTTACTACAGCCCCTCCTGTGACCAGTTTGCTCCGTTTGGGATTTAAGGCTTACCCCAGTTGGCTTTTTCCTTCTTTGTAATCTTGTTATGCAAATTAAAACTAACCCCTTCCCGGAACAGTTAGCCCTGACTTGCCTCTACCTTTCTGTCTTGTTCTCCCGCCATGTTTCTGGCAGACTCCATGACTTCAAGTGTTGCTTTAGCAGAAATATGACAATCTAACTGATGCCAGTTCACAAAGACACAACAAACCCACACCCGCGGGGTACACTCTTCGCTCACACATCAGTCACTTTCCTTGTTAAAACACCCAATATGAAACAACTCGAAAGAGAGAGAGTTGATTTCGGCTCACAGTTTGAGAGTACAGTCTACCATGTCAGGGGAGACAGGATGGTGGGAGCCGTCTTGGCTATGGTGGCAGGAATAGACAGTCGCTTGTCCACATCTCGGCATATTTAAAGCAGAGAGAGATGAACTGTCTAGCTTTCTCAAGGACCCTAACCCTGGAATGATGCTGCCCTCGTTTAGTTAAATGTCTCTGCTGGAGGACCCAGAAGTGTGTCTCTTAGTGATTTGGAATCCAAGTAAGTTGACAATTAGACCAATCACCGTTCTGCAATCTGTTCACACAACTGTACTGGGATCACTCCTTGGGAGGGTACCTTTACTTAACAGCTGTGTATGAGGAGATCATCAGCAGGGTTGCCACCCCACACTGTACCCTTTCCCTCCAAGGAAGGAAGCAATGCCTACCAAATCACTAGCAGGAGGTTCAGTGAAGGCAAAGGACTTCCTGAGTCGGTGACAGTTGTGAACTTTTACATTCTAATTATACCATTTGATCTCTGTTATTGCAATTACATTCAAATTTTGCATGCAGACAACCGGGTGCCTTGGGCTAGATTAATCAATTAATTATTATTAGAACAATACGGACGTAAGTAGATAAATAGTTGACTAATATAAACACCAGATCTACTATTTAAATCTGGAATAAAGAGAGTCTATCTGTGTAAAATTCTTTCAGACTCTTTTGAAATGAAAAAATAAAATACTTAATAAAAATCTCAAAGTCACCCAGAGAGTTTAGACAATGTCATGGTCTGGCATTGGCTCAGGTATCTTCTAAAGGCCCAGGACTGAAGACCTGGCTCACAGGGTGGTGTTGTAGGGAGAAAATGAAAGCCCTAAAGGGTGGGGCCCAGAAAGAGATTCTTAATGCCATTGTGGATGTTCCCCTAAGGGAACCATGGGACTCCAAGTGTCTCAGATCCCTCTAAAACACATCCCTGCCATTGCTGTTCAGCATTTGACATGAGGTGATACGCATTGGGGCCATCCTTCCCAAGTGTTTGGATCCCGAAATTGCAAACTGTGAGCTAAGTTAACCTTTTCTCTTTGAAATGTTAGTTACTTCGGGCATTTCACTGTAGTGAAGCAAAACTGACTCATAGAGACGTATCAGGTCATCGTGTGAGAGAACAACACGTTCTGTCCTCTTTAAGATGGATTTGCACAGCAGAAAGGCACACGCCATAATCCTCGCACTTGAGAGATGAAGGCAGGAGGATGGCAAGTTAGAGAGACCAACGTGGGCTCCATAAAGGAACCCATTTTCTAAAACACAGAGCATGAGGGAGTTTTTGTAAAAAAAAAAAAAAAAAAAAAAAAAAAAAAAAAAAAAAAAAAAAAAAAAAAAAAGTTAAGATTGCTGCTCTTGGCTGCTTGGCTCCTGGCTGCCTTTGCATTAGTTAACTTGTTAAGTTTTATTTTTTTATTGTTTTTCTATACATGGGGTACACATGGTTTTATACAATGCTTGGGATTGAACCCAGGAAGCCGTGAGTGCCAGGCAAGTACCCAATCAATTGAGCTACATCCCTTCGCCATCATTTGTTACCTTTCTGAACTCAAGATCCAAGATTCAGCATGAGCTTCTAGCGTCATAGCACTAATGATCCTCTCTCATCTCTCATATCGTCTTTCTCTCCCTACCTGTGGTGATTGGTTCCGGAAACCCTCTGTGGGCTGAGCATCCATGGATGCTCCAGTCCTCACATGGAGAGAGGAATGCTCTAGACGACTTTGGGTCATGATGAATATCTTACCAGTACAAGCAGATGAGTGTGGGGGTTTTGGTTGCTAGGGACTTTAGAGGTGATGCCTGGACTCATACGTTTTGCTGTCAATGGAGAGAGTATACTTTGCCAGAGCCACAGGCAAGCCCATCGTGGTTTTAGTGAGCCTCCTGTATTCAGATGGAATGCACTTGGCTGTATTTCCTTCTATACTTCCTGTTACCATGCAAGGAGTAGGGCTGCTTTGTTTGGGTCACTCAAGGCAACAAAGATATATGAGTAAAGGGCAGTAGGAGCCAAGAACACTGACAACAACAACAACAACAACAACAACACAAACACACACAAGGGTAAATGCTTTGATGTTGCCCTCCAAGTGTGTAGACGTGACTCCTCCGTACCACTCCCTTGTTTTCCAAACATTCAACTGCAGTTCTGGGTGACTGCTGTGAGCTTTGTTTTACTCTCAAGGAGTGCTGAAAACCATGCATGGCTTAATTCCCATATCCTTGCTTTGTGGTCCCAGGGCTACAGTGTCATTTTCTGCAGAGTCTTAATGTTTGTGCGGTACTCTACTCCTGTGAGTGTGTTAGAAGCAATCTCGTATTCAGTCCTCCTTCCTTTGTAAAGTAAGTGATGGGATGTCCTGATGCCCATCTTACAAACCAAGAAATGAAAGCTCACAGAGAGGTCGCAATACAGTTCCTAGTCTTGGTCTGATTCTGGGCACAAAACTCTTCCTGTTAGGTTGTATATCTTGCCTGGCTAAGTTGGGGGACAGGGTGCAAATTAGTGAGGCTTACGCGGCAGGGCGGAGACAGCAGGGGACCCCTGCAGGTGTGTAGTCTCTAGGATGTACTGCTACTGCAGGCTCTTACTGTGGGTACGGCATTGTCTGAAACTAATGCCAGCAACATGGCAGATTATTGAGCAGCTACTACATGCCAGGTTCTTTACAGCACTGTGTAAATGATTCCCCGTGGAAACCCCGAGTAGCTTGATCTCCATTCATCTGCTGGCATATTAAGACTCAAAAAAAGCAGCAGCACACAACAGTTGCCAGACAGCCAGTAACGGCGCCAGATTTAAAAATGTACCATTGTTCCACCTGTGACCTCTTGAGACAATATGGGGAAGCAGAAAGACCCAAACGCCTTAGATTCTGAAGCTATAGATTCAACACACACATACAGACAGACACATACAGACATATGGACACACACAGACACAGAGACGCACACACAGACACATACACAATTGTTGGATAATATTATTTTCAGGTGTGTGTTTTTTGTTTATGCTGCATTTGTTTAATTCTGTGAAGCTGCGTTACTGTGTTTGTCTAAAACACCTGATCATCCTAATAAAGAGCTGAGTGGCCAATAGCGAGGCAGGAACAAGGATAGGTGGGGCTGGCAGGCAGAGAGAATAAATAGAAGGAGAAATCTGGGCAGGAGAACAAGGAGAGGAGGACATCAGGGGCCAGTCACCCAGCTACACAGCAAACCATGGAGAAAGAAGTAAAGAAAGGTATAGAGAAATAGAGAAAGATAAAAGCCCAGAGGCAAAAGGTCATCAGGTTAATTTAAGAAAAGTCTGCCAGGGGGCTGGAGAGATGTCTCAGAGGTTAAGAGCACTGACTGCTCTTCCAGAGGTCCTGAGTTCAATTCCCAGCAACCCATATGGTGGTTCATAACCATCTGTAGTGAGATCTGGTGCCCTCTTCTGGCTTGCAGGCATACATGGAGGCTGATCACTGTGTACATAATAAATAAATCTAAAATAAAAAAAAGTCAGCCAGAAACAAGTTAAGTTTAGGTCAGGAATTTATAAGTAAGAATAAGCCTCTGTGTGTGATTTGTCTGGGAGCTGGGTGACAAGCCCCTCAAAAAGCCTAAAGAATAAAAACTAGCCGGGCAGTGGTGGCGCACGCCTTTAATCACAGCACTCCGGAGGTAGAGGCAGGCAGATCTCTGTGAGTTCGAGACCAGCCTGGTCTACAAGAGCTAGCTCCAGGACAGGCTCTAAAGCTGCAGAGAAACCCTGTCTCGAAAAAAGACAAACAAAAAAGATATAAAAACTACTACAACACACAATACATACATATGCACATACACACAGAGTCACATATAGACACAGACATACACAGAAACACATGTACATAGACACACAGACACACACACATTTGGTGGCTAGAGATTGAATCTAAGGCCTCTCTTATGTGGGACAAGCATTTTATTTCTTAACTAAGTTGCCTAGGCTGTCTCTCAACCTGTTATCCTCCAGCCTCAACTTCCAGCATAGCTGGACATGGTCAGGCCTGGCTTCAGTTGTTCTATTGTGTGGTACTCCAGCATATTTCTCAAGTAAACGAATGTTCTCGGTGTTCTTCCTAGGCTCAGCCAACACTCATGAATATTTTCACTTATTGCCCTTATTGGGCACCATTAATACAAATCTACAAGACTTGGAAGTCAATACCATGGAATGTGTTCTGGTCTCTGTACAATAAGACAGCACTGTAGATAATTCTGTAAACGTATACAACATTTCCCTCAATATTTCAGTTATACAGTTATGAAGATCTCGAGTCATCTCTGTTCTACTTTTCTCCTTCGATGACTGTGGAAACCAGATATTTCGGGGAAAAGAGTCTTCTGGGAAGCCATACTGCTGAGAAGACTAAACGTCAGAAACTGGAGCGCACTGATTCCAGCTACCTGTCTACTGCTCTTCCAGCTTCATCCGACAGTCTTTAGGCAGGACCCTGGACTCAGCAGATGACCTCTGGACCCAGCAAGTAGTAAAACAGAGTGACGCACCCCTCCCCTCTCCATTTATGATATTCCTATTTTGCTTGGACTTGGCCTTGTTCTGAGGACAGCTTGATAACAGTCCACCATTTACTTTCATTGGAATTCTGCAACATTTTAATATATAGACAAGAGTCTACTTTACCCTTGCATTCTGCCTCAGTCCTTAACTGTCCCTGGCAGGGAAAATAGAAACAGGAAGATAAGGAAAAGCTTGCTAATGAATGGATTACCATTAATTAGAAGATAATGAAAACCATTCATTTACATCTTGTAAATTAGATTTGCTGGCACTCATGGCTTTGCGGAAGTTCTTAATCTGCTCTCTTAACCCGATGTGTGAATGAAACGGAAGCCGACAGCGGCTTAACTGTAATAATAAATCTGAGTGGTGTGGCACGTTCAAGGTAAGTCTAGAATATGGGTTCAGTATGTTGTATAATTTACTGGGAATTTTTCCCCACTCCTGAAATCAAATGCTTTATGTTTTGTTGTAATCATTGTCATGTAAATTTGGGGGTGGGACAGAAACCAATTTAATTCTCTCTCTCTCTGTCTCTCTGTCTCTCTGTCTCTCTGTCTCTCTCTCTCTCTCATCTGAGACAGGGTTTCTTGAAGTTTGGGATGGCCTCAAATTCACTGTGTATAAGAGACTGTCCTTAAACTTCTGATCACCTGGCCACCATTTACCACGTGCTGGGATTACAGGCGCGTGCCCCCAAACCTTGCTTGTTGTTCCCATAGTCTCCCCTCCTTGGCTCATACTTATTAATTTTATTAGGAAACTTCCAGACAATATTTGAGCAGATATATCTCTCTCTGAACAATTGTGCTCTCAGTGATAACGCCAGAATTTTTTCAGGGAGTCATGGACTTTAGAGGAAATACATAGCAGTGCTCTGGCCATTCTTATCCTGCAAGGCAATGTTTTGGAAGATGAGAAAACTGCCCTTAATTGAGACCAGAAGGTGGCTCTGTCAGTGTCATAGGCAATGGAGGATGGACTAGGAATGAACACAGTCCATACAACAACTAAACCCTGGCTCTTTCACTGGTACTTCAGATTTTTTTTTTAGGGGATTAAAAACTATGAATACAAATAAACGTTATAATAGACATTGGAGTCTCTCCTTTGATCAGGGTTAGTATATACTTAACAGCATGCTACATTTAACTTTCACACAGTTTGACGGTTTTGAATTTTTCAATAATTTCAGTGAGGAATGTGAGGCAGAACCTATTGCACGAAAACGCTAATTCCATGTTTTTGAGGTATTTGGGTAAAATGTTTATTAAATTTTTCTTGATTCTAAAATATTCTTTCTAGATTACTGATGACATTTTATAATCTGTGTTAATAAACTTTTCAGTGAAACCACAAAATCCCTAAACCACTAAAGAAGCACAGTTTGGTTTGGTTCAGAATTTCAGAGGTCTCAGACCATCGTCAGTTGTCTCTATTGCTTTCAGATCAGGTCCATGACAAGGTAGAAACATCATGATGTGTGGAGGACAGCTGTTACCTCATGTCAACCAGAAACCAGAGAGACAAGAGAGAAGAGACAGCAGGGACAAGATACGCCATTCAAATGCCATTCAAGATGTTCTCAGTGACCTGCTTCCTCCAATCAGCCTTTAACTTGGCATATCTTCTTATCCTTCCCAATCAGTTACAACAAGTGGGGACCAAATGTTTAACTCTATGAGCCCATTGGGATATTTTCTTTCAAACCATCATCAGCATCTCAGCTGCATGCTCTTGCATCCCCGGACTTGACCTCATGTTTCCCACCAATGATGTACTGTGCCTTCTGAAACTGAGACCCAAAATAAACGTCTCTTCCCTTAAGCTGTTTCTGACAATTAGTATGTCACAAAATATTAACTGACACACCGGAGCAAGCAGGGTAACTTTTTAGTATGTCTTTTGCTTACTATTGAACACAATCAGGGCTGTGATTTAATTGGCGTCATCAGAACAGTAGTTTCAAGGTTACTATTTATGCCTAAATTCCAGTGATCCTTAGTAAGGGCTTGTGTTGACCCAGGGGGCAACACCGACCTCTTCTTGGCTTGGGCTGCTTTTCATTTCTATCTCTCCATAGGGAGAAAGCTCTGGGTGTCCATGAACGGTTCTTGCATATATGGCACATTCACTTGAAATTATGCTCCAAAACTGTGAGCCTAAAGTTGGTTCCAATCTTACCCAAGCATGAACATCCCATGATACTGGACTTCCTAGAACCCCAGGCTATGCTTCCAATCTCATTGTGAAAAATTTACTGTTATCAGTACCCCCACTAGTAAGAGGTTGACTTGAAAAGGATATACTAGCGCATATATATATATATATATAATTTATTATATTATACTATTATATAATATATATTATATAACACTGCATTGTCCTTTTGCAACCATAGGAAAGGTGTTAAATCAATGTTAGGTTCAGTGGAATAACCCAGGGACAGCACTGAATCTGAAGCCTGGTACAGTTACTTATGTAATCTTATTAACTACTTACATTGAATTATCATTTCAAATATATACATTGTCCACACCCTTTATCCATTTTCTAACCAACCTTTCAAAAGATAATCAACAGTACTCTTCAGCCAGAATTTTTTCGGATTACTGAGTTAGTCAGGGTGAAGGTCAAGGCGAGAATAACTGGATAGCAAAAATGTTGAAAGTAAACAGCAAGGTTAGTCATCCATCACTTTGGCGAGTTATTCCTTGTAGGAGCCCAGGTTCAGGCGGATCTAAAAATGCACATGAGGTCCATTGGCTATTAATCATTTGGGCGGTGATTGACCACTGACGGTTAACACATACTTAACATTAAAGGTGCATAGAGAGGAAGCTGTAATGTTTCCATTTGGTTGTATTTTTTCCCTTACAAGATAGCTTTCCTGATGCCTTAAATGATTACGCTCACCCAGCTGCAGAGATACAACAATAAATCTGTCTCCCAGGCTGGAGGTACTCTTTCTCATCCACTCATACAGCATTCCACAAACACATGGAGGAGGAGCACATCCTCTGCACCAGAAACTGTACTGCGTGGGGCAGAAATAGTTGCCGAAGAAACAGTCCCTTCCTCTAGTGTCTAAACACATGGCAACATGTTCCATGGAAACAAGATCATTTAAGATCCTGCATATTGAGAACTAAGAGCA